>NC_090932.1:1662454346-1662806846 GCF_040938575.1 Ambystoma mexicanum
CGAAGTGTGTACCGCCATGTTTTGCGGTCCCACCGGGTAGGGAAGATTTGGGACAGTTAAGAAAAGGAAAACTCCACTAAGTGTCCCTGAGTGGGGCATTACATCGTTCATTCGTGAAAGCTCCACAGACTAACGTGTAAGAGCAGCAAGAACCGCGTCTAAGCTTCTCAACAACGCCCTGCCCTCACACTCGGCAGTCAGCAGCTTTCCACATACCAGCGGCACTAAGAGCTGAGGCCTCGCAGGAAGGAAGGAAAGGAAGGAAGGAAGGAAGGAAGGAAGGAAGGAAGGAAGGAAGGAAGGAAGGAAGGAAGGAAGGAAGGAAGGAAGGAAGGAAGGAAGGAAGGAAGGAAGGAAGGAAGGAAGGAAGGAAGGAAGGAAGGAAGGGAATGGGGAGAGGGAAGGAAGGAAGGAAGGAAGGAAGGAAGGAAGGAAGGAAGGAAGGAAGGAAGGAAGGAATGAAGGAAGGAAGGGGAGAGAGGGAAGGAAGGAAGGAAGGAAGGAAGAAAGGAAGGAATGAAGAAAGGAAGGGAGGGAGAAAGGGAGGGAGGGAGGAAAGAAGGGAGGAGGAAAGAAGGAAGGAAGGAAGGAAGGAAGGAAGGAAGGAAGGAAGGAAGGAAGGAAGGGAACGAGGAAGGGAACGAGGAAGGAAGGAAGGGGAGGGAGGGAAGGAAGGAAGGAAGGAAGGAAGGGAGGGAGGGAGGGAGGAAGGGAGGAAGGAAAGGAGGGAACGAAGGAAGGTAGGGAGGGAGGGAGGTAAGGAGGGAGGGAGGGAGGAAGGGAAGAAGGGAGGTATTAAGGAGGGAAGAACGGAAAGAAGGAAGGGAGTGACGGAGGGAGGGAAGGAAGGAAGGAAGGAAGGAAGGAAGGAAGGAAGGAAGGAAGGAAGGAAGGAAGGAAGGAAGGAAGGAAGGAAGGAAGGAAGAACATAAAGAAGGAATGGAGTGACGGAGGGAGGGAGGGAGGGAAGGAAGGAAGGAAGAAAGGAAGGGATGGAGAGAGTGAAGGAAGGAAGGAAGGAAGTGAGGGAGCCAAGGAAGGAAGGAAGGGAGGGAGGGAGGAAGGAAGGAAGGAAGGAAGGAAGGAAGGAAGGAAGGAAGGAAGGAAGGAAGGAAGGAAGGAAGGAAGGAAGGAAGGAAGGAAGGAAGGAAGGAAGGAAGGAAGGAAGGAAGGAAGGAAGGAAGGAAGGAAGGAAGGGAGAGAGGGAGGGAAGGAACGAAGGAAGGAAGGAAGAGAGGGAAGGAAGGAAGGAAGGGAACGAGGAAGGAAGGAAGGAAGGAAGGACGGAAGGAAGGGAGGGAGGGAGGAAGGGAGGAAGGAAAGGAGGGAACGAAGGAAGGAAGGGAGGGAGGGGAGGGAAGGAGAGAGGGAAGGAGGGAGGGAGGGATGGTATTAAGGAAGGAAGAACAGAAAGAAGGAAGGGAGTGACGGAGGGAGGGAACGAAGGAAGGGAGGGAGGGAGGAAGAAAGGAAGGAAGGAAGGAAGGAAGGAAGGAAGGAAGGAAGGAAGGAAGGAAGGAAGGAAGGAAGGAAGGAAGGAAGGAAGGAAGGAAGGGAGGGAGGGAGGGAGGGAGGGAGGGAGGGAGGGAGAGAGAGAACGGGAGGTAGGAAGGAAGGAAGGACGGAAGAAAGGAAGGAAGGAAGGAAGGAAGGAAGGGAGAGAGGGAAGGAAGGAAGGAAGGAAGGAAGGAAGGAAGGAAGGAAGGAAGGAAGGAAGGAAGGACAGAAGGAAGGAAGGAAGGAAGGAAGGAAGGAAGGAAGGAAGGAAGGAAGGAAGGAAGGAAGGAAGGAAGGAAGGAAGGAAGGAAGGAAGGAAAGGATGGAGGAAGGAAGGGAGGAAGGAAAGGAGGGAAGGAAGGAAGGGAGGGAGGGAGGGAGGGAAGGAGGGAGGGAGAGAGAGAGGGGGGGAGGAAGGGAGGGAGGAAGGGTATTAAGGAGGGAAGAATGGAAAAAAGGAAGGGTGAGACAGAGAGAGGGAGGGGGGAGGGAGGAAGGAAGGAAGGAAGGAAGGAAGGAAGGAGGAGGGAGGGAGGGAAGGAAGGAAAGAAGAAAGGAAGGGATGGAGAGAGTGAAGGAAGGAAGGAAGGAAGTGAGGGAGGGAAGGAAGGAAGGAAGGAAGGAAGGCAGGAAGGAAGGGAGAGAGGGGAGGGAAGGAAGGAAGGAAGGAAGGGAGAGGGAGGAAGGAGGGGGAAGGAACGAAGAAGGAGAAGGAAGGAAGAGAGGGAAGGAAGGAAGGGGAAGGAAGGAAGGAAGGAAGGAAGGAAGGAAGGAAGGAAGGAAGGAAGGAAGGAAGGAGGAAGGAAGGAAGGAAGGAAGGAAGGAAGGAAGGAAGGGAAGGAAGGGATGGAGAGAGTGAAGGAAGGAAGGAAGGAAGTGAGGGAGCCAAGGAAGGAAGGAAGGAAGGGAGGGAGGGAGGAAGGAAGGAAGGGAAGGAAGGAAGGAAGGAAGGAAGGAAGGAAGGAGAAGGAAGGAAAAGGAAGGAAGGAAGGAAGGAAGAGGAAGAGAGGGAAGGAAGGAAGGAAGGAACGAGGAAGGAAGGAAGGAAGGAAGGAAGGAAGGAAGGAAGGAAGGAAGGAAGGAAGGAAGGAAGGAAGGAAGGAAGGGAGGAGGGAGGGAGGAAGGGAGGAAGGAAGGAGGGAACGAAGGAAGGAAGGGAGGGAGGGAGGGAGGGAGGGAAGGAGAGAGGGAAGGAGGGAGGGAGGGAGGGAGGGTATTAAGGAAGGAAGAACAGAAAGAAGGAAGGGAGTGACGGAGGGAGGGAACGAAGGAAGGGCGGGAGGGAGGAAGAAAGGAAGGAAGGAAGGAAGGAAGGAAGGAAGGAAGGAAGGAAGGGAGGGAGGGAGGGAGGGAGGGAGGGAGGGAGGAAGGGAGAGAGAGAGAAGGAGAGGAAGGAAGGGAAGGACGGAAGAAAGGAAGGAAGGAAGGAGGGAAGGAAGGAAGGAAGGAAGGAAGGAAGGAAGGAAGGAAGGAAGGAAGGAAGGAAGGAAGGGATGGAGGAAGGAAGGGAGGAAGGAAAGGAGGGAAGGAAGGAAGGGAGGAGGAGGGAGGGGAGGGGGAGGGAGGGAGAGAGAGAGGGGGGAGGAGGGAGGGAGGAAGGGTATTAAGGAGGGAAGAATGGAAAAAAGGAAGGGAGTGACAGAGGAGGGAGGGAGGGAGGGAAGGAAGGAAGGAAGGAAGGAAAGGAAGGGAAGGAAGGAAGGAGGGAAGGAAGGAAGGAAGGAAGGAAGGAAGGAAGGAAGGGAAGGAAGGAAGGAAGGAAGAAGAAGGAAGTGACGGGGAGGGAGGGAAGGAAGGAAAAGAAAGAAAGGGATGGAGAGAGTGAAGGAAGAAGGAATTAAGTGAGGGAGGGAAGGAAGGAAGGAAGGAAGGAAGGAAGGGAGAGAGGGAGGGAAGGAAGGAAGGAAGGAAGGGAGAGGAGGAAGGAGGGAAGGAACGAAGGAAGGAAGAAGGAAGGAAGGAAGGAAGGAAGGAAGGAAGGAAGGGGAGGAGGAAGGAAGGAAGGAAGGAAGGAAGGAAGGAAAGGAAGAAGGAGGAAGGAAGGAAGGAAGGAAGGAAGGAAGGAAGGAAGGAAGAGGAAAAGGAAACAGGGAACAATGTAAAACAGGACAAACAGGTAGGAAGACAATGGAAAGATAAACGGGAAGCAAGCAGGAGAACGACCGAAAAAATTAAGAAATGAAAGCGAGAAAGATAGATGGAAAGGCCGGAAAATAAGGACGCAAATAAATGTGCAAAGCAATACGTAAACAATAAAACGAGAACACAATCACTAAAAAGAAATAAGAGAAGAAATAAACAAAAATCAAAATGATGAGAACAATATGAAAGAATTATAGAAAGAAGGAAAGACATGTGTAGAAGTTGTAACAAGGTCAGTGCAAATATACACGCCCTACTTGTGAATGTGTCCATCATGGCTACAGTGCAAGAGGAACCGTGGCTTCTCCATGTTCCAGTGAGCAGCAGGTGCGGCTAAAACGGATGCCTTGTCCAAGCAGTGCACGGATGGCCGCTGGCAGGATCCAACTCGGGGGCTCATTTTCGGGGCTAGTCAACATTTTGTCAAAAGATCGCCTGGAAGAAAACCCTTATGCAGGCCTATCCCCCTCACTAGCAGTCCCCCCACATTGTTGTGTACTGCATACACGGAGTACGCATGCGCGAGCAGCCACGGAGCTCGCGCATGCGCATTAGTTGAATAAAGGCGGTGCCCGGCAGTTCGCGCCAGAGACCGGAGCCATCACACGTCTCCGGCGTGTCGTCCTTGCATGCATGGGTGCGTGTGGCTGCATGCGTGTGTGAAGGCAGCATGAAGGCGTTTTCCTCACTGCCTCAGTGACACTCATGGCAATGTTTCAATGGCAGGGGTTGAAATCTGAAAAGCGTCAACGCCAGCCATGCATCGCTAGTGTTTCCCCCAATAGTCCAACATGATCTCTGAACATACATCGTGTTGAAACACTCCTTTGTGTATAGGCGCTATACAAACGAACAATACATAAATAAATAAAAAAATGTAGACATACTTTCTAAATATAAATAAAATAGCCATCACCCGCTAAGCTCACTGTTTATGGGCGGGAGTGGGAGGAGCCTACAATTATTTCCTATGGGAATTCGAGAGGAGCGTAGGTGACCCTGTAGCTTTCTTTATACTTTTTAATGCTTGTCCTATCAATGATCTTGAAGCATCGAGATGCTGGGAAATGGCAGGCAGATGCGTACAACAAAGCCGCATGTGTTCGCTGCAAAATATTGGAAAATCCATTGCATCAAAGGTTTTACCAAAACTATGGGCTGGAGACCATCACCTTATAATATGTGATCTTTGCTGCCCCCTGAGGGCCCTCACACATCACGCCTGTCCTTCCGCGATACGCCCCGGTGATTTCTGGGATGGAGCAGGCAGAGCCTCTCCGCTGTCTGTGATTGACGTGTCATGGCTGAGAGGCTTGACCAGTGCAGTTCAGGGAGCGCATGGAAGCTTGTGCTAGCTGAGTCCCCGAGCTACTGAGAGGGAAAGACCAAAGTCCGCAGAGATTAAGCCTTGCGCTGCCGACCGGATCCTAAGTGGGCAGGAGCAGGCGTGATGGGCCGCGAAGGTCACTTTCCAGGACAGCTCTGCCCCCGCTGCTGGTCATGCCATGATTTGCAGACTCCCCTGTGACATTGTAGCAGAATGGTCACTACCCAGCCACATAGTGTTACCAGACATCCCCGTTTTCCCGGGACAGTCCCGGGAAATCGCCCTCCATCCCGGGGTCCCAAGAGTTTTTGAATTTTATAAACCCCGTCCCGGGATTGGAAGGGTCGGTGACCACGGTCACGATTTTTGCCTGGACCCGATTTCGAAATCCAGAAATCGGGCCTGGCGCGACACTTCCTGTGCGTGAATGGGAGTGTGAATGCTTTTCACACCCCCATTTCCTCCCCCTTCCCTTCCTCAGCGCACTTCTCCATTGAGAGGACCCCGCCCCACCCCGCATCAGGCCAGCGACATAGACGTAGGACTAGAATTCTATTTGTGTTCACTTTAGTCCTACCTCTATGTCTATGGCCTGTTCCTTTTTTTTAACTGGTCGCCCTACTGCCACATGACTGAGGAGATTTTGAGGTTGATTTTCGTGTGTTCTCTCTCTCTCTCCCCCCTCCATCCCTCTCCCTCTCTCCCTCCCTCTCTCTCTCTCGCTCTCTCTTCCCCCTCACATCCTCTCTCTCCTTGTCAGTGAGGCCCTTCCTGCAACTAAACCCAGCGACTAGGCCTCAGTGACAAGTCCTTAAAGACCTATCTATTCTGTATCCGTGCCATGGCCCTACTATCAGACTGTGTGGCACGTGAGGGAAACCGGTCCTGAAACTTGCAGTGTTAAAGTTTTACTTTGTTCATGTAGTTGCACACATCCAGCAACACTTTAAAGCTGCTAGTTTCAGGAAAGGCTTCTCTCACCTCTCTGCCTAACAAAAATCAAATGCACAGATCAACCCCCTCCCCACCGATGTGGGACAGCATGTAACAATCCATGCACTCTCTCACATCCGGGGAAGGGGTCTAATGTGCGCACTTGCTTTTTGTTAGGCAGAGAGGTGAGGGAAGCATTGTTGCATGTTAGCTCAACATGTATGTGTGGATGTGTGCAAGGAGAGTGTATATATATTATGTAATGTGAGTGTGAAGGTTTTCATGATGAATGAGGGACTGGGTGCGCGTGTGAATGAGTGAGTGTACTGTGAATAGTGGCACGAGTGAATAGTATGATTAAATGAGTGAGTTAACTGTGTAAATGTGCGTGGGTGTGCGTGCTTATGTGTATTGCTGAGTCGAGGAGCTGGTTTTGGCAGGTAGAGGGTAGGAGTTGGGGGTTTCAGGATGGTGGGAGTGGGAAGGGTGCAGAAGGCAGGTGGCATACTGTACTATCGCCTGGTCCTCTGGTGGTCGCTTTTGCGTAGAGCAGATGTCTTCAATCTGTGGGGCGTGCCCCCCTTGGGGGGCGCGCCACCATGCCTAGGGGGGCGCGTGATGCCTTCCAGAAGAAAAGAAAAGAAAAGAAAAGAAAAAGAGTAACGCTTTTTTTTTTCTTTTTCTGTCGCACTGAACTGAGCATGTGCAATGGGGAGCCACTGGCTCCCATGCACATGCTCAGCCAGTGCGATGTGGTGGGGGCGTGGCCATGGAAACAGGAAATAAACGCAGCCTGGACGCGCGCTTTCCTGCATTTGGATCGTGCATCCAGGCTGCGTTGTGGTGTCCTGTGTTCCCTTTTGTTGCTGCTGCTGCCGACGTGTGCGAGTGCGAGGTAAGTCACCCGTTCCGGCTTTATTTTTAACACGGCTCCCCCGTGGCAATCTGCCACGGGGGAGCCGCGTTATTAATGCAGCACCGGTCCCCCTGCGCCCCTCTCTCCCTGCATCCCCCACATTGGGGGGCATGCATGGAGGAGAGGAGGCGAGCAGGGGACCGGAACTGCTCTGCCGGTGTTTTTTTACAACGCGGCTCCCCCATGGCAGATTGCTGGAGCCCAGCAATCTGCCATGGGGGAGCTGCGTTATTAATGCAGCACCGGTCCCCCTGCGCCCCTCTCTCCCTGCATCCCCCACATTGGGGGGCATGCATGGAGGAGAGGAGGCGAGCGGGGGACCGGAACTGCTCTGCCGGTGTTTTTTTACAACGTGGCTCCCCCATGGCAGATTGCTGGAGCCCAGCAATCTGCCACGGGGGAGCCGCGTTATTAATGTAGCACCGGTCCCCCTGCGCCCCTCTCTCCCTGCATCCCCCACATTGGGGGGCATGCATGGAGGAGAGGAGGCGAGCGGGGGACCGGAACTGCTCTGCCGGTGTTTTTTTACAACGCGGCTCCCCCATGGCAGATTGCTGGAGCCCAGCAATCTGCCATTGGGGAGCTGCGTTATTAATGCAGCACCAGTCCCCCTGCGTCCCCCAATAGCGATAACCCCACATTCAGGGGGAACCGGGGTGCAAAGCTCTTGCTCCCCTGAGAGAATTGAGGGCCTCTGCCAGTGGAGTAACTTTGCTTAAAATGTTGGGGGGGACATGACATCTGAAGAAAAGGTGCCCCAGCTAAATTAATGAGGACAAAATGGTATGCCATGAAAGTTGGGGGGACAAACACCCCCGCCCCCCCTAAAATTACACCCATGGCCTCTGCCCCCAGGTCTGCCAGGGGCATCACTACTGGCACACCAGAGCTGCCCCCCAGAATCTTTCCCAGAGCCACTGAAATAATGTAAAATGGTAGTAACATTCAGCACCTCATACCTGTGCGAAATTGGGTTCTCTGCACTTGCAGCCCTAAAGACAAAATATCGATCAAAGCTGGAGGTGGAAGAAAGCCTGCGGTTGGCTATTGGAAAAATTGAACCCAATATTGACAGGCTGGCTGGTGAAAGGCAGGCCCACCCTTCACACTAGTTCTCCAGTATGCCATTGTCCAACTTGCAAGTGACAGCATTGACAGTACGCCGTTGTACTTCAGAAACAAATTGTTACAGCACTTGCATAGCAAATGTTACTACAGGACAGCAATATTGGGTGTTTTTGTTTGTGTGAAATAAATATCCAACACTATTTTTAGTCGAGTCCTCTGTATTATAGCAAAATAATCGGAATGCTTTGTTCACAAATATTTGTCCTCATCTGATTTGAATCATTGCAAGCAATGATTTTGAAACAACGTGGTGTTTGGCATGCACTCCTTCGTTGGGGGCACCATTGTACTCCAGCGCGCGATAACCGTTTCCAACCGAGTACAATTTTGGAGTACATGTGTATAGGGGGAGCCTGGGCCGGAGAAATTTTTCTTAGGGGGGGCTCGGGGTCAAAAAGTTTGAAGACCACTGGCGTAGAGTGATACCTGAGTGGATACCTAGACTTTAGATATACAAATTATCAAAGCAACTAAATGAGCATGTTATCTTTAAATCCAATCACTTGGCCATTCTGACTGGCATATTGTGCTTACTTGGGCATCATGCCAGCCACCCTTGAGATTGAACAGAAGGGGTAGAGCCTTCAAGTTTGCTATGCCCAGTTTTGAAAATGGCCCCTCCCATTACCAGCTAACCCCTCCCCTACTTAAACATTCTCTGCGTCAGAGCTCCTGGTGGAACTTTTATGCCACCTGAGTTGAGCAGGAGACTATAAATAAGGGAATCGGCGCGCACGCACCAGGAGGAAGCACCAGTGAAGCACTGCTTTGCACCGGACCCCTGCTTGCTGGATCCTTTGTGACTGTGTCGACTCTTATTTGCTTGCTGGTATTTGGATTTCTTCACTACATGGGACTTTATGGACTTTAGTCTCTGAACGTAGTGTTTTCTATCACTTATACACTCTTTATATATATTTTTACAGCTACTTTAACTTGAAGCTCCGCCCCTTTTTTGGCGACGCTACTAAAGAAGGACGCCGCGTGCACCAGTGCGCGCGCACCAGGAGGAAGCACCGGTGAAGCACCACTTTTCCGCTTCGCCGCAGCGACGTGCGGTGCGCCACTGGTGACTGCCCCTCATTCACGCTCCCTGACTGTTCTGTGGAGTGGCCTTTCTGTTAGAGGTTGCGAGTTGTGAACAGCGGAAGCACCCGTAGTGCGCTCTCAAGTGAATGCCTCTCATTTCCAATCGTGAAACCGCCATTCTACACACTACGCACGGGAATGCCTTTGTAGCTTCCAGGTCCTGTCACAAGTTCTAAGTGTGAAAAGAAATGTACAACATCTCATAAAAGTTTCTTTGATTTACAAAATTGTTCCACTCCTATACGCCATCAGGCAATAGCTAACTTTGTTCATCCAAAAATTTTAAAGGGGCAAGGAGTCGCTGACATAAATGGCTTTTTCCCAGTGAACACAGAAAGGGTGGTTGATACTCCCCCCCCACTGTGTGTTCTATGAGACCGTCGCTAGTTGTTAGCGGGGGTGTGGGGGTGGAGTGTGTGACTGATGAGCAAACAACTTCTAAACAGGTGTGTAATCAGTCCCTTACAGACAGCGTGGTGATGCGAGGGGCTTTGATCACCACAGTGGGCTCTACAATACGCAGGAGCTTTGTTTTAGCCTCTACTGATGTAGCAATAATTGATTTGGACTACATGCACACTGACTATTCAGCTCAAACCATTTCAGAAAAGCTTTCCTTTTCTCCAAACATGTTTCCTGATGTCAGCCCCTCCAGGCCTAACGTCTCCTCTTCTTTTTTAATACCCACCAGAGGCAAATAACGCACAGAGAAGACGTGTCGCCCTCTCTTAGAGAAAACAGAGTGGTGAATCTGGCCCTTGAAGCCATGAATACCACCATGAACACCCTAGTTAAACTTTTTGAATCACTAAAGGACACAATTATTATTAATCACTAAAGGACACAATTATTATTATTATTATTATTATTATTATTATTAATTTCGGTTCAGAGTTTGCAAATAGCTACTATCATGGCATGGCAAGCCTTGCCTAGACCGATGGGGGAAAAGGCGTGTGGTGGACGTAAAACAATAGCACTATCACCAAGAAGAGTGCCCTACATTGACACAGCGTCCTCTCTCAACCTCAACGGCCATGCCCAACTTTAGAAGAGGTCTTTGCTTTACCACTTTTCCTAATTGTCACAACAGACCCTTTAGCTTCCTGTAATGAGAAGGCTGTAACCCCTCCTCAGTCTCCCGATCAGATGGAAAGGCAAATTTACACCATATTTGCCAAGCCATCTAAAGGGCCATCTTGGTTGGTCTAAAATCCTGGGGTCGGAAAAAGTTGTGAAGCGACATAGCTGATGATCGGAAGCAAAAACCTAAGAACCTTAAAACAAAGATAAACATGACCACTGGGTCTACTAGACAGCTTATTAAAGCTCTGAAAACCCCAACTAAAAGTCCTCTGTAGCTTTGGCGGCAGTTGTGAAAAGAAAATACGTGGAATTGAACCAATTAAAAAAGATCAAATTGTGGCTTTCAAAAAAACCTACTATGGAGCCGTACGCCCCGCTGAACAATCTTGTGGAAGCAATGAAACATCATTCTAAACCTTCCTCCACCTCGAATTTGGCACTGAAAGTTGGGCACTCCGCTTCTCCTATGGTACCTAGCCCCATCACTGCCCCTTTGGTACTACTAAACAGGCGGGAAGAAATCAGAAAGGAAGTTGATGCCTATATGGCTAAATTCGCCCAGCTTCCAACTATAGGTGCCCCCAATACAATGTCCAATGTCATACCTACTCTTGATAAGGGGCAGAATGAGGTAATCCAAAAGTGAGTGTGAATGGTCCAAACGGGGACAAGTGCCCGATTAAAACAATGGCATTAATACAGAGCCTCCCTCCGGTTGCGTCGAACAATGCTCGTCGCGATTGCAATCGGTAGCTGTCTTGGGGCCAAGTGCCCCACTGAAATCTAGGTTGGACTCTTCTGAAGGTTGGCGAGATGAGATTGCTCAACTTCTACAAGCCCTTCTGCCCAAACATCAACCAAAAACTTCATTGCCTGATGCGCCAGTTTCACAAGCCCGAAAACAACTTCCTAAAAAGCAATTGGTGGATCTTAAACAGGACACACATGCAAACACATTAATTCTTGGATGTCGACCCGCCCCACATCCACAATATTTGCTCAACAGACACAGTGTGCTTGAAATCTTTTCTGATGTCAAACAACTTGAGGATATAGGTACAGCGGACATTGAGCTGGTTGAATTTACAAATTAAAATATTCTAACCACCGTTTGCTTGCAGTTACGCTCGAAGTTGGTGCGTAACATCATTTGGTCTGCCAAGAACCAATTGTTTAACATGGGCTTTTTACTGTTGCTAGGTCCCACATATGGGGGTGAATCTCACAAATGCACAGCCCCCACGTCAGCTCCCTGTAATGCTGTCGCTCATGAACAACCAATGCAAGTTAAATGTGTCTGCAATTGTGAAACAAAAAGTTAACTAACGCATCAGTGCGAGAACGATCTGTTAAAATGTGCCTCGTGGAACACACGCGGGCACTCCCATTTGTTTAACAGTCAGAATTCCATATTAAACAATTTTGATAATATCATGTTGCAGGAAACGTGGCTTACCTCATCTCCTATCTGGCACGATCATATAATGCACTTTACCCCTGCATTGCAAGGGGTTAAAGGGCGACCCATGGCGGGTCTGATTACGTGTATCAAAACTAACGTTGATCTTAAAATTATCCCCTTTTATTCCCTTAACTAATTTATGCAATTGACCATTTTCTCAGTTTGTTCCGTCCTGTATGTGTTGGTTAACATTTATTGGAATTGTCAAGGGATTGATGACATAACATTTTTTAGTGACCTTGGGTCTCTGCTAGACTGTGTTGCCGTGGTACCGGACATTGCCCACACTGTGTTAGCCAGGGACCTCAATTTGCATCTTTTTCACCTGGCAAAGCGTGTGAAATTGTTAGACAAACTCAATGGAAACATACAATGTCCTCTCGTGGCTTAGTCATGCTTAATGGGTTATGTGCCGGCGATAAACCTCCAAACTTCACCTGGCACCGCGGGCAAGTTAAGGCCATCATTGATGACATGTATGTCGGCCCAAGACTGATGTCACAAGTAGTGGGATTTCAGATTATCCCGGTTGTAGATAGTGACCATTACATGTTAACCAGTTCCTGGTCCATTCCCTACAGAGTGGCATCAATTCCGCTGGTCATGTATCCTGGGAATGTGAGGGTGAATGATCAAGTGAATCGGATAAATTGTTCCGAAGAAAGCCTATTTCAGTTTTCAAATTCTCTCACATCTGCTTTTGCCCACTCATGACTGAGTGGGGAGGGTAACAATGTGTGCTATTTTGATCTCATGCAGAGGCATTCAGTAAATAAGCGGAATATAAAAAAATCCTCAGAAACGAGAAGGCACACCTTTGATGCCCAAGTCAAACACAAAAAAGCTGAATACCCTGCCTTGAGACGCAAAGCCGCTCTGCTCCCAGCTGGCCTTAGAATAGCTGCCCTGACCAAAGCAAAGACAGGCTATAGAAACTGGTTACGGATGCATCATGCAACACTCGGGCAAAAGGATGGTGAACATATGCTGAAATGAATCTGTAATCAGAATACCGCACAAATTTGTGCTACTCTCAATGAAGCCGTTACCACTCCCCAAACGCTAATACAGATTCATAATGTATCCGAACAGGCATTGATTGAGTACTTCACGAAAATGTATGCCTCGCCAGTCCCTCTAGTTCCAGCACAGAAAGAGGAGCAATTGTCTGTCATTCATCTTGATATATTAAGAGTTGACATACTTTACTATATTTCCTCAATAAGCCAATCCAGAGCCCCGGGCCCAGATGGGTTATCGAATAAGACCTTCAAACTCAATCCCGATCTTTGGACTGAGATTTTGTTTCACATTTTCCAGCACATTAATTTCATGCAATGTATTCCTACATCATGGAAACATTCAATCATCATCCCACTTTTAAAAAAAGGTGACTGTAATAAACCTCAAAGCTACCGTCCAATTGCTATGTTGAATGCCTCTGGCCAATTGTACAGTCGCATTATATTGCTAGAGCTGAACTACTGGACTAGGCTCGAAGGGAAAAGAGATCCCTTCTAGGCGGGCTTTGTCTGTGGTCTGGGTACTTACCCTAACATGCTTCTCCTTAATTTAATTAAGAGCAAATGTGCCGAATGCAAACAAAATCTATATGTAGCCTGTGTTGATTTTAGCAACGCGTTCGACTCAGTCGATCAACAGTTGCTATTTAAGAAACTTGAACAATATGGTTGTTTCATTACCATACTTGCGCTAATTAAACAATTGCATTCAAATACCTCACTGCAGGTTAGACTGTCTCTTGATGGTTCATTGTCTGCTTCTATTCCAACAAATCGAGGACTTAAGCAGGAGTACATCTTGGCCTCAACAATCTTTAACCTGTTTGTATTAAACATAGGTATGAAGTTTGAAGAGACCATGGCAGATGCCCCCAAACTAGGCCCACAGAAAATCACCTGGCTCTTATATGCCGATAACCTCGTGCTACTCTCTTGATCTCCGTGTGGGCTGCAACATTTGCTGAACAAGCTCCAAGAGTATGTCTTTGAGAACAATCTTGTCATCAATTTAACTAAAACACAAATAGTAACTTGTCAGCCCGCCGGAAAAAAAAAGACCTCTAGCTACAAATGGACCCTTCAAAATCAGGATGTGGTGAGAGTTCCCCAGTACAAATATTTAGGCCTCCCTTTCACAGAGTTCCAAAATGACCACATCCATACAGCAACTTTGGATGTAAAAATTTGCTCATTATCTTCCCAAGCTAGAAATTTGCTGTTTAGATATGTAACATTTACACTAACCCACATAATGAGTTTTTATTATCAGTTATGGAGCAGAAACAACATCTCAGAAATTGATACTTTTGGGATCATTGTGAAACTTTTTTCTGGAAAACTGTATCATAGCTCCCTAAATACACTCCGCTTCCATTACTTCGGTACAAATTAGGAACCATTTCCTTGCACAGCCAAGTGGTGTGGAAATGTTGTTCCCTGTACAGAAAATGCCTCATAGACGCCACCTCTCCGAATGATTTGGGTATACTTGCTACCTATCTCCTTCCACCTATGCTTGAATTTTCGAAAAAATTGACCAATTATGTGTTGGAGGCATTAACCAATGCTGATATTTCCTTTGAACTTCTTTTATTGAATCCAACCAAAGCTAAATTGAAATTGTATCGTGTGGACTGGATCCACACTCGCAATCAATGTTCGGTTTGTGTGGATGGTGGTATCATTATGTTGTTCCATAAAAAATCTGCGCACCATGGAACCCTATTTAGTGAAGTGCCGGTCCAACTTTGTTGGAGCTCAAATGTTGCGCATTCGGCTGAAGTTAGGTGCGACAAGAAAGATTCCAGGCAGGAGACGAGTGATATCTAAAGATTAAACATACTGGCCCTCATTACAACCCTGGCGGAATACGAAAAACGATGGCGGAAATGTAATACCGCCATCGAATACCGCCCGTTGCGATCATGACCCGTCACCGTAAAGTACGATGCGATTAGCGACACCGTAGTGAACGCCAACGCTAACTGCACCAAGTACGCGCACGCCCGCCGTGCAAAACCGCAATATCCGCCATGGCGCAACGGTACGCGAATGCTGACCCCAGTGGACATTCACTTAACGCCATCAAGCATGGCAGAAAGTACCATTCCACCATGACGAGAACTACGGCATCGCGAACCAACCGTAATGGCCCTACTGAGTGCCTGTACTCCACTCCCTGGCCACATTGCACAACTCCTCGTAGGCGCAATGCAGTCACACCATGCAACCAGTGAAATGTAGAAGTCACCCATGCATGCCAACGAACAAATGCATGCAGGGGCCCCAAGTGCCCTGTGAGTGGCCATCCACAATTGGCAACACACCATTGCCGTACTGATGCAGCACAGGCATCTGAAGGTGCAAGTACACCAAAATGAACTGAAAATTCCATGACACAAAACAACAACAGTCCCCCATCGCTTGCCACCAGTGTAAATCAACATTCAAAGCAGTAACCTGAGGGAGACTGCACCAGCCCTGTACACATGCCAGTAGTCAAACCAACCATCAGCATAAGCACGTACCACACAACTGTACCCAGAAGCCGGAACCCAATGCAGGACACCTCACAATACATCGCGCAACAAATCTGAATATGCCACATTACTAGCAAAGAATAACGCTAAACGGTTAATATCTGAATATAAATTTAATGCACATCAAAATCACCAAGCCCATACAGCCATTTGAACATAAACTCACAAATGATCAGCATTACTGTGGGCTGCATCCGCAATAAATGACCAGCTTCCCCATGTGTGACGCCCTGTACCTTCATGGCACACAGGGGCTACATCAACGTCCAAAAAGGCAACATGGAAGCGCCTAGGACCGCAGGGCCGTCCCATGAAGTAGGCACTAGTCCAGCTGGAAGCTAGGTATGCTGCACCTAGCCACTAGTACTGCGTAAGGGCATGTGGGCCATTGGCGATCGTCCCATAAGATCGTAATGGTGCTCCACTGATTAACTCAAAGCTGCAGGTGTCGACTGTAGAAGCCATCTGCAGGACTGGCGTACAGATGGCAGGGGCAGAAGGGGAGGAGATACCTGTCACCCAAATGAAAAAAATGATAGTATGGGCATCCGAACTTCATATGTATTACTCACTTCATTCAACACACCAAACCTACAACCATATGCATGCTAGCCCACTCATAAGGATCAATTGCACCCAAAAATCACTTGCGAATTATTACGACACAAATCGAGGTGAATACACTATTTCAAACGAGTGTCTGTGTGCATGCGCCTGTCAGAACAGGATCCATCAGATGGGATCATCAACGTGCATAGACACAAGTGATTGAAGGCGCGTCGAGACAGGGAGGGTTCAACAAGGGCAGACAGACGATGGTCCCACTATGGCAGCCTTGCATCACATAGCGCAGGGGAATGGGATACATTCCAAATAGCCATGTACATGGCCGACTCCCAATTAAATCATCTTCCCATGCATCCATTCATCATTCCCTCATCCCGTTATGAAAACGCCTGAATATTCACTCACATAACATTCGAAATGTCCATTGAGTCTGTGCGTAATGCAGCCTTCAAAATCCACTGTGCTCCTGCCCGGATTCCTTGTGTAGTGAAGTCACATGTATTTGGGAACGTCCTGCCTTATCGTCCACTACGCTATAGCGCATCCCATTCAAATCATATCAATCATTGCATTCCCGTCATGGGCCCTGTCCCAAGGACATTCAACAATAGAACGTTACATTTCCAGTCAGACCTGTGGGCGTCTCCACGCCGCTAGTTGAAAACCGAAAGCGCTGTCCTTCGAATTCCTAATTTGCAACATCACGTCGAAAAGGCATCTGTGAACGCTTGTATTCACAAATACATCTATGCAGTGCGGCTGTGTGTGAAAATGGTAACTGGCCTCAATCACTGATGGGACTCCCCGCCGTCGGTGAACGTCGGTACAGTGCTGCATGAGGGTCCACCGTTGATCGAGTACTACATTCCACTGACCCTTCACAAGTCTGCTCGCGAATGCAAATATAGTATGTGAAACAATGGGACCATAGCAGAATTAACATATAAACCAATATATCACTGCCATCGGGATTAAAAACATGAATGTAAATGCAAGATGCCATGCGTCGAATTGCAGCGTTGTGTGCAGGACGTGCTCGCTCGAAAGGCATTGCAGCTGACACAGGTGGAATGAATCACCACAGGTGAAGGCTATACAGCCTGAAAACACATAAATTGCACACCCAACCCCGTCCCCCAACCACACCCACCCCAGAATGCTGACGGCAGGACTAGCGATGTTGGGCCTGGGGGACCTGATTGCACTGCAAGTACTCCAACTTCAAGAAGAAGACGAACGCCAACTACTACGTCAACCGGCCGCACAGAGGAGACGCAGGAGGAGGAGGAGGAGGAGGAGGAGGGCAAGGCATGGCCAGCAAGCCCCACCAGCACAGCCACTACCACCACGCAGGCAGCCCGCAATCCCACGCCTCCGAGCTAAACCCGTTCAACCTCACAGCTGAGCAGATCCACACCCTCTACCGTTTGGACCGGGACACCATAACTGCCATTGTCGACATGACACACGCTGACCTTGTCAGCATGATAGAGAGCCCAACCGCCATCCCACCCCTACTGAAGGTGGTGTCTGTACTCCACTTCCTGGCCACAGGCACCTACCAGCACACAGTCGGACAGTTGCATGGCATTTCACAGCCACTATTCTCACGGACACTATTCCAAGTGCTTGATGCCCTCCTGAAGCACTCAGACGACTACATCACTTTACCACGCTCGGAGCAGGAGCTTACAAACACAAAAGTGGGATTCCATGCACTTGGCGGCATACCGGGTTGCATTGGTGCCATCGACTGCACCCATGTGGAATTGGTTGTCCCACATGCCATGGAGGCCCAGTACCGCAACCGGAAACAATATCATTCTATCAATGTACAAATGGTGTGTGACTCCAACAGGATCTTTACACATTGTTCTGCCCAATTTCCAGGATCAACACATGATTCTATGGTCTTGCGGAACTCTAGAATACCACGCTACATGGAGCGGCACGCAGGGCGCCGATCCTGGCTACTCAGTGAGTCTCATTTAATGCATGAGTATGTGGGGTAGGTGATGCATGAATGACCTGGCAGGAAGGGGGGGGGTGCGTACGTAGCAATGACATTCCACAAACATCCTTTGTTGTCCACATACAGGTGATTGCGGGTATCCACTGAAGAGATGGCTCCTTACACCAATCCGGAACCCACAGGACCAGCATGAGGAGGACTACAACCATGCCCACTCACGTACCCGTGTGGTCATAGAACAGGCATTCGGCCTACTGAATGCTCGTTTCCGCTGCCTCAGCAGGTCTGGCGGGGCACTCCTGTACCGCCATCAGAAGGTGGCAAAGATGATCATGGCATGTGTCATGCTACACAACATGTGCGTACGTAGGAATGTGGCCATGCCCCCCGACGCAGAACTGCAAGCACCTGAAGATGGTCATGATGAGGGTGGGGATCTGGCAGCACCTCAAGGGGGCCGCGAGGCACAGGAGGCCCGTGAATTACGTCAGAATCTCACAGATGCATGCTTCTAGCACTCACGCCTGGTGGCTGTTACATGGACACGGGACTTGTGGCACTGTGTGTGTCTGGGACATGCACAATGTGGACTGTACGACAAGATAGGCCTCGTACACAGAGATCAATGTCCACACATCTCATTGGATGAATATGAAGAATTGTATTGCAGATGTGAAATGACATTACACACCCAATCGACCCGCCACCCAAAGAAGCACAACACACCCCCTCCACCCTCCTACCCCCCCGAACACCAGTGTCCAATGACGCTCATTGTCAGTGGGCAGACGCTATTGCAAGCCCCCTCTCCGGGTATCAGGGGTACCCCTGCCTGTGGAGCGCCGGGTCCTCCCAGATCTACGTTGGGGGCTGCCCTGGACGGAACTTGCAACGGATGATGTCTCTGCCTGCTCACGTCCATGCATGTCCCTAAGGGTTTGTGAGAGCTCAGTGAGCACACGGCGCACAGCGGCAAGTTCACCACATACGTCTTTGGACGTCGCATGCAGTTCCCTCCTCAGGCTCTCGGTGCTTCTCTCCATTTGTCCCCTCAGGCTCTCGGTACTTCTCTCCATTTGTCCCCTCAGGCTCTCGGTACTTCTCTCCATTTGTCCCCTCAGGCTCTCGGTACTTCTCTCCATTTCTGCCCTAAGTGTCTCAGTAGATGTTTCAATGGCTGCCTTAGAACCCCCACATTCAGCAGCATGCTCCTTGAGGAGCGTGGCCAGTTGCTGCTGTTGCACTATCATCTGCTCGAGGGACTGTTGCCTCTGCTGGGCCATGCCCATTTGCGGTGGTGTCACAGAGGGGCTGGACGCCTCATGTTGCCTTGCAACAGGCCTTGTGGGGGTTGGCCAGTCGTCGTCTTGTGGGTGCCCCTGCGTGGTTTCCTCATGGTGTACGGGATGATACAAACAGGGGGATTGAGACAGGTCATGGATGTGTCCTACTTCGGCAGCACCGTTTTCTGTGTCGGAGCATGCTGGCATGAATGCAGTGTTACCTAGGGTGCTGCTGCCACCAGAAGCAGTGCCTTCTGTGGCATCCATTGGGGGGACCTGTGGTGCTGCTGTTGTGGACATGCTGGCTGCTGGGGTGCCTGTTGGAGTCCCCTCCAGTGTGCTGCCACTCGATTTGTGCAGCTGCCGTGTCTTGATCCGTGCAGCTGAGGTGGAGGGTCTTTGGCCGTTGGTCTTGGCCCTCTTTGCAGGTGTGCTGGTAGGGGTGTCCTGAAGCTCGTCGTTGGTATCGGACCCTGTGGTGGAGTAAAGGAGGGCGAGCGTTATTCATGGGTCTGTGGTACTTGTAATGGCAATTGTGTCACATGCATTGGGGTGGTACCTGGGGGTGATTTGGGTCAGGGCCTTGGAGGTGGTCTCATTTTTGTGTGCATTGGGGATGCAGTTATTTTGCAGTCTGCAGTTAGGGTGTGCATGCTGCACATGTAGAGTGTGTTTTTGGTATTTTTAAATATTTATTTATTTAATCTGACTTTTAAGGGGCGCTGTCATGGCAATGTATGTGGTCGTTCTCCTGGACATGTGTTTCTATTGCACTATGGGGACACATGGTACTTCACATGGTTGGTAATTGTGGATTTGGCATAGTTTTATTTGGGCCACCTACCTGATTCTTCTGATGTCTGCACTCCTTTCTCCATCCCTACGACTCCCTCTATGCTCTCCATTCCAATGGTGGAGGCACAGATTTCTTCCCAGGGGGTCAACTTGATGGGTGATTCCGATCCTCCCCCGGTAGCTGTGGCAATGTTCCGGTTGGCAGAGAGTATGCTCCGGACGCGTATCCGTAGGTCGTCCCATCGCTTTCTGCATTGCTGTGGGTTGCGGGGTGCGGTCCCCACCGCACTTACCCGCTGTGCCACCAGCGCCCATATGGCCTTCTTGTTCGCAAGTGCCGTCCTGGTCATTTGCGTAGAGAAGACGACGGCGGCATTCTCCTGGAGGGTCTCTGTGAGCACGGTGAGTTCCTCGTGGGAGAAGTGGACCTGCCGCTTGCGGTCGCACGCTTTTTTAGCAACTTTTCCCATATTTATTTTTTTAAATGGGGTGGCTAACGGGTTGGGATGTGTCTCAGGGTCGGATTTTTTATGGTTGTGTTGGGATTCTGATTTTATAGGTGTACGGCGTGCTGTTTCCCGTTCCGGCCCCATGTTTTTACTTCCGTTTCCGTATATTTACGGTGACCGTATTTTGCGCTGACCGCTCATTACGGTGACCGCTAAGATGGGTGGCGGAATTGCACCTAGGGCGACGTACGACGGCGGTAAGGGGCATTTTGGGGTCATTTCCGCCATCGCAGACTTTGCACTTCCGCCATGGCGTAATGCTCGTGCCCGATGGGTCAGAATTAGCCGCACTTTCCTCCATCGTGCAGTGGCGGAAACGCTATTTACGCTATGGCGGTCATGTCAGTTACTTTCCGCCAGGGTCGTAATGAGGGCCACTGTCCACACTGTAACGAACCTTGTCAAACTGAATCTCTGTGCCACTTGGTAGTTGACTTTCCCGCTTTGAGTTTAATCCGGAATCAACTGTTTAATAAGTGTTGTCAGTCTGTAATATTCGGCTCCAGTGAGGAAATGTGGGCATACCTCCTAACCAACACAAAGTCTTCTATACAGTTTGCTCTGGTTCAATTTGTAAATGTAATTCCATTCTAACTAGTATGAGTCACATATTGGTGGGTGGCATCTTGAATCATATGGTTGATGTCTAATATGACTGTGGGGAAATGAAGAGTCATTCGTCTTTATGTTGGAAATTGCTCTCTTTTTTTGTTTTATTTTTCTTTTTTTGTTTTTTTTTTCTTGTTATATGTTTATCCCTTGAGAATGTATTTCCCTTGATTAACTTTGATATGTGTTAAGATGATATTTTATTGTTTTTTAGTGGCAGTCTGTATAGTCTTTGCTGTAATTTTGTATAGTATCCAGCTGTTGTAATTTGGTATATTTTGAAAGGTTGATTTGTCAGCCAACCAAAATAAAAAAATAAAAAATAATAAGGGTATCTCGCTGGATTGGTTTCTCTCCAGCTATTGTCATGTCTACAGACCCTAGAGCTTCTGTGACTAACATCAGAACCAATCAGAACATCACCAGAACATCCTCAAATTCTTTTTCAGACATGCGTGGCACCCTGAGAGCAGTAGAGAAATCCCACTGAACCCGCATGGCGAAAGGCTTGTCCATGCATAAAGTTGCACCAGGAACGACACAACTCGCCTCCCAATGTGTTGTTGCCATGTTTGTGGTTAAATGCAAGCTCGCCCATGGACCTGTGTAGGTTCCATTCTATAGAATGGAAATCAGCAATTACCTAAAATATGACCACCCCTTCCATCAATAACTGTACCCAGCATACTACGAAATATGTCAGTTCAAGAAAATGTTAGGGACAGTGGAAGTGACCTCACACATCAGATGACATCACAAGAAGTGTCACAATATGACCTTTGACTCCAGCGATATCCCAGGATGTGATGCATTATGACTTTTGTCCTTGATTGCACCCCAGGAAGTGATGTCACAAATGTAAACAAATATACTAAGTGCACGATGAATACAATATCAAACAGTATTTAAGTGGACACATGTTTCTTTTAGTGTCCAACCGAATGTGAACAAGGGCGCTGCCTGAATATGTCATGGCTGCAAAAGTGGTGGTCCAAGACCACAGCAAACAGAGCCATCATTGATCACAGAACTAAGTGCATAGTCCCATACAACCTCACATGTCTAGGCACCCCCATAAAATGCTTATTGAGCCCCATGTATCCAAGTAGGGCCTCCTTATTCCATGGGAAGCCTTGTATGCAAGGAATAGCCATCAAATGTTGCTGTGAACACCCATGTCCAGCATCGATCACCCACTCGTTGCTGTCTTGTGCACGGCAAAGCCTGATATGCCCAGGTGCTGCAATTATATTGCTATTGAGGGCTTAATTGTCCATCCCAGCTTTATGCCACCGGGCTACCATACCCCACCAGAACTTGCAGATTCAAGGACAAACTGTCCCACAGTTAAGAATGGCAAACAGGGCCAAGGTGAGAAAGTGGGGCATATTATGGGGGTGATGTATGAGGTAGACAGATTGTGGGTGGTCTTGGGTGTAACAATTTTCCAATTTTGTGGGAAGCGATTTGGCGTATTTGTTATTCTGCAGTGAAAATCAAACTGAATAACCTCTTAGTAGTCTAATTTGAGATAAAGTAAATTACCCAGGATCACACAATTTGGTTGAGTGGAGAAGCTGAGATTTAAGCCCATATAAACTGGAATGAAAATGTCCACTTTAGCCAGGTGTCCATACCTTCACTCATCCCATCTTTATTTTAGACCCATTTATCTGTTTTTTTTTAATTTAAATTTTTATTGGAATCACTGCTTTTACAACTTAATGCAGGACTCCTGCAAACATCATGTTATAAGACACCAGCAAGGTTTTTGACTTTTCTCCCCACCCCAACCAACTGCTTGAACCTCCCTCCCCCTCCCTAACCCCAACTGTTTTCCGCCCTCTCCAGGGCAGTCTCTTCCTTGGTCCTTCCGGGTTCTCCGTTCCTGTGGTTACACCATAAGGTTTAAAGGACTAGGTGGGAACACTCCAGAATCCATTGGCGTCGTGCCCCTCACTGTACACCTCTGCCCCACCGTTGATACTCTGTGTTTCTTTCCACAGCTGGGGCGGGTCCGTTGCTCTTTTCTTCATTCAGTCCAACCCTTCTTCCACTCCCACCCCCACCTCTTCCTCTTGCAAATGTTCTGGGTCATATTTTGCCAGAAAGGGAGCCCATTCCATGGCTCCCGTCAGTGACCGATTGTGTATTTGCCTAGTTAGCTCCTCCATTCTGTATAAGTCTAGTGCCTTAGCTGCCAACTCTCTTTCACTCAGGAGGCTCTCCCTTTTCCATCCTCCCGCCAGACATGCCCTTGCTGCCAGCAGGAGATAGTGCGGCACGTGCAGTATTTTCGTCCAATCCTCAGCCAACGTTTCAATTGCAAATAGCAACAGTAGTGGGACCACCCTCCTTTCAATTCCCTCCAAGCCCATAATCCATCCGAGCACTTCTTTCCAGAACCGCTGTACCTTCATTTCTCTGTTTTTAATACTTGACAATAGGAAATACAATTTCAGGGAAATGGATCAAGTATAGCAAGTCTGACTCATTCTCTTATCCCCTCCCCCTACGGATTTCGCTAACATAGCTGTTTGCATTAGTATTGTAAATGACAGGGCACAATGGCATCCAACTTAATAGTACCCAATATATCAACATATAATACATGATAAGATGGTTCAGCCCTGCTGGTGCTCAAACACCGGACACGCGCTGTAGGATGGTTACGGAATCGATCCACAATCACTTAACTCACTGAGCTATGTCCATGCACTTCTATGCACTGTGCACAAAGAGGATCATTTCTGAAATGTAGAGCTGTACTCGGAGACAAGTACTTTGAACAATTTACAATGTTCACATATAACGTATGAAAAGTCACACTGAACCAAACTGCGAACACACGTATACAGGCTTACACCTGCGATAGGTGGCACAGTGGAAACATGTCCGCTTGCTTATGCCACTAGGCCAGTGGCTGCAGCTGGCACTCCAGATGTGTGCCTTGTGTTCATGGCTGAAGGCGTGCCAACTTTTCAGAGAAGGAACAAAGTCACTTAGTGTTAAAACCCAAGTGATTTATTTCTAACCAACATGTGTTTCACAAAGCAAAATAGGTTGGGCGGCTAATATATCACTTTCTGGCATTTAGGAATGGGCCAGCAGTTACTGACACTGGTTTTGTGACAAGAGGCTCCAGAAGCAGTAATGGGTGCAGAAAGAATTGACAGGGGGTAGCAGAGACTCACTAATTTACACCAGTCACGACTAATTAGGGGGTCACTGTCAACTCAGGGTGATCCTTTCCCCCCAAACAAGGTGGCACGCACCTAAAGCGCTTATATAGATTCAACATTAGTGAGGCCTCCAACCTATCTCGCACCACCCAGCAAACACCCTCTGCACCACCAATGACGTAGGTACCAGGCCGGTCTAGAGTAAGAATATATGTTTATTTAAGGTTTGACAAATAATAGCAACCAAAACATAAGCCACCAACCCCGTGGCATAAGACAATGTCACCATTTCAAATGACTTGCACCAACTGACTGACTTGTATTGCTAATGAACCTACAGTTAGTACAACACACAGGTAACATTACACACAGAGGATTTCTTGCACATTAACAATCATGAAATGTGAGCATCCCCAGAGATTTCTTGGGTTATCACACTGCTCTTCTCTCCCAGCAACACCCCCTCCAGGCATCAGTTAAATACTAGCCTTTCATTTGGAGGCAAGGTACAGCGAGTGGGAATACAGTAGCAACAGCATTTTGGATTTTTATTAAAAGGCAGGGTTTGACAAATATGTAAAATGTGTCTTTTTGATACCGGAATTGTTGTGGACCGACTCAGCTAGGTGAAAGTTCTATTCACTTATTGAATACTCATTCCATTGCCTATGTGTTGGGAAGGTGGGACGCTAGAGGTGACATTTCTATTTTTTATACCTATGCAGGACCTGCAGATTGGGTAATAGAAACACTGGAGCACCTTCTTAACAGTTTGTCCCAATTATTTCTTATTTCCTTGTCAATATTTTACTAAGTATTTGCATGGTATAAAGATCTATAATCTGTTTGGTTTTTGGAGCAAAATAATGTATGGGGACAAAGTATCTTTGATTATTCCAACTATTAGATTTGCAGATCAAATTTTAGATTTATCTTCACTGATTTATTTGTTCTCATTCTTAAGTTGTCGTCTTTTAATGTGATGTATTTGATGGTTATTTTTTCATTTTATGTAATTTTTGTGTAATGTTACTTTAAACCATGGGCACAAATAAAACATGAAATTAAATTTAAAAACACAGGTGGCGAAGGGGCTCCTTCTTTCATCAACTCCCCCTCCCCAGACCCTTCTGCTTTGCTCATTACAGGGTGAATCCCAAAGGGCGTGAGTTGCAAGCAACCAACAGATTGCGCCTGAATGGTCTGTGGACATTTCCCCTTACTGTGCCGTCCTTAAATGGCTCCCGTTCACTGCTGTGCATTTAATTTTCTTTGTCTTGTCTTTAAATGTATCCATGCTCATAACCCTACTTACCTCTGTTCCTTGATTCCCCTTGGTCGACCTACTCGGGTCATCCAGTCTTCTGCTCAATTCCTTCTTGCAGTTCCCCATACTCCCTGGGCTGCTTCTCGCTTTCATTCTTTCCAGCTTCTTTCCCCTAAAATGTGGAACTCAATCTCCCTTGAAATTCGCTCTTTCTCCTCTCTCTCTTTTAAAAGCACCTAAAGTCTCACCTACTCCTTCCCTCTTTCTCGTGACACCTGGTCTTTGATACTGACCCAGTCCTGTGTTTGAATTTGCATTTTATTGTACTGTCTTTCTTATGTGAACGTGCTTTGGATAAAGGTGCAATACATGCACTGCAAATAAATAAATAGAGAAAATAAATAAGAGCCAGCCTTTTTCTAGCACACATTCTTCTCCAAAAGTGAAGCCTTGTTGAATTATAGCACAATGTGTTTTGCTTTTATTTGCAGCCTTCCTCTAGGATGGGAGTCCCAGATTGTGCCCCCAGATTGTGCCACCATGGTGGCAGATGGTTTTAGAGGAACCTTGGATGGGTTTGCTTTGCCATCTGGACCCACCCACTGACCTCTCTGGTTGTTTCCTGGCCTCTGGTCCGATGACCCGGAAGTCAATTCTGTTGGCTACAATGGTAGAAACACAGACCTTAGTTGTTGAGGGGGCTTGAGACCCACCCTTCTTTGGTTAGAGACCCTTAGATCCATATTTATCACTGGAGAGAGATTTGGGAGCAGGGCCTTCTCAGGTACTTCTACGGGATCTGTTACATGTTTTACGAATGACCTCCATTCCTGAGCAAAGGGGGCAGGTGGTGGCAGTGCCATGACATGTGCATGTGCAAATACCTGCGCACATCCACCAATAAGGTCCACCTACTGTGTATGGAGACCCACACGTTTTGGGAGCAGAGAAGGGGCGGCAATTCAACAGAAAGCCAAGGGTTTCAGGGGTGGCACCTGATGGGATCACAGGTAGTCACATCACATGACCTGTCACCCTGACGGCTACACAGTAAGTGATGTCACGTGACTTCTGAAGTTGGTGATATGATGTCAAGT
The DNA here is from genome assembly GCF_040938575.1 of Ambystoma mexicanum. Taxonomy (NCBI): domain Eukaryota; kingdom Metazoa; phylum Chordata; class Amphibia; order Caudata; family Ambystomatidae; genus Ambystoma; species Ambystoma mexicanum. The sequence goes on from NC_090932.1 coordinate 1,662,480,770, forward strand.
GACACCACAGATGTAAAATGAATCTTAAATAAAAAGAACACATAGCTAGCAAAGACTATTTATTTATATACAGGAGGAACAGTGCTCTTGTGGACACGACTTAATGTACAATAGATAAGAAATCAGATTTGACAGGAAGCAGTGAGTTTCTTACAATGGAGTGAGTTTTAGGGACATTCTGACCACGTTCTGGAGGGGAGTAAATAGACCAGTCGCCGGGGACAATACATATGTGGTCATACATAGATTAAGGACAATGAACATTGGACATTTTTAAGTGCAGGTAGGCGGTACGGCCAGCTGTGCTCGGTATGTGACCGTGATGGTGAGGTGATAGAGTGGAGGCAGAGGAAGTGAGGGACAGAGGCAGGTTAGAGGTGAGGGAAAAGTGTTAGCTAGCAGGCAGATGAGAGGTAGGTTAAGGGGGTAACTCGGAGGTGAGGAGGTAGGCTTTTAGTTTGGTTTTGAACAAATCCGTGTGGATTGTTTCCTGGATATCCGGGAGAAGAGAATTCCATGAAATTAGAGCAAGAAGAGAGAAAGAGCGGAAGCGAGAGGAAGCACAGGAGGTTGAGGAGCCACAACGGTAGTCAAAGAGGCAGAGCAGAGAATGCGAAAAGGCTTGTAGTGTTTGATACAGGAAGATAGATACTGTGCTGCCTTACCATGGATAGATATGTAACCCAGGAGAAGACATTTACATCTGGCCCTATTTCGCATTGTCAGCCATCCAGCCTTGCGACTACTTTAGTTACCAACCATATTTTGACTAGGGTGCTGCCTTAATATGCTGAGGGTGAGTTCATGATATGCCAGTGCTACACTGAGCAGAAGCAACACAGGCCAGAGGCTCATCCATCACATGCTCTGTTCAGCATCACATCCCCCAATGCTGCCATTCACAGCTAGTCAAGGCAGCACTAGACTGGTTTAGTCACCATATGCAAAGTAGATGCTGCCATCATATGGCATGTGCGGTCTCAGGTGCAGCAGTAATGCCAGCTAATGCCAGCTGATGACTCATAGTCCAGCCATGTGTAAGGCACAGCCTACCCTGTCCTGATGCTGCCCCTCTAGTGCCCACTCCCTATCCACTACCAGTCTTAGATTTGAAGCCATGTCGGCTCCAGTTTGAGACATACACCGACGTGTGCAGCTGCTGCTCCGCGCCACCCTCTCCTTTTGTGACTCACACAGCATCAGGAATGTACTGTTGACACAGCGAGGGTAGAGGCAAGGAGTTCTTGCCCCTTGCCCGTCCATTACCTCCCAGCTGCCTCTAGTGAGCTTCTGAGGGGCCTGGGCTGGGAACCACATGGAGTAAACATGGCTCTTATGGTGCTGTGTTCACGCTTTGTTCATGACCCTGCCTCTTCTACCTCCTAACTAGCGGTCCTCCAGCAGGTGCGGGCAATGACGGAGCAACCATATCATATCAAATGTAATGGTGAGCTGCGTCCAAGCCTCGACGGAAGGATCTGCTGTTCAGGTGTTCGTGGAATAATTGCATTACGAACTATAATTGTAATTAACCGAATATTACAAGGAAGACGTTCATTTTCTGCAATTACCGGTAATTGCAGAGAGCGGCACGTCTTTTTGTCTGTGTGTTGTTCCTTTGGGGCATGTTTATCTTGGAACACGTTTAACATAAGACCCATCAAAGCAATGTGAAAACACACACGCACCTGCGCTCAGAACACACGCACACACACACACGCACTCTCTCACACACGCAAACCAGAGGCGTAGCCAGGATTGTCTAACAAGTGGGGCCTGAAGCTAATGTAGTTGGGCGCACGGCAGTTGTAGAGCGATCGCGAGAGCCCCGCTCTCGCGAGACCTCGCCAGCAAACACAGCTCCGCCCCCGCGCGCTACACGCGCATTACGGGACGAGCTCAAGACGCGATCAGAGGCGTCTACCCGGCTCCTCCGAGCACGGGACTCCAAAGCTCGATATTTATGCAGCCTGAGGAATCCTGACCCTCAGCACAGTTGGGCCCGTTGGCCTTTAGTAATGTTGGCACCTTATGCCTCTTCAATTCGTTATTGAATTACAGCATCAATAAACCACTGGTGCAACTCAAGTACGGCTCCTGTCTTCACTTATGGTGGGCGATTTACTACATAAATTGGCGACGAGGATCATCACCAGAACCTACACAGAAGCATGCAAGGAGCCACGCCACCGCCACCCTTTTTGCAAACGCCAGGTAGGCCTGCCATTCCATGGCCACAATGGCAACCCCTGTTCATGACATACGTGGAGGCTATGGGGGGAGTAGGGTTTTCGGCGGCAAGCCGCAGGGCCATGTTACTCAATGCCCTAGAAGTGGAGGGGCAAAGAATATTCGAGGGCCTTACCCCGATTCCTGTAGACGATGATAATGAGGATGTGTTCAAGGAGGCGGTCAGGAGAATCATTAAGAGGTTCGCCAGCAAAGAGAACACAGTGCTCCACAGAATACAGTTTTACACTCGGAAACAATCTGAACCCGTCGATGACTACGTCACCAAATTGAGGGAACTAGCAGCCTTGTGTAACTTCGGCACCAATGCAGAAAACTGCATATGCGACATGTTGGTCGTACACACTAACAGTCGTAAAGTCCAAGATAAATGTATCATCGAAAAGGAGCTACAGTTAGAGAAAGCTATCGAGATCGCCAGGGCGGTAGAAGAAACGGTGGGAAGAAGAAAAGAATTTGCAGGGGCCCAGGGTCCCGCGGAAATACAAGCGGTGGGCTTCCACATAAAAAAAGAAAAGTCGACAGCGGACATGAGAGAGGCGAGAGGATACAAGAGAGAACCCCTCAAGTGCCACAGGTGCGCCAGCACGAAGCACCTGGCGTTTGACCGGGAGTGCCCAGCTAGAGACAAGGAGTGCTCCATCTGCAAGCGCATTGGGCACTTCTCCATAGTGTGTCGATGGAGAAACAAGAAGGTCACCAGTCTCACCACAGATCGAACGATGGTAAGAGAATCCTCCTCAGAAGATGAAGGAAGACCCACAGTCATTATGGTGAACAGCACACGGGCCAGGAGAGAGAAGCCCCATTGCCTCATCAAGATCGATGGAAACGAGACAAGGGTCATGGCAGACTCCGGGTCAGATCTCACCATTTTACCCCTCCGCACTTACAAAGAAATGGTCGGTAAGGAGAAAGTGCAAGTTCTCACCACGCGACACAAGCCCACGGTGTTTGGAGGGGCGTCAGTTGAACTGTTAGGCTATATCAATGGAAAAGTCGAATTCAAAGGGAGAGAAACCATCACCCGAGTATATTTCAGTCACGAAGGTCCAGCGGTTTTGGGCTGGGACGACCAGGACAAGTTAAAAATCAAACTAGATCCCAGTACAGAAGATCAGGTCCTGTCTGTCAGTGCAAAGAACGGATCAATTGTCAAGAGCGATTATCCAACACTTTTCTCGGAGGAGCCGGGGCACATCAAAAATTTTCTTCACAAAATTGTGCTCAAAAGAAATGCTGTCCCTGTCAAACACCGGGTGAGGCCAGTACCAGCCACAGCAAGAGACACCCTCAAACAACAGCTGGACAAAATGAAAATGGGAGGGGTAATAGAAGAAATTGAAGCGTCCGAATGGCTGAGCCCAGTCGTCCTCATAAAGAAACCCCAATCTCAAGAATTAAGGGTGTGCATAGACCTGCGCAGTTTAAACCTAGAAGTCATTACGGACAACTACCCGCTCCCAAGCATAAATGAACTCATTTTACTAATGAAAGAAGCCAAAATATTCTCTAAACTGGACATGAGAAACGCATACCACCAAATACAGCTGCACGATGAATCAAAACCCCTTACGGCATTCATCACTCCTTTTGGTACATACCAATTCACCAAAATGCCTTTCGGGCTGTCGTCAGCTGCATCTGCATTCCAACGCATGATGGACGTCCTGCTACGGAAAGTTAAAAATGTGGTATATTTCCAGGATGACATCCTGGTGTATGCGGGAGATGAACAGACACACAATGCCACACTCAAATTAGTTCTCAACAAGCTACAAGAAGCAGGAGTGCGCCTACGCCACGAAAAATGTTCGTTCGGGGTGAAAGAAGTCGAATACTTAGGGTACAAGATATCGGAAAAAAGGATCAGTCCCAAACAGAACCTCATGCAAGCCATCACCAAAGCTCCGGAACCCACCACTAAAGAAGAAGTGAGGTCATTTCTAGGATTGGCCGAATACTATGCGAAATTCATACCCAGGTTTGCAGAAATCACTACACCCCTCCGTGATCTGCTCAAGAAAGGGTCAGAATTCACGTGGCGAGAGCCTCAGAAGAAGGCGACAGAAACCATAAAACAGCACATAGTGAAAGCCCCATGTCTTCAACCGTTTAATCCAAAGTGGGAAACTGTAATCATCACAGACGCCAGTGCGTACGGACTAGGGGCAGTGCTAACGCAGAAGAGAGGGGACACCGAACATGTAGTGGCCTTTGCCTCAAAGGCACTATCAGTGGCGGAACAGAACTATTCCACCATTGAAAAAGAAATGCTAGCATGCGCTTGGGCCGTCGAACATTTCCGAACATACGTGTGGGGCACAAAGTTTAAGCTGGTTACAGATCACAAGCCGCTCATTCACATGCTCAGCCCAGGAGGCACCAAAGCTTCCACGCACAGACTGGCCCGCATCGCAGCTAAACTGCAGGAGTACACATTCGAAATCCAGCACATCTCAGGCTGGAAAAACTCACAAGCCGACTGCATGTCGAGACTGCCGGAGGGCAAAGATGAGGCTACCACGTTCCTACAAGGGAAATGCATAGTCGCGTCCATCACAGACCTATCGGCACCAGGGTACCTGGAACTCAGTGAAAGGCATTGGGAAGAAGAAGACGAGAAAGACCCCACCATGGCAAAGATTCGCGGATGGATCAGGGGAGGGTGGCCCAATGAAAAAACGCTGCCCGAAGGCATGAGACCGTATTGGAAAGTGCAAGATGAGTTGTCGGAAACAGAGGGGATAATCATAAAGACAGACCAAATCATCCCCCCCACAGGAATGAGACGCACAATCCTCTGTAGGGCCCATGCGGGACATTTGGGGAACACGATGACACGCCGCAGGGTGAGAGAAGCCTACTGGTGGCCGTCTATGGATCAAGAAATTCGCGCTATGATAGAACGCTGCCACGAATGCCTGAATAGCGACAAAAGACTTAAGGTTCGCCAGGCACCCCTCATACCCACAGAGATACCAGAAGCGGTATGGTCCAAAGTGGGCATCGACTTCATAGGGCCCCTGGAGGCGATGGCGACAGAACACAGATACGGCATAGTACTTGTCGACTATCTATCCAAGTGGGTGGAAGCAGAGTTTGTACCAAACATAACTACTGAGACAGTCATAGAAGTACTCACAGACATTTTTCAAAGGGAAGGCCTCCCCAAGGAAGTCGTCACAGACAATGGTGTACAATTAGTTTCCAAAGACATGGAAGAATTTTTAAAAAGGAACCATATTAAACAAAAGAAAGCGGCCCTATATCACCCTCAAGCCAATGGACTCGTCGAGAGGGCGAACAGGTTCATAAAGGGCGCCATCCAACTGGCCACGGCTTCCGGTATGGACCCGCTCAAAACCACCAAAGAAGCCATAGCGGCCCACAGGCTCACGCCAAACGGTATTACACAGATATCCCCGTTCAAAATGTTGAGAGGGAGGAGTGCTGCATCTACGCTCATTCCACCATGGCTGTCGAAAGTAAGGGAAGATGAAGCCGTGAACATGGCTGAAGTAGTATGGCGCATTGAGAAAAACAAGTCACGCATGAAATCGTGGAGCGACGAAAGAAGGCGGACAAAGCGAGTGCCCAGCATAGGAAAAGGAGACTGGGTGAAAATAAAACTACCAAACCACAGGATCCCGGTATAGTCAGCCCATAAAAGTAACTCACAAAGGGACAAATCATGTCCGCACAGAAGATGGGCGCGCGTGGAACTTTGAAAGAGTAGCATTATACCAGCGGAGGCAAGAAAAGGCGAGAACCCCAGAGACACCACGCGTGGAAGCCGAAAAGGATTACGGGGGAACCGACGAACGAGAACCCGAAGGAAACGACGGAGAACGAGAAGAAACCGAGACCGAACCAGAAGAACCCAACCTAAACCCAGAACCTGAGCAGCAGGGACCTTGCCCTGGAAACGGTGAGAGACCCAGAAGGGAACACAGAAGACCGGTGAGATACAATGACTATGTATTACAATGAACTTGTTCTGTATTGAAAAAGGGAGGTGTGTAGAGCGATCGCGAGAGCCCCGCTCTCGCGAGACCTCACCAGCAAACACAGCTCCGCCCCCGCGCGCTACGCGCGCATTACGGGACGAGCTCAAGACGCGATCAGAGGCGTCTACCCGGCTCCTCCGAGCACGGGACTCCAAAGCTCGATATTTATGCAGCCTGAGGAATCCTGACCCTCAGCACAGTTGGGCCCGTTGGCCTTTAGTAATGTTGGCACCTTATGCCTCTTCAATTCGTTATTGAATTACAGCATCAATAAACCACTGGTGCAACTCAAGTACGGCTCCTGTCTTCACTTATGGTGGGCGATTTACTACAGCAGTGACATTAATATCTGTAAATGCCCACATAGCGCTGCTTAGTGGGCATTTTACAGAGTTTGGGTGGGCCTTGCCTGCTCAGGCCCTACCCTGATTACGCCTCGGACGCAAACGCGTAGTGAATTAGGCTTGGGGAGTAGAACGAGGAAGAAAAAGGCGGTGGGTACTCGGGCATCCCCTTGTTTAATAAAAGCAAAACAAGGAAAGCGAAAGGAAAAGGTTGGGTGATATTCAATTTCGATGGGTTTTTTGCCAAGTATTTTTTACCGAAAAAAATCGAAATTGTTTTTTTTATTTTTGGGGGGTTCCCTCCCAAGCACCCCATCCTCTATTTATTTTATTTTTTTACCTATTCCCGACCACCCACACCCCTTATATATACTTTTCCATTCCCGTTATATATTTCAATGAGTATTTTCTGTGAAATGTACCCATCAAAATGTCACCCATCAATGAAAGAACGCTATACCCTAGTAAGATGAGCAGAAGCTGCTGCAAGTCCAGTCCAGGGGAATGCTCTGGGCTTCAAAGACCAGCAGAAGCTGCCTCAAGTCCAGTCCAGGGGAATGCTGAGGGCTTCAAAGACGAGCAGAAGCTGCTGCAAGTCCAGTCCAAGGGAATACAATCTGCTGCAAGTCCAGTCCAGGGGAATGCTAAGGGCTTCAACGACGAGCAGACGCTGCTGCAAGTCCAGTCCAGGGGAATGCTAAGGGCTTCAACGACGAGCAGACGCTGCTGCAAGTCCAGTCCAGGGGAATGCTCAGGGCTTCAAAGACGAGCAGAAGCTGCCTCAAGTCCAGTCCAAGGGAACACAATCTGCTGCAAGTCCAGTCCAGGGGAATGCTGAGGGCTTCTAGCTTAATTTGACTTCAACCTGTTGTTTTCTGGGTGAGAGGTCAGCAGAGGAATACTTGGCGATTTAGTGGCAAATGGTGCATATGTGTGCACGTGAGACCAGTAACATCGGTCCAGAGCTGAAGCTATAGATGCAGAGGCCTGCACGGGGAGGTTGCGGGTTACCCAGGGCAACAATTGGCAAATTGGACGGCAAATGCAGTATTTCTAAGCACGGCAGACGTTTACATGGGCGATGGGGATTCTCCCCGAAGGAAAGATTGAGAAATGGAGGTGCCTGTGATGCCTTATCTGGAGCACGAGGCTAGTAATTTTGGTGGAAACACCGTAGCATAAAATATTTAAGCAATAAACCCAGATGGGCAGGGGCAGGGGCTTTATGCAAGTGCTTTAATGGGAGATTTGGCATTACTAGTGCCCCTGCCCAGAGGGGTCTATTGATATGGGCATTTCGGGGTGTTTAAGTGGTTTGCTAATCTTTTTATTTTCTTTCAAGTTGAGAAACCGTGTGTTTGCTGTTTCTCAACTAGGGAGAAGGGAACTACACATAGTCCCTTCCTCCTTTCCATGGCGGCCATTGCTACAACGCAGATGCGCCTGGAACACTGAGTGTTCGCAGCTGCGGCGAGGAACACGGGAGTGCCAGGTAAGGGGGGGCGGGGCTGCGTGAAGGTTATGGACATTAGGATTGGTGTGAGGAATGAGAGGAAGCATACGTAACGCAGCCTGCACTTACCTGCTGCCTTGTCCTGGAACAGGGGCTTTACCATGAGGTAGAGACACCATTTCGAGCTTTCTCCGCACCCCACCCCACCAGGATGCTGATTTGTTTTACAGTGACATTTTGTGGTTCTCCCCCGAGGAATTTCCAGGAGATATAATGTCACCGTTTTCTTTTTGAGTACATTGGGCCAGTTACATTGGTTTGGGTGCTCTACCCTTAGAAAGATTTGGGGGAACTGCTTCATGTCAAGTTAAATAACAGTTATTAACTGTCAAATCACAGGACTGTAACGAAAGTGCTTAACGAGATGGGCCCAAAACACCTGCAACGTAGGTACCACGTGGCCTCAGTCGCTGCCTCACTAGCTCCCTCTGAAGCCTACTAAGCTTTGCAATGTACACCCACTAATCAATAGCAGTGAAGGTGGGTGGTGGTTGCCGCTGATTACAGCAGTAGTAGTGTGGTCCTTTCAGGGTCAGACAGGCTGGCCTAACAGTGAACATTAGGCCACTTCCCATCGCTGCCACTGTAGCTCCCTGAACATAGACCTCTTAACTGGACACCCACTTAACCCAGGCTGTGCAGCTGCACCACTAGACAGGCTATTCCAGAAGAAGTAGCTTGTTGTCATGGTGACTGCATCATCTTAAACCAACGATCATATGCTGCCCTGACTCTGCCTACTACTGTGTCAATTGTAAGGGACGCGTGGTATCACAAGTGTGACACTAACACAAAAGGTACAATTTGTAAAACCTTTATTAATGTTTCTGGGATTGAAAAAAAAAACTCATTTGCCCTATAACTGGGATGGGAGTAGGCTCGACCATCAAATAATAAATAAAAAAGTTTTAGTGGAGTCTGTCAAATTAAAATGGCCTATGCTAGCAAAACCTAATGCCTGCCCTGTCCCTTGTACAGAAAGTATATAAAGGAGAATATGTATGTAAAGGGAAAGCGGTGTTCAAATATAAAGAATAAATGTGACTGAATCTGCTCTCCTCCCTACGTTAGACAGTACGGAGTTAGGGGGCCCAAGTAGGCAGGATGACACACTCTGGCTCGGGTTTTCAGCACCTGAACAGTTCAAAAACATTAATCGAGGCATGCCTGGCCTTCCATGTCAAAGTCTCTCTTTCCAGTCTTCCGAACAACTTTCAAAAAAGTTCATGCCGTCCCCCTCTGTCAGGCTCGGACCTCTTCAAAACAAAAGTTCAAGTTTGTCCCCCTCTGTCTAGCTCAGACCTTTCAACACAAAAGTTCACGTTGGGCCCCCTGCTGTCGGCCTCACACCTTTCACGACAAAAGTTCATGTTAGTCCCCCTATGTCAGGCTCAGACCACTCAAAACAAAAGTTCACGCTGGTCCCGTTCAATTTCACATCAAAGTTAAACAATACTTGAAAGGGGCTCCCTTCCACACAATTTCTCAGTCGGGCTCAGACTGTTTCGATGTCAAATAATTTCAAATGTGCATAGTTTTCTTTACAGACCTCCGCAGGACCACTTCGACTCAAAGTTAAATGTTCAGCTTTTTACTCTCCCCTTCTCTCTGGGTTATTTTTGATCACTTTGCTTTGACAGGTCAGTCACTTTGTTGCTACAAACAATTCACCTTTCACAGAGACTTTCGAGCGGGCTACTGCCTTTTGCTGGACCACTCTGTTACCCAGTATTGCTGGTTTCACAGCCATCTTTACTTCAAAGTTCATTCATAGGTCTGCCTTTCTTCACGTGTCATATAGACACATGCAGCCTTCACTTGCGATACAATGTTGCAACTCCAATCTTTCCCTACCACACACCGGTCTCTCAGGTCACTTGTCATCTCAGCAGCTGTGTGCATTTCTTTCTTGTCTTTACAGTTGTCCAATTCTCGAGTCAAGGTTAGTACCACAGGCTTGGCCTTGCCTCCCCAACACTTCTGTTCACCCGGAAGGGTCGCTGGTCTCCTCGAAACACAATGCGGCCTTCTGCTTTGGGATTTGGCCTTCTCCATGTGCCCTGTGAGGCCTTTTGGAGGCAAGAACCTCCCATAGGGAACTCCTGCGGTCCTCGACCCGCTGCTCTCATCCCTTTGTTGGTCGCTCTGCTCCAGCAGGTTTGCCTTCACCCCGGAAGTTCTGCTCTTACTCATGTTCCTCCTTGCTCAGAGTGCGTCTCTATGGATTGCCTTTTAGTCCGTGTGAGGAGAGCTAATCGGTGTAATGTGTATGCACTTAAAGTTAAGTGCCTGATTTTGCCTGACCCGATTGGCGAGACATGTCCTGTGTGATGTATATGTTTGTCTTGATACTCTCCTTTCAGTCACCCTCTTCTTCCATCCAGTGTTTGTGTAGAAAGGGGGGGGAGTTGGGACATCGGGGATTCCTAAAAAATAGGATAGGTTAGGTGTATAAAAAAGGTGGGAATACCATGTCTAACCCCCACTACATGAAGACCCCACACCCAGATGATCCACCCGCACTGGTCCACCTCTAGGAACTGGATCCAAAAGCGATGACAGTGTCCTGGGCAACTGGATGACAAGTCCCCGAGGACCAGCGGGTGAGACACCCTTTGGTTTCTCACACAACTGATGTCTCATCCATGGATCACAGCTTCCTCCTGGGCCTTCACCTGGAGATCAGAAGTAACCTCACCAGCTGATTAGCAAAATTTCAGGGTGCCGTGTGAAACATGTCACTCACCAGCTACATATTAATATATGCTAGGTTATGATATGATAGGCTATTTATAACGTGCTTAATACCCAGGGGGTTCTAAGCGCAGACTTGGGGATCGAACCTGTGTTGCTCCGTGTTGTCTTGCTTCCAAGGCGAGCACCTTGCCCCTGAGCTATCCTCCCAAGTGCAAACAGAGACAACAGATGTAGCAATAATCACTCTTCTAAAACATGTTTTGCCTCAAATCCCTAGAAGAGGTAAGGGTGTACATGTGTGGAGTGAGAAAGGTCACAGAAAGGTCGGAACCCAATGAGTGGAGTCACTAGAAATCAGTATTGTGGGGGGGACAAACCAGGGAGCACGAATACAACAAGGTCGGGTGGGGTGGTAGCACATCAAACAAGGATCAACAGGCCAAAATTATTTAAGTGTACCTATATTTGACCAATCTGGTTAAAACAACATGTCATTAAGCATATTCACAGTAGGTTCAATGCAGTAATGGTTTTTCGTCAAGTTAATATAGATTCTAACAAATTAACCCATCTTTAACAGTTGCAAAGATGCCCTTAGACTCAGCAAGAGACTGCCTTCTCTTACCTCAAGACATCACTCTAGGCACAGCTTCAAATAATGCATAGTTAGGCGTGGCATTTAGCAGAAATAGACATCCCTTCCAGCTCAGCTTTAAATAATAGCCAGTCAAAAATAGTCAGTTTAACAGAATAGATATCCCTCATACCTCAGTGTCAAATCATATTTGAGGACAGTCCACGGGGGAAAGGAGGCAACTGCCCCCTTGGTTCTTTAGAAATGGTTGCAGAAATCTCACTTTTCCCCCTAAAAGTGTTTGCATTCTTCAGTTTCTGGCTGCACACCGCAGTGAAGGATGCTGATTTTTTTTTATTGGAGGGCCGTAAATATTTCCCCCAAATATGCCGGTGTGGAGCATAGCGAGGGAGCCCGAAATAATCAAGAGGTGTTGGGGGTTCCCTCCTGAATTTTTTTTAAAACTATTGGCTTAAAATTGTGCTTTTGTACAGCACGGTTGAAGAAAACATTGGGTAAAATGCAAATGGTTCTGCAGGATGACTCTGGAAGGTTCTATGTTATTTCGCCAAATTATTTTACATCGTGGGACTTTTCATCGCCACCCTTTCATCGCCAAAAACTTCTTTTTTTATTTATGGGGGTTTTCGCCCCCCAAATCCCCCCTTACTTAAATAATCATACCCCAAACCGCATAAAACACCCCCCCCATAAAAAAGTTTTAAAAAATAATGTTTTTGGCGATGAAAGGGTTGGCGATGAAAAGTCCCACGATGTAAAACATTCGACGAAATGCGTGTATACCCTCTGGAAAATAGCCAATAGATGCAAGTCGCCAACAGTGTAGAGGAGCATTTTGCCAACACATTTTTGGGTTACCTTTGCTCACAATATAGGCCAGTATAATAACATTTTCACGCTGCCTGCACCCATACATTTCCATGCTGGCTGCACCACTATATACAAGTATTCCCATATAAGCACATATTCATAATCCAAAAAATGAATGGATGGGTGTACCCTGTAACTCGCAGAAGCCTGGTTTTATCTTAACAAAGAATACAAGGGAGTGGTGTCTCGCGCGACAGCAACATAAACATGTTGTATTTTATTTCATTGCAGAGTACATTTGTACCTTATTATATATGGAGGAATGTATAGGTATGAAGGCTAATCAACATCCTGATTATTTAGGATCATAGATTAAATCAATTTCTTTTGTGAAAAAATGACAACACCATAGCCAAAATATAAAATCCACACAGACAACAGTTCACAATGTACGAGAAATATAAAACCAAAAACGTGAATCAATAAATTGTGAAAAAAAACAGCAATAAAGTGCATCAAAAGGCAGGGCCTACATACTTATCTAACGTCATGTGTGAGAGCATTATATGTCTTGTATGTAAACCTTGTATGATGTACAACATACAGCATAAAAGTGCAAAAATTAGTTAGAACAACATGCAGGTCAAAACATATTTAGACCACATGTTAGACCATATCAGGTCATACAAGTAATATCAATGGTCGATGTTGACCATGCACTACTCTCCACGGTTTAATGTCAAACCCTTCATAGTGGACAAAGGCGGCAACCATGAGGTGGTTGTGGTAGCACGAGGAAAAGTACTCAAAGGTTCCCTACTCTATGTACATTTTTTTTAAAAATACATCCTTCCAGTGTAGTTTCGACAGCCAGAAAGCTGATTCATCCAATTTTGTCTGTCTTCTTCAGGACAAGCAATGCCACTAAATCTCTTCCTGTGTGTTATTTAGCTTCTTGGTAGAGATGGTGGTACATTGGAGCACACAAACATATTTCTTCCTAATTCAGAGAGATCTCTAATCGGTGATAGATGTAGACAACCACCCTCATCACTTATTGCTCAATTAGCAGTGCCGAGACCCAATCCACATGCCCTAGAATCCACTGGCTCAGTGCCAAAGACGGAACAAGCCACCAAGTTTCGAATGTAGTGATTATTTCACTGTAAATATTGGTGTCTAAGTGCTCAAAAAGCATCCTAGACTCATTAATGCGGTAATACGTGGCTATACTGGATACATTCAAATGCCATTCTAGCTATATAATTATACTTATAATGCTTGGTTTATCAAAGCTACTCAATACAAAATGTAATTCCACAGCAAGAAATGGCCGAACTGGCTGCACCAAAATGTCAGTCTAGCCACGTAATAAAACTTATTATGCTTACTTTATCAAAAATGCCCAACAAAAAATGTCATGCCACAGTAAGAAAAGGGCTAGACTGGCTGCATTCAAATGCCACTCTAGCTACATAATAACACTTATTAGGCTTGCTTTATCATACATGCCCAGTAAAAAATGACATATATTCCCTCTGGGCCCCCCAGTGCCTTGCGTGCACGCACACAGACACACAATGTGATTATGCGTGCATGCAAGGTGCTGGGGGGCCCAAGGATCAGGCATGGCATTTTTTTTGACTACCCCCTGGACCTACGCATCACCTCACATGGGGACCTGACTTTGGCTGATGCAAAACCAGCCACAATCAGCTTCACGTCCCAATACAAACACACATTTGCACACATGCACACAACCTTCACACACAGCATGCACTCTCTCATTCACATGCACACCTATCATCATACACTCATTCTTTACACACAAGCATACACACATATATACATACACATTTAAATTAACATACCTTCTGCTCCAGTCCTGATATTTGCTCCTAGTGCTCCAGATCTCATGTAACATTAACAGGAACCAGGAAGCAAAGAGTGCTTCCTGGTTAGTGCACATGAGCACAAGTGCCGGAGCTCTGACAAAGTGATCCATTCCATTTGCATGTGCGAGGAGGCACAAGAGCCCCTCCCTCGCACATACCAACATGATGTTCCTCAGCCAGCATCCCCAGTGGGCAATGCAAGGTTGGGGGAGCAAAATGCCCCTGGTTTTGCATGGCTCATTGGATACGCAGGGCTGGGGAACAGAACATGTTTTCCTTTAACTGTTCAAGCCACCGAGCAGTGCTCCCTCAGTTGCAAAAAGCAGCTGAGGGAGTGCACAGTGTTTATACTGTCTGGCTCCTTGGCTCCTCCATAATGGGAGAGGGTGCCCATGGGTCGGCGCCCCTTCACCCTTTATGGCGAACCAACCACTCATACACTGCCAATGAATGTATGTACAGGGTCAGTGTGGCTGGAGATGAAATATTGCTCACTTTGAAGTCATGTACATGAACTGCACTGTTGTTAATGCAGCAATTTTGAGCATATTACCGGATTCATAGACATTCCCTACTGTAGAAGGCTACCAGGATAGCTCAGCAGGTTGAGTGACAGTTGCTAAAATGTTATATATTTAAAAACTGGCTCTACATTGTATGACTTTTTGCAATTGTTTATTTAAAAAATACAAGTGCTATAAAACATTTACAGCCAGGAGATGGGTTGGGCTGGTAGCTTGCTCATATTCAGTGCGAGGGTGGGGGAATCTTTGCACCCATAGTGAAAATCGAAAGCTGGCACTCATGAACCCACAGTCTAATTTCCTAATAACTGTTGTCAGCACAATAGAAGAATGCATTTGTGATTAATCAGTTTGACAAGCACATAACAGCTTTAGAAATATTTCCTGTGATAAAACAAAAAGGAAAGGGCACAGAAATCACAGGATATTTGTGCGTTAATCCGACAAAGAAATAAACACATTTAAAAGAAAACTAGTGAATGTAAATTTAAGGAGTGTGTTTCAGTTTGGAAATGCCTGTTTTGTTTTTTTGTAGACAAGCGTAAACTGCACATTTAGAAAACAACGGTGTGCCCAGCATGTAGGTATCTTGCTTTTAACAGTGATAGCCCGCAACCCAGTGATAGTCATGGTGGCCCAATGATTCTCGTGGTGTCCCTTTCAGGCCAGAAGAAATAACACAAGCTAGGCAACTGGAGCCTGCAAACGCACAAGTGACGGCTGGGCAAAGGGGCACCTTTAAGACTCCTGGAAAGAGTTATTTGCCAGAGTGGGTGGCAGGCCACAAATTAGGGGGCAAAGGAGCCAATAGGGGGACAATTGCCTCCTCTGACCCCTCTAAGGATACCTATGAACCCAATGGCACACAATGAGGTACCCAACATAAATGAATGGAATTACAAAGAGTTTATCTACTAGGTGTAGTCAAAACATTCGGTGCTGTAACGGAAATGAGCAGAATTTGTCTGGGTGCGCTCCTCCCACCAGCAGGCCTGGACGGGCTCCCTAAAATGTGCCTTTCGGGGCCTTGGAATCATTTTCCTGTGATTTCTCTTATTTTCATGAATGTACGAAAGATTTTTGGCACAGTTGAATCCCAGGTCGTACTTACACCAGGTTTCGTTGTCTCTCGCATTAATTGATGCCCAAATAAGGAGCCTCAGATATATGGTCGCACCTCAAGCTGCTTTTCAAGTTTGTGCAGCCAATCAGAGCCCACTTAGGCTGATTCATCAATTTGATTCAGCCAATTGGAACCTTTAAATCTCTCAACAGACATTTGGGGCTCTATGAAATGAAAAGCACACTTCATGTTACTTTGTGGGGTTGTCTAGGCAGTGGGGAGCAGGTTATATAGAGCAGGCTCACAATTGGAGGGTGTTAAGAGAATGCTACAAGCAGATCTTCTCACATCTCCCTTATGTGTCCATGTATGAAATTATAATGGCCAAAGAAAATTCCTGACTTGTTCCTTTACCCCAAACAAAAGTTGTTTATCCTTTTCCACTTTCCTCAGCTGTGATTGTTGTTGTCATCTGAATACTAAATAGAAGAGAGCACATTACACCGGCCTCGAGAAGCCTACACTGACTACCAGCAAAGAAACTCATCAACTTCAAAGCCCTATGCATTGCACATAAATCATTACACAGACAAGGAGCCCAATTCATCCAAGCAAAAATCACCCAATACCAACCGAAAAGAGACTTCAGATCTAGCGCCGACCTCCAAGTAGAAACAAGACACTACAAGAAAAGAACATTCAGAGTAATCACCCTCTCCTATCTAATAGTCAAACTATAGAACTCCATCCTGTAGGAAATAAGAACGACAGAAGACCACCTAACCTTCAGGAAACTACTAAAAACCTGGCTATTCAACTCGCCGAGATAAACTAGACCAGCTAGTATAGTTTATCTCGGTGAGTTGAATAGCCAGGTTCTTATTAGTTTCTTGACGGTTAGGTGGGCTTCTATTGTTCATATTTCCTTCAGGATCGAGTTTCCGCCCAAACAATATTGTCAGTTGCTACAAACCATAAGATGGAAACCGTAAACAAGGAAACAATGGATAAATACAGAATGTAAAATAATAATATAGCTACAAATACCCAGAGATCACCCGAAACCCACTAACCATTTGTTCTCTCTTCCACACAATCCACCCTTTCCACCTACAACACACCCCGCAATGGCCAGTTTATCAACCCCCCAAAACATACAAACTGCACCTCGCCCCATGACCAAGCTACACACTCAATCACCTAAGACAACAAACAAATTAAACACTGGACACTACCATTTCGGATATAAGCAGCCCGCCACACACAACAAAACACACCCAAGAACCGCACTCGCACAGAAGCCAGTGCCTTCTGCAACAACAGAAGAGTACAACATGCTATCCCTCTCTCCATCACTAAGCAACCCTATCCCATTTTCCTCACAGAGCCATGTGAGCACCTGAAGACAATGAAACTGCAGTGGTGCACGGTATAAATCAACTTGATATGATATGATAGGTTATTTATAACATGCTTAATACCCAGGGGTTTATAAGCGCGGACCCAGGGATCGAACCTGTTGTGTTCTGTGTCACCTTGCTTCCCAAGTCGAGCAAGTTGCCGCTAAGCTATCATCCCGGACCCAACTTAACATAGCATACCATCTTCTCCCCACCTGCTTTTTCTACTGGCTTGTGTTATCTGTCTGTAGGCAATTGGCAGTATTGTAGTGTTGTTTTGTGCTGTGATATGTTGCTTCAGTGCAGTTCTCTGGGTGTTTTTTTTATTTCCTGGTTATTCACCAGATTTCCCATACATTAAGGAGGTAAAGGGCACCATTGTAGCATTGGGGAATGCAGGAGCTTGGAGTGGGTGTGGGGGAGCTGCATTTCTCCGTGCAGGAGGAGGAGTATTCCCCCATGAGTGATAAGGAGTGTGAGAACCCTGTGCTCTTTGTTGGTGCCAATTCATGGGTATAAGCCATGAGGCATCACTGGGGCTTCCGAGTCAGTGGCGGGGGCTGACCCATTGCGGTGGCCTCATGAGAAGGAGGAGGGGTGGAAGAGGCGACAAGGCCATTAGAGAAGGGCCCCTTTAGCACCAATGCAGGGGTGGAAGGGCTTCTAGTATATGCTTCCACAGGGGAGGAGTGGCAGGGTATCTGTGGCGGTCCCCATAGAGGCAGATGTGTGGTGGAACAGGAGGGTAGCCAGGTGGTTGAGGAAGAGGGCAACGGCGTGTTGGACATGTAGCAGGAGTGGGCAGTTGTTGCAAGTGCCCTGGAGGAACATGGTGAGACAGTTCCTGTCTGGGGGCATTGTAAAGCAGGAAGTGGTGTTAATCCACTAGATTGAGGGTGCAAAGGAGAGAGAGAGGGGTCCTTGAGGAGAATTGTGGGTAGTGGCTTCTGGAGGAGGCCCAGTATGTGGCTGTACCACAGCAGGCGGTGGATCTAGCTGAGATGGATGAGGTGATTAAGACCAGGAAGTTGAAGAGCAGGCTCACCCTGTGCCTGACATTGGAGGCAAGACAGGAACAGGAGTCCCAGGAAGTGAAGACCGCTTCCGACTTGACACAGCTCCCGTGGTACGGTGTGTGGCAAGGCTTTGACTAGCCACCGGGGAAGACTGTCAAGGCTGAAGAGTGTTTGGTCATCCACAAAGTGAAAAACTGTGGCAAGAAAGTCAGGCAGAGAAGCAAGATCCACACCCTGAGGATGACAGCCATGTGCAATGACATGCTTATGGCACAAGGATTTAGTGGACGAATGAGTTCACAGCCACCACTGATCCCACCAGTGGCATGTGTGCCACTACAAGACCTTCCCATGATTTTGATGATGCAGGGCCTAGTTCCTCCCAAGGCCTTGATGCAGCACCACGTCATCGGGCATAACAACGAGAAAGGATCTCCTGTACCTGAAACTCCTGCACAATCAGTGCCAAAGGCTCAAACAACTAGGCACACGTTGCCTGTGATACCCAAGAAGCGTCTGGGGGCAGCACACGACTGGCAGCACCGGTATTTCGGCAGTATCCACTTGACCAGGAGATGCGTCATACAGGCATTTTATGGCGTCTCCCAGCTGGGAGGATGGAGCTGGACATGGAGTGCAGGGGGTTCTAGACACACGAAAGCAGACCAGATAACGCAGGCCTCTGGCAAGCATATCCCAACACAAAAAAATACTTTACTTTTTTGTACAATTCACATTTTTTTCTGCACGTGTATTAATAATTTCACAAGTCTGTGTTTTGGGTGTATTTAAAACTTTAAGATGCAAAAGGGAAACCCAGCAAATAACTTTTAAGATCACGCTAATTAGTGTGCTGGAACTTAAATAAATACTCCCCTTGATGATGGAAGCTAGAATCATTCCAGCTTTGCATAATATGCTTCTATAACATTTTGCTTTAAACAATTGCCATGTTGGGTTATGTTTTTTGTATACTTTCCAAGTTAGTTCTATACAATGAGATTATGTTACTTCATGGTCAGAACTAGAAAATAAAGTGTTAAAAGTGAGGAATTGCCGAGTGGGTTCACATCCCAGCGTCACCTCTTTACCATGTGTGATCCTACTCACGGTTTCACTGGTTATAGTGCAGCTTTTCTTATAATACTAGTGAGCATTGACATATTGCACACCACAGCCACGTCCTCCTTCACTCTCTAATGGCAACACTACTTGAAAAGCACGTGCCTCTTCTAACCTCAGTACACCTGGATACAGACACATTCCTGATAGCTTCTAATCTTCATCCACTACCGATGCTTTCGTATTTGCAGCTTTTACCTCGCTTCCAATTGGTCTCCTTTATCAGTGCTTGAGCACTTTTGCATTCTGTGAGGCAGCCAATCTGCGTCGTCTGTCTATTATGGATTATTGGCACCATTTTCACATGATCTGTGTACTGCATTTGTACAATGGCCGGTGTACCTTCCTTGTGGCTGTTATTGATGAAACATGGCCTGTGCCTATCTATGCTAGAACACAGCTACAATTCTTTGGACTGAGAATGTTGACCTTGAAATGCTACTTGTTTCTCATTCTGTTTACAGCCAAAATGAAGAGGGAAAGGGAACTGAAAGGGAGTACCTATGCTTAAGCTCTGGCTTTTGATTGCAACTAGGGAGCTGGGGTGGGGGATCGTGTGCAACCAGATATTCTGGATCCCTTAATTCATTTGGTTTGGTGCAGGTGTGCCCAAAGATATCCTTGCTCCGGGGTCCAAAAGTGCTTAATATGGCCCTGTTCTGACGTTTTCAAGGTTATGGAGCCCCAGGGGCCACTCCAGGCAGTGGCCCTGCAGAAAGTCTCCTCCTTTGCTTCATGCTCTCCTTCCTTACAACCGTTATTTCTAATCTTTTTTTCTTTACTCCTAAAGTTCTCTCCGCAGCCCAATCTATTCCTCAGGGCAGGGCAGGTCAAATTGGGGCTGGATAACTCAGACCAAGGATAGAACAGATAAGCCCCCAGTGACTAAAAGACAAACCTACGTACATTTGAAATAAAATATTCTAACACTCTGGTGCCAGCGTCTATTTATTTATCTGACTTCCCCTCACAGGATGTGCAGTACAGGTCACATAGCTGGTTTTAATTCTGCCAGGAGATACTCAAGGTTCTTGCTTGTGTGATTGTTGTTGGGAAGAAGCAGTTGGGGTGGTGAATTTTTGAAGTGGTGAGGCATAAATGTATGTGCCTGATATGCATGAGAGACCGAGCGCATCAAGGGAGTCAAAACCAAAACAGGGAGGTTAGGGGGAGGGATTGTGCAGCACTTTCTGTGAAAAATGTGATTAAAAGCCACACAGTTTGCAATCAATGTTGTATGGAAGGACATGAAAAACCCAAAAGCTGCAAGTTACCAACAGTGCCCAGGACCATTTCTCAATGCATTTTCATTTTGCCTTTGCCCATGCATGTATAGGTAATAATTGCATGCTGGCTGTGCCCATACATGTCCATGCATGCTGCACCAATATGTTAGCATTACCATATAAGGACTTCCAGCTAGTAAAAAAATGCCATGCCACAGAAAGAAAGTATATCCAGCTGGCTAGACTGGCCTACATTGCTTGTCGGCCAGGGACAACAATTGTCATGTTTGCTTTATCCTTGATGCAGCAGTTAAGATGCACAGTAACTGAGCATCAAGGGTAAAGCGAAGTTAAGTGTTATTATGTGGGTAGACTGGCCAACATTCAATGTAGATCAGTCTAGCCAAGTATCAACCAGAGCTGTCAACTCACCAGCCACTCTCAAGTTTGACCCACAAAAATAAAAACCTTGAGGACGCAAACGTGTAAGAACGCCCAGTAGCAGGGCCCGCTGAGAAAAACGGCCATCACTTACTAAAGTGTGACTTATCTACATGCAAAGTGAGCCTTTCATTTGCATACAATGGCTTTACTTAGGACTGCTTCTGCCAGTGACAGAGCTTTGACTCCCTGTGAACTCCTAAACATGGCAGATTTCACAGCCCAGAAGTGTAAAGCATTGCTGTCACATCTAAAAGAATTGATTTAAGGGCTTTGGAGTCAGACACACATGTTATTGTTGGGTCTGAGTCGAAATAAATACTAAATTCTAAATTAATTACTGATGCTTCTGTGAGTTAAGAAAGTCAGTGCTTGTAAACACACATTCCCAGAACAGTTTTGCCCAAGGTCACAAGGCACTCCAGTGAAATCCCATCACTTTTAATTACCTGTTACAGGGTCGCTCAAAGGCACAATGCAGTGCACATTTAGCCAAGTGATGCAAATAAGATGACATGCTTGTCTTTCAAACTAATCAACAAATCTAATCTAATTGTCAGCTCTACTAGGGCAAATACACTTACCTAGGCTATTAAACACGTTTATAAAAATGTAAATAAAAGGGAACTGTGCTTGTTTCTAATTCTAACAGAATTGTCCTCAATGTCATGGGTTCACAGTGCATTTTGCACCTTTACTGTAGTGGGCAGAGATCTACACAGTATGCACATTTCTGGAGTTTGAGCCATGCATAAGTGACCCTCGAGCCCACTGTGGAAAGTTGGCATTCATGGGTAATAACATGTGCTATATTTGCTTTACCCTTGATGCACAGTAACTGTTTATCAAGGGTAAAGCAAAGACAAGTGATATTATGTGGAAAGATCACTCAATGTAGGCAGAGACAGCCTTAGCTCTGGCAGCGGCCTGGGCGAAACACAATTTGGCACCCACGGCACCAACACAGAAGCTGTGGTCTTTTCACTTAAATGGGGTGGCACCAGCACCTGCCTTGGGAGGGTTTAAGCCTCCCACTTTGAGGAGGTTGCAGGAAGAAGGCAGCACTCTGCCTTGATGTCTGAATGCTAAGCCCTGGACACTGATTGGAATGGGGTGCTACCAAGATCCTCCCAGATTGATCACCTTTGAGAGCAGACTTTTTACATTTAAACATTCATTAACATGGCAGGAGCAGACAACATACAGTGTGAGAGGACAAACGCCCAACCAGGAGATAGCAATACCCTATCCTTATAATGACAAACTTTCCAATCTGCTATCCTGTCACCCTACAAAAGAACTAAAAAGAGGCAGGCTCCACAACTCCACTAGCTCAAGGAGTCACCCTATTTTATGTATTTATTTATTTTATTTGAATAGCGCAGAACAAAAAGCCATGAGGCATGGAGGCACTTAGACAAAATGAGACAACAAAGAACAGTTAATTGGAATCATGAAGAGAGGGTCGCAATCAAGAGATGTGGGTAGCTTAGTGAAACAACACTGTTTTCAACCAGCGCTTACAGACAGCCAGTGAAGTGCATGCTCTCAAATCAGGGGGCAATGCATTGCAATTTTTAGGGGGTAAGTAGGGAAAGGATCCCAGGGCCACAATGGTAAGTCTGGCCAGTGAGATTTCCAGAAGGAAGGCATAATTGGATCTTAAGACTGGAAGTGCTGGCAACCATGAGATGCTGCTGGACTGGTACCCGGGGCCCTCTCTGTACAAGCACCTATGTGCCATGCAATGTACTTGGAACGAGATCCTTCTGTTAATGGGTAGCCAGTGTAGGGCTTTTCGAGCCGCAGACACATGGGCTGTTCTGCTCAGCCCCTTGACAATGTGTACAGCATATTTTTTCTGGATGACTTGTAAACAGGTGAGTTCACCCTTGGCAATGCCCATCAGTACAGTGGGGCAAAAATCAAACTTCCCCCCTATGATGGCTCGTGCAATATCTGGCACAATTGCTGGGATTTGGGAAAGGTTGGAGCCGAGCGAGCAATTTCAGATGGTAAGATGTGCATAAAACAAGGCCATTAACTTGGGCTTTCATATTAAGCTCTTGATCTAAGGTCGTTCCTAAGGTCTTAACATTAGACTGGGTGGAAATGGCACACCCTGAGGTGACAAAGTGCCAATATTCTGGGCTTAGCTCACGTAGTTGTGGTGCTGTGCCGATGACCACGAGGTCCACCTTAGAATCATTGAGCGCAAGGCTATTAATGCGCATCCAAGGTTGAATCAGGCCATCGATGGAGTTGACGGTGATGGAGTCAGTGATATAATTCCCAGAGAGAGAAATAAGACAGTGTGTGTCATCTGTGTAGTTGGCATAAACTAAGCCTTCTGCATCCAGTTGTTCAAATGGGCCTAGCATGAAGATATTAAATAGCACGGGCGACACGCACACGCCTTGTGGAATCCCACACATAAATGGAAATGCCAGACATAGCCTTCTCAAAAACACCTTTGGCCTTGCGATCGGATAGAAGGGCCATCATTATGAGTCGGGCAGTAACCCTACCGGTGCACTGGCGGGTTGCCACTGGGAGATTCCATGTCCGACGGCCTGGGTTGTCAGGCGCCTGTAAAATGTAAGTCTCCATTCTTATGGGAGTGGGGACACAGAAGCACCGGCACTGTTGCTAACAGTGCCGGTGCTTCTGTGACCTGTCTGCCTACCGTGGCCGCTGTGCCCGGCAGGGTCTGACCTGTCGGGCACAGCAGCCACAGCAGGGAGACTCTGAGTTTTTTGATCCAGAAAGAAGGTTGCCGGTGAGCTTACTGGCACCCTTGTTTCCAGACCGGCAAACTTATAATGAGGCCCAAAGGATTTGAACCACTCCGCTGCTGATAATGAAAATGTTGCTGTGCTCTGCAGTCTCTCCGCCAGTATGGAATGGTCCACTAAATCGAACGCTGTGGACAGGTCCGACAGCACGAGCAGCACTGTGTTGTCTTTCTCGAAGGTGTTGAAGATGTTAGTTTTCAAGTCTAGTAGAGTGGACTCTGTACTATGAGAGCTTCTAAAAGCAGATTGTTTCTGACCCCGAATTTCATGGTTGCAAAGAAACTCCTCATTTTGTAGGTGAGCTACCTTATCTAGTATTTTCAGTAGATAGTGAACATTAGCAATGGGCCAATAGTTGGCCAGCACATTAGGGTCCAGGGAAGGCTTTCTGATCAGGGGAGAGATCCATGCCTGCTTGATACGAGATGGTGCACAGTTTTCCCTAAATGAGGCTTTCACACATTGTGTGATCAGAGGGACTAACTGGGGAGTGCATGACTGAACCGTAAGTGCAGGACAGATGCCCCCTTCACAGTTTGTGGGTTTAGGTTTCCTTAGTACCACTGCTAGATCTTGCCCAGTTACTGATTGAAACTCATATGTAGGGAAGGTCACGTTATTCCCCATAGGAGCTGCATTCTCTTTAGATGTTTCCCCGTTCACCACATTTGGCTCTAATGTCTATTTTAATGTTTTTTAGTTTATCTGTCAAGACATTTTGAATAGCTGTACACCATTTGGAGTCCTTGATCACATGTGATGGACGAGGGCAGGGGTCCTCCAGTTCTTTTCAAATTCTATAGAGCTCCTTGGAATTGGAAGCTGATCCAGCAATTCTATGGTTTTTTGCGTCGGAGGTGGGTGATGTACGTGCTTTAGCAGCAAGGGAACAGGTAGTGTTGTCCTCAGTGGACTTAGTTTCATCCACAGCTTTAGAGCTTTGATCTTGTTTTTTTTAAGATTGTGAACGTTGGCTGAGTACCAGCTTTAAATACAGCGTTTTCAACAGAGACGATTACACCTGAACCAAGCTGTGAACAGCATTCTCAAGCGTATTTTGATGCACGGCTGCCAAATCTTCAGCCGAGTTCAGATTGGGTAGATCGCCCATAGTAGGAGAAATTAAAGGGGCCATGGTGTATGGTGTTAATTTGTGAAGATTCCCATATGAGAGCCAGCATTTCGTTGCCCGGTTTTTTGTTGTGGCTGACATAGACATGCTCCATTCAATGAAATGTTGGTCGGACCATGGACAGGGATTCATTTCTATATCCCCAATAGTGATATTACGAGTAAGTACCCAATCTAGGGTCCTGCCTTTGTTATGGGTAGGTGAATCGATGTGCTCTTTAAAGCCTAAGTCAAGCAGAGTGGTCTTGACGACCGTGGCCAGTGAGTCGGAGATGTCAGTGAAACCAAGACTGATATCACCTAGATTGATCATTATCGATAGGGGTTTGAGGTTAGGTGATATCAGGCTACTCAAGTACAGAAGGAAATCTAGCATGTTGTGTGGGGATCTATAGATAAGGAAGATAATAACTCTGGAGTTGGAGTCCATTTCCAGCTTGGCCCATTTTACTTCACATTCAGATAAAATAATACTCTCCCTCAACCTCTGGCGTTCAGACGATCCGCTCTCAAGATGTTAAACCCTGCGGGAACTACAAGTGAGAGTGCTGGCCTTGCAGCAGCATGCAGACAGGACTCTGTAATTGTGCATATTTCAATTGTGCGGGTGATAATGCAATCAGCAACCTCAGTGGAGTGTCTGATTAAGGACCTGGTGTTAAACAATATGCATTTGAGATTCTTGTTGGATCCTCTTGTAGTGGGTTTCATGTTATTGAAACGTGATACGCTGGGCGTATCCGTCATGCTGATTGCAGTATTCAGGTCAGGTAAGAAGGGTGCCATGTTATTGTTTGAAGCTGGACGGGTTTTCAGGCTGGGTGCTTCCTCTGACATGGTTGATGTATTTTGAGTTATCGTAGGCTTGTTCACATTGCTGTGTTATGTTATGTTATGTTACTTGGCATTTATATAAAGCCTTATGTATCATTGGTATGACCTCAAAGCGCTGGTAGGTTGAACGCCCTCGGGAACTGCAGTTCAAGTCATTGGAGAGAGAGAATGTGGTATGGTGCGTGGGCGTACCGGATATGTGTGCAGCTGGTGAGGTTGTTGCATGATAGCTGCTTCGCAGCGGTAGGTGTGGTGCTGAGAAAAACAGTTGGATGTGTTCAGTCTGGAGGGTGGACACTCAGACTGGGTTCTGCCTGCGCTAGGCTTCAGGAGACACCTAATCTATCCGGAATGTGCTCAGCTAGCTGTGTTTTATTAGGATGATGAGGTGTTTGTGGGGTCATGTTAGTATGAGAACAGCTAGGCCGAATGCGTCATAGCATAATTGTGATCTAGTAGAATGATGGTGTATAGAAGAGAGTAAGCATAGTAGTGTGATATGGTGGTTTATCAGTGAAGCGCTTGTGGCCAGGCACGAGAGCAGGACAGGGGGCGTACATAGCGGCAAACGTATATAAAGCGGCAGCATGGATAGGGTAACATGGGGATACAGGTACATAGCAGTCGTTCCATCCGCTTCATCCGTTTCATCTGCTTCATCGGTTCTATCCGCTTCATCTGTTCCATCCAATTCATCTGTTCCATCACTTTCATCCGTTCCATCCACTTCATCCATTCCATCCACTTCATCCGTTCCAACCACTTCATCTGTGGCTGGAACCATAGCACTTGATCCGTTCTATCCACTTCATCTGTTTCTTCCACTTCATCCGTTCCGTCCACTTCATCCATTCCATCTACTATATCCACTCCGCCGTCCGTTCCATCCACTCCGTCATCCGTTCTTTAAACTTCCATCCACTGCATCATCCACTCCATCCTTTCCATCCATTCCATCCACTTCATCCATTCCATCCACTTCGTCCGTACTATCCACTTCGTCCATTCAATCCACTTCATCCGTTCCATCCCTTTCGTCCGTTCCATCCACTTCATCCGTTCCATCCACTTCTTCCATTCCATCTATTTCATTTGTTCCATCTACTTCATCCACTTTGTCCACTCTGTCCATTCCATCTGCTCCATCCACTCCATCCATCCATTCCATCTACTCTATCGATCTATCCATTCCATCCATCTATCCACTACATCCATCCATCTATCCACAATCTGTCTGTGTAATGAGTGTATTCACTTTATAGGTAACCATATTGGAGTGGGCAGAAGGCAAGTCCATATTAACATAGGATTTAAGCAGGGTTGTGTTATCTAAAATGCTATCAAGCTGTTTGTGGTGCTGTGGAGGAATAATGATCCCTATGGGATCGGCCCCTGCACTAACTGGCAAAGAGAACAAGGGGGAAGCATAACACATAGCAAGCTGTTCCACTAAAGGTTGACCACCCACCTGCTTGCATGGTGTGCTGGCGAACAGATGTTGCAACGGAGGGTCGTTTTCGGGAGACAATGGTGGTTGGCTGAAGAGCCTTAGTGTGATATTTCCTAAGAAAATCTGCCGCTCTGCTGCATTGTTCATTTACCCTTGAAGGACAGTACCTGTGCATCATGGATACAGCAAAGATAAGTAGACTGGCCTACAATCTATGGGTTCCAAGCTATCCACATACCACTTACCATGTTTCCTTTACCCTGGATGTTGTGTGTGCATCCAGGCTAAAGCAAAAAGAATGTCATTTCCAGAGCAGACCCATCCCTAAATGGTGGGACCCCTCTGCGCGATGCCAGGCAGCATGTCCGGTGGCGTAATAATGAGAGGTGGCGGGGTCAGTCTTGCAACGCCCCACTGGCTCACAGTATTTGCTGCTAGATTTGTTGCAGAGCCCAAAGGCATGGCGACAAACAAAACAACAAAATAGTGTATTGGGGCGCGAGCCGGCATAGAGGCAGGCAGCACAGTCCCCCATGGGAATAAAAGACACGTGGGATTGTGCTGCCTGTCACTCAGGCGTGGTGCTGCCCTGGGGCTCAGGCGGGGCGTGGGGTTGGTGGCACCCCCTGCGGATGGGATGCATGCTACCTTCCCACACACAAATCACGTGATGTTCTGCCCCTCCGGCCCCTCCCAAGTATGAAGCACGAGCTGGACCTTGGCTTTTGTTCTCCTGCCATGCACGACGCTTGCAGTCCCTTAAAGCCACAGAATGCCTGCTATCTACTCCTGCCCACAACCATCAATGGTATTTTCTCCAAACTTCTAGAGGTGCCACTCACAATCATCAAAGATCACGGGAATGTGTCTCTCGTGCACACCAAAGAAGCTCTCCCGCCCGCCCAGGGCTTTCTCTCCCTAGAAGTATCGATGTGTGTGCTTCACACATAACACATCGCTGAAAGTTTCACACTCTACCTGAAATCTCACCCTCTGTGCCCCAGAGTCTCAATGCCGCTCCCCGCGCGTTATCCCACTAAACTATTGCATCTCCATTTCAGCTTATTACCCCTTTCCTAAATTTCCTGAACTTCTTAAACAGTTTGACTGAGTTCCACCTGGTCGGAATCCTCTAAATTTAGGTCATAAGAAGTTCTACCAAATAAGGTAACCCTGGCATAGCCGCCTATACGGAATTGTGAGAGCTTTGCTTGCTTGTAGTGCCTTGCTGGAAATATATTGAATGCAACAGAGTGTTCCCAAGGTTCACGATAGCGAGGGGACTGGAGAGCTGGGCGTTCTAACCAGTCACAGCATGAAGACTATTCCAGTTCCTAAATGGCTGGGACATTCTGTCCTCCCCAATTAAATGGATAACCAGCCCTAGGGGGAAGTAGAAACTTGGCATCCGCTATACCCCGTGTAATTGCAGCCGGACACCATGCCCGTCCATTCAGCTACACGCCCCCACCCTTTTGGTGCAGCCGACCAGCGGTTCACACACTCTAGCTCTCCATAAGCTATCTTATGTACTCATGGGTGATTATATTACAAGAAAATTGCCCAAAGCCACTCCTATGTGTTCCTCCCTCTCAGCCTTCCTTTGTCTTTTTCCTGGCGTATCCTCTGTCGTCCGGTGTCATCCCTCCCCCCAATGCAGTCTCAAGTGTCTGTCTTATTCTTGACTCACCCTCATATAAAGCTTCCCACCTTTCCAGAATTGGCGACAAACCATTGCAAAGATAGAATTTCTTATTAGTGTAAACCAATGGCCTCTGAAATGAGTGTGTATGTTATTATTGACGCACTTAAGTGTGTCTGATGTGAATAATTCCATATGAATGATATATATTATGTCCATTTATTTTTAATAAATGCAGACTCAACGATAAAGCGCCATCTTCTGGGCCGGGCGCCGCCTTCCCTTGGTCTTATTGTACTTTGGTTGGTGCCCCCGGCATTTATCCGTCTGGATTCGGTTCAACATGGAAAAATACAGCTCATAATAACTGTAATAATCTTCCAAGTAACAGAGTCGATGGTTGATGTATTTAGTGGTCACTTAACAAAGGCGTTAGACGGTGAACGCAGCCGCGCCGACTGTGCCAAGATCCCCCGCCCTGCCATTACTGCCAGCGGTGAGGAGAGATGGATGCAATTTCTGTTCTGAGTGAAGCATTAAAGTCTGAAAGGCTAAGTGAGGCAATTAGAGTTTCATTGATAGCCCAAAGCGGATCCCAACAATTTATTAGGAGTGTTCTATAACTAAGGTCACCAAGAGAAGCATTTATCAAAGCTCTCATGAGGCTTACTGGGTGTTGATGAGTTATTCCCTCTCAGGGTGGGATGTGTCGGGCTGGAGAAGTTTTCCTGGTATCTTCCTGGCAATTCTGCATTTCTTGCCTTCTGCAGGGATGGTCATATCATAGGTAGATGGATGGCCAGGTCTTCTGGACCAATACATTCTGGGAGTTAAAGAATCCTGCAGGTGGATAGTGCCGATGGATGTGGTTCAGTTTCTGTCTCTGGGAACATATATCTATGCAAAGTCGCTTTCCATATGAACACGTGCTTTCATGGACCCTGGCCCAATTTGGGAACCTGGATTCATTTCCTCAAGAAAACCACAGAAAAGCAGAGAATTGCTCTGTTTGGGGAGAGGGAGATCACCCTTTTCCTTAGAGAATTTGTGGGAACATTGCAAGACGCCATGTCAAAGGCATGGGGAATTACTCATTCTGGTAACACTCTAGTCACCAAACCTCACCAGTAATTCTTCTGATTTTATAGAGTGGAAGAAGCTCACATGTACAAGTCTCGGGTGGATAGCTCAGGTGCAAGACTCAAGACGACGTGGTGCGATCCCCTGGTCCGTGCTTACAAACCTCTGGGTATTAAGTGCGTTATAAATAACCAATCACAATTACTAAGTGTTTAGTAGCAAACTATTGATCGCCCACAGTCGGCAGCAACATTTCCTCACCTTGGTAGTCTTGAAACCTCTTTACTAAGTGGGCTTAAGGGTGGTACACGAGGGGCCACCTTACTTTGATGATATGGATGCGAAAGATCGTCCCTGTGTTCTTCTGATGGATATGCGGGTCATCGTTCCTTCTCCTTCTTCAACTTATCCTTCGCCTTGTCCTTGTGTCTTACTTCTTACCTTCCATTTTTAGTTTTGACCATGCATGTCACAATGCACACCTAGTGAGGCAGACCTAATGGCATGAAGGTGTGCGTGGAGCGGAGATGGATTTGAGGAGGGACATATAGTGCACCAGTGTTGTGATTGTTGTGTGGTACACCAAATAGAGCGGCCATGTTGGAATGGGGACTTCCCCAGCAAAACCCAATGGGAGATTCTAACTCAATAGAATTTTCAGAACCTCTTTGGCTTTGTCATCAAAAAATGTGGCCGCGATCCTGTCCTCATGCAAGTGATATTTTTCAATGTATTTTCTTTTCATATGGCCTAGAATTGAGCCATAATCTTGTGTGACTATGTATTTTATTTCTGCTGTGTTTTTCTTGAGCAATCATTCAGATTCTACTTGACACGCTGCTCACAACTGGTGTGGAGGGCAGGCTCCAAAGTAGTAGATGGTGACGGGCACCCAGTAGAATTTTGCTAAATGTTTGTCACCCCACAGGGTTACGCTCGCTCATTGGCCTGAGGGTGCCCAGAGTGCAACGGTGGGCTGGAATGAACCCTGTGTGTTGCCTGCTGCACCAAATGGTCTTCTGTGAGCTCAGGAAAGAAACTATGCTCTTTGGTACCACCAGGACAGGCTTGCTGGGGAGGGGGGAGCTGAGTGGGCTATAGCCCTGGGTATTTTGGTAGTAGCCCCAGATAGAAACTCAGGGACTACAACCAAAAGGCTATAGCTAGCCCCATATCCTGACAGTCCTGACATTAGCGTAGCCCCAGATCTTTTCCAGACCTAGCGACACCCATGCTCACGATGAGAACCTCACAGTATGGAGCACCACTCGTGTTATTTACCGTGAGTGCAGGCCAGGGCGTGAAGGAATATACACTTTGCAACCAGGAAGAGTGTGTTGCAAATGAGTGAGTCCTCTTTTACTTTCTCAGCACGCTCAATGGTCACAAGTGTGCTGGATTCTGCATCTGTCCAGTGTATGGCCATGGTCTTCAGTGAGAGCCTTCCCAGGCACGTCCTGTAGAATGGTGTCTTGACCTCTGGCCAGCGGTGGTGGTTGGGATCTGAAACTCTCACACAACGTTATTCCCGTTAATGTAGGGGTCACCCAGTGCTCAGAGGCCGTGCCTTCAACTGTGAAACAACCACCAGCCATCAGAAAAGGTGGGCAGCTTCATATGCAGCAACTTGCCTGGAAGCATGGGCGTGATTACAGGTCGCAGGCACTGGGCATGGCCAACCCAACTGTTGGCATTCAAAGGTAAAATATCACCAAACCCCTCATTTTCACCATTTCATGTTCAAGTTGCTAATGAAATTCCAATTATAAATCATTATTTAAAATAAAATGTTTGCAGGATCACCCACTCAACCACCCGACACTCTGCAGTGGACTTGCTCGCACAAATTCAGGGTAAATTTTCACTCCCTGCCCAGGGAGGACTGGCCTATAGGTAACTCTGGAGAGTTCCTGGTAGGCCTCTGTACCCTGAACATTGTCGACTGGCATACAGGGTACTCTGGATATGTCCCTGTGGGTTTCTGCACCCTGTGTAGGGGTGTACTGGCCTATAGGGAACTCTGGAGACTTAACAAGACGTCTCTGCACCCTGGTCAGGTCTATAGAGAACTTGAAGTGTCAGGAACGGCACGGAACAGGTAAGTGGGTTTAAGTATTTATTTTAGTACATATATATATATAACTATTGGGGACATCAGATGTATGCTGTCAGGCTCCACCAGCTGCCGAGCATTCGTTATCATTTGAATCTTGTCCTCGCTCAGCACAATGCGTCATCCTCATTGTGACGTGCTTCGCTGGGGAACTTCTCATCTTGCTTCACCACGAGCCCTCACGTTGGGGATGAAGTATTGTTAATACTACACATCTCCCCTTCTCAATTTAATTGATGACACAACTATTCTAACTATTTACAAAAGTTCTGAGCTTAGTGTTCCCACACAAAGTCTTTCAATCCGCAGGGATCACGAATGACTCTTCCTCTTTTCGAAGTGCGTGAAATATCTGTTTTCGGTTTTGGCAAGGAAATCATCGATGACTCTTTCTCTCGTGTTATGTCTCTCTGACATTTTTTAACAACACCAGCATCATTAGCATTCATACCTATCTTTGGTTTCTCACATTCTTTATGTATAGATGTATTTATTGTAGGAGTGTCCCACACACATACTCTCTCCATATTCCACACTCTTCCGTCTTCAACCCTCACTGCATGTTTAAACACTTCAATGACTCCAACAGGTTTGGACCACTTGCATGGACCATCTCTTAAAACAGGTGGAAGTTTAATTCTCACCCGTCCTCCAACTTCTAATTGCGGTCTTCTCCCTTTATTTCCCACAGACACATCATGAGCTCTCTTATTCCTCAATTGCATGGTTCTTATATTCTGACATGCATCTCCGAAATCTTTCCTTATCACAGTCATTCTTTTCAACCAGGATGGTGTTAACCTAGTGTTTGCTTTACGACCCCTACTCATTTCAAATGGTGATAGTCCAGTCGTGCAGTGTGTTGTAAAACGGTGTGCATTTATCTTTTGTCTAACAGCTTCTTCCCATTTTACACCATTTGCCCAAGCCCATCGCACAGCACCCTTAAGTACTCTGTTAAAACGCTCAACCACTCCGTTGGTTTGCGGGTGATATATAGCACTTTTCTTGTGTACAATGGAATTCTCCGCACAGAAATTCTGCATTTCTCTTGAACGGAACTGAACTCCATTGTCTGTCAGTATACTTTTGGGTAAACCTTCCCTTCCACAGACTTCTTTTAAAAACTCCACAACCATTTTAGCCGTCATGCATGGTTTAATCATGACTTCAACCCATCTAGTCAAAAGGTCAATAATCACTAGACAATATTGTTGCTTACCCTCACTGTAAATTGGACCAACTATATCCATACCAAGATCTTCCCAAATGTTACCTGGAAGTTCAGTTACCACCATGGGGTATTTCTCATTCACACAACTCCTATCACTCTCTTTGCAAAGGATACAATCCCGTATAACTCTCTCAGCCTGTAGATCATATCCTGGCCACCAGAATTCATCTCGTATTCTTCTCTTCGTCTTTACGATTCCTTGATGGCCTTCGTGACCTAACTCAATTATCTTTTGGCGTAGACTTACAGGTGGAACAATTCTGTCACTTCTCATGATCCTGTCATTCTCCACCTTTAGTTCATTTGCAACTTTCCAATATTCTAATAGTCCATTTTCCTCATATTTGGCTTTTGTTAATGAATTACCGTCCAAAATGATGTGTTTCAACTTTTTGAATGTCTCGTCTAAATCCTCTGCTTCATTCCATTCCTTCTCTGATATAGATAATCCTTCAATATTTAATACGACTTCAGATTCCATATCTTCAACATCATCTACCTCTGAGACATTAGTGAGCCTTGAAAGACAGTCGGCAGCACGATTTTTCGTGCCTGGCACATACTTCACTGTACAGTTATATTCTTGCAGGAGTATGACCCATCTTTTCATACGATTCGAGACATTGTCCAATCCTTTATTCATTATAACATGGACCAATGGCTTGTGATCCGTGCGGAACTCCACCTCTGTGCCCCAAATAAAATTCCGGAATTTTCCTGCAGCCCATTTAATAGCCAACATTTCTTTTTCAATAGCCGCATATGTTTTCTCGGCTCCTTTCAGCAATCTGGATGCAAAGGCTACTAATCTCTCTTTACCATCGACTCCTTGCGTGACGACTGCACCAAGACCTACATTACTGGCATCTGTCGTAATAATGGTCTTTTCCCCACTTATGAAATTCCTCAATGACGGAGCTTTGTTTAGTTCACGTTTTATCCATGTAAATTCTTCTTCACATTCTGTGTCCCATGCAAACGTTTTCTTCTTCAATAACTCGCGGAGGGGAACAGTGTGCATAGCAAAATTTCGCATGAATTTGGAATAGTATTCTGCCATACCTATAAAGGTACGTACTTCCTCCTTAGACTTGGGCCTTGGCATATTCTCTATCGCATCCAACAGTTGTTTCTTGGGTCTTACTCCCTCAGCCGATATGGTATGTCCCAAATATTCAATTGTATTACAATTTATCTTGCATTTTTCCTTACTCAGAGTCATGCCAACTTCACATAGTTTCTTGCATACACGTTGTAATTTCTCATCATGTGTCTTCTGGTCAACAGCATGTATCAATATATCATCCTGGAAGCATATAATACCATGTTCTCCTTCGAATAGTTTATGCATAATTTTCTGAAAGACAGATGCAGCCGATATAAGCCCAAAAGGTAGTCTCTTATACTGATATAGGCCATCAGGAGTAATAAATGCTGTCATGCATCTCGATTCTTTGTGTAACTTCACTTGATGGTAGGCTGATGTCAAATCAAGGGTCGAGAATCGCTTCGACGGGCCAATCGTAGAAACTATTTCCTGAATGTTCGGGAGTGGGTGCCTGTCCGGAATTATACATTTATTCAATTCCCGCATGTCGACACATATTCTTAATTTCCCAGATTTCTTCCTTAATACAACCAACGGGGACACCCATTCACTGGCATCAATGGCTTCTATAATACCTTGTTCAACTAAATTCTTTATTTCCGCTTTTACTTCTTCTCTCATTGAAAGAGGAACATTTCGCATTTTCTGTGCCACTGGAACATATCTTGGTTTCATTTTGATTTTATGCGAATATCCACGTAAACATCCAATCTCATTCTTGAAAACTTCCTTCATTACTCCCTCTATTTCCTCATGTGTTAAATGTTTCTTTGCTATATCACTCTCAATATTCATCACTGATTCATCGGCACTTGCATCCAACTTCACTTTGAGTTTGCTTTGATGGGTCCAACTTAACAAAGGAATTCTCCCAGATTTTGTAATGTAAATCTTCCCATTTGCTTTTCTGTTTTTAAATTTGAGTGTGCCCCAAAACCATCCAATGATATCTATTTTTATCCCACCGTAGGCTCTGGGTCGAATATCGGATTCATGCAAATATTCATGTTTCTTTTTATCCCACATTCCTTGTGGTATGAGTGTATATTTTGCACCAGAATCCACCATCATGTGCATATCCACTCCATCTATGCACACTGTGGCTTTGGGACTCTCCATCTCCTCTTCATGTTCCTCATCAGATATAACAAACACACACTCATCATCATCAGCATCACTGTAATTATCACTGCCAATCCAGTTCATAGAGGTATTTGATGCCTTGCAACACTTGGCATAGTGTCCCTTGCCTTTGCATTTACCACATATGATTTTTAAAGCTGGACATTCCGGATTATCAGCCCAATGGTCAGTCCCGTCACATCTAAAACATTTTCCATCATTTCTTTTTCTTGTGTTAGCTCTTTGTCTTCGTGGGCTTCTTCTTTTCTCATATACTCTGGGTCCGCCTCTACCTCTTCTGTTTTCATTCCATGATGATCTGCGGAATCTTTCCGGTTTGTCTTTACCGCTAATTACTTCCATCACTTGGGCTATAGATTCGTTGCTTTTATTTGCGTTCATATTACTAATGTTCATTGGGATTTCTTTTTTTATTTCCACAGACTGCATTCTGCTTTCTAGTTCTTGAACACATTTTTCTGTATGTTCTACTTCTTTGGCTATCCTCAGAACTATGTCAAGGGGTGGATCATCTTCAGCCCATAATTTTTCCCTCACTTTGCTGCTTCTGCACTCTAACATGAATTGGTCTCGTAATCTCTCATCCAATTGTGCATTGAACTTGCACGTTCTGGCCAACTTCCTTAAATTGGTTATATACTGCTCAACACTTTCACCCTCTTCTTGAACCTTCTTCCCGAATTTGTACCGTTCCAGGATAGTGCTTATCTTCTTTTCATAATGTTTGCTCATTCTCTTTACTGAACATTCATAGTCATTCAAATCTGCACTTTCTTCAGGTGACAGGTCTGGCAAATCTTCAAATTTTTCTTGTCCAGCCGGCCCTAAGCAGTGTAACAAAAGAGATTTCCTCTTTTCTATACTACAATTCTGGCCGCACACTACTCCTGCATAGTGCTCGAATGCTTTGATCCACCTTTTCCAGGGTATTGAGGGTTCCCCTACATCTGTCAAGAAAAATATAGGAGGTGGAACACCACTGAATGCCATAGTGAAACTGTTTTTTTTTTTTTTTTTTTTTTTTAGACTTAAGATGTACACAGTGATGGCTGTGCGTTACTGCATTATCCTCGGATCTTGTTTACATCAGCAATTAAATGTTTCTACTCTCCTTGACATGCATTGAGTGTTGTTTTAAATTTTTTTTTTTCCACTCTACAATACATAATGTTCTGAACTGCAGTATCTTGCTCCTCTATACTGTGTTGTACGGTACTTGCCTCTCATAGGCACAACATCTTGCTCCTCTATACCGTGTTGTACGGTACTTGCCTCTCATAAGCACAACACGGCAAGCTGCGTAGGCTGAGGACGGACAAAACCGGAAACAATTACACTTACTTGGCTCTGCAGCAGTGTAATTGCGTGGCGGCCGCTGCCACGTTCGCGGGAACGGAGCGGCCGAAAGTATACAGCGGGCCACTACCACGCTCGGGGAAGCAGAGCGGAGCGGCCCGTTTCCTTAGGCAGACTTCGTCCTCGGAACTGCAAACGGGACGCGCGGGTATAAGGAGGCGGTGGAGCCCGAATCCTCGTCGCCACGTGAAGTGTCAGGAACGGCACGGAACAGGTAAGTGGGTTTAAGTATTTATTTTAGTACATATATATATATAACTATTGGGGACATCAGATGTATGCTGTCAGGCTCCACCAGCTGCCGAGCATTCGTTATCATTTGAATCTTGTCCTCGCTCAGCACAATGCGTCATCCTCATTGTGACGTGCTTCGCTGGGGAACTTCTCATCTTGCTTCACCACGAGCCCTCACGTTGGGGATGAAGTATTGTTAATACTACAGAACTCTGGAGATTTCCTGGTAGGCCTCTGCATCCTGGGCAGGGGTGGACTGGCATACAGGGTGCTCTGGATATGTCCCTGTGGGCCTCTGCACCCTGGGCAGGGGTGGACTGGCCCATACGGAACTCTGGATATTTCCTGGTAGGTCTCTGCTCCCCGGGCAGGGGTGCGATGGCCTATAGTGAATTCTGGAGATTTCCTGGAAGGCCTCTGCTTCCTGGGACGGGGTGGACTGGCATACAGGGTTCTCTGAATATGTCCTTGTGGGCCTCTGCACCCTGGGCAGGGGTGGACTGGCCCTTAGGGAACTCTGGAGATTTCCTGGTAGGTCTCTGCTCCCCGGGCAGGGGTGGAATGGTCTATAGAGAACTCTGGAGATTTCCTGGTAGGCCTCTGCATCCTGGGCAGAGGTGGACTGGCCTATAGGGAACTCTGGAGAATTCCCTGGGCAGGGATTCACTGGCCTGTAGGGAACTCTGGAGATTTCATGGTAGGCATCTGCATCCTGGGCAGAGGTGGACTGGCCTATTGGGAACTCTTGAGAATTCCCTGGGCAGGGGTTTACTGGCCTGTAGGGAACTCTGGATATTTCCTGGTAGGTCTCTGCTCCCCGGGCAGGGGTGCAATGGCCTATAGTGAATTCTGGAGATTTCCTGGAAGGCCTCTGCTTCCTGGGACGGGGTGGACTGGCATACAGGGTTCTCTGAATATGTCCTTGTGGGCCTCTGCACCCTGGGCAGGGGTGGACTGGCCCTTAGGGAACTCTGGAGATTTCCTGGTAGGTCTCTGCTCCCCGGGCAGGGGTGGAATGGTCTATAGAGAACTCTGGAGATTTCCTGGTAGGCCTCTGCATCCTGGGCAGAGGTGGACTGGCCTATAGGGAACTCTGGAGAATTCCCTGGGCAGGGATTCACTGGCCTGTAGGGAACTCTGGAGATTTCATGGTAGGCATCTGCATCCTGGGCAGAGGTGGACTGGCCTATTGGGAACTCTTGAGAATTCCCTGGGCAGGGGTTTACTGGCCTGTAGGGAACTCTGGATATTTCATGGTGGGCCTCTGCACCTTGTCCCTATCACTTTAGAATTTCACCTGCTGCCACTAGTTCAATGTTTGGTTCTCATTGTTCGTTGTTATAGCATGCATTCATGATTACAGCGTCATTCACTCAACACCTCACCCATGCTCCCTAGCTCCAACTAGGATCAAGCCCCCCCTGACCCTCCCAACCACACCACCGAAAACCCCTCGCTTCCCCCAGCAATCATAAGCTCAACCAAGCAAGCCTTTCTCACCCCGGCTACCACAACAGCCCCCACCTCAGCTCGCCCCATAAACTTACCACCACCGACTCAAGGCCAGCTCAGCGACTCCTGTCAGTCTAACGCGCCTACCCACCCACGCACCCACCCTAACCAGAGTATCCCATCCACCCAAACTCACTTCAGCACCACCCGCACATCCACCATAATTGAGCACAGAGGCTGCACCCACCCTAACTCACAAACCAGGAGCACCATAAGAAGGAAAATGCTGACTAAGGGGTAAGGTGCATGATCACATGGTAACAGCCCTCGCCAGTGCCTAGAGAAGAGCGGGAAACAGCTGGATTTGTAGCTGCTTGTTTCTTCTGGATGCTTCGAGGCGGCTGTCTCAGAAGCGTGCAGCACCAAACAAATGGCAATCAAAAAACATAGAAACATAGCTTCGCTGGACTGCTGGTGTGTAAAAAAAATGTAAGCTCTGTTTATATCTTGGACCCAGCAACAGTTGGTGGTTAGAGTGCGACATTCCACCCACACCGCCTCCCCACCTCGCCACCATTCCTCGTCAGTACTCCGAAGAGCATCCAACTGTCCTTAAGTTTACGCACATTTCACTCAGGCGCGCATCGCTCCGCCTGGGTGATGCTTGCAGCAGTTTAACCCGTCTCCTAGCAACGCAGACACTCTCTAGTGACCCTTGTCTCTGGGTCGCCTAGCAACAGATTAAATAGAAAAAAAATACAGCTGGGGAGAATATTGGGCAGTACTTGAGTC
This sequence comes from Ambystoma mexicanum, assembly GCF_040938575.1. Taxonomy (NCBI): domain Eukaryota; kingdom Metazoa; phylum Chordata; class Amphibia; order Caudata; family Ambystomatidae; genus Ambystoma; species Ambystoma mexicanum. Next base: position 1,662,520,040 of record NC_090932.1, read on the forward strand.
AAGGCTCACGGCATAGCGCCACAAATGAGAGGATATTGGCAGGTGGTCGCCAAGAGTTAAAACTCAGGACAAGGAGCAGCCCCGGTGCCCGAGTTGGGCACGGTGTCCATGGCAACAGGGAGTGGGCAATGTATGGACTCACCTCAGTGTTTGGTTGTCAGTATTAGTTTAGCGCCTTGGCGAGCGTCATCACCTGAACCCGCCTCTTGTCTTCTTCTTAGTCCATAATAAGTAGGATTGCAAGACTCTGCTTAGAGTCAGAAAGATAGCGGGTGAGAGAGAGATGGGAAGAAAGGTCTAGAACTTTGACCCAGGAAATGAAAACCTCTTGCGTCGAGATCAATGATCTATATCTACCCCATTTTACCGCACGGGGCGTTTTGCAACATCCTACTCTGGTGTTTTTATGGAAGCCACCCAGTAGACTCCCGGTTCTAAAGCCTCCTCCTACCCTTTCCCTTTCCCTCTCCCTCTATTTTACAACCCCTAGAACCACACTTACCATGGTACAATGCGGTAAAATGTCCTACCCCAAAATTGGGTCAGTGGGCTGCCTTCAGATTTTGGCTTATTTGCCTGCCCTCTTTTGTTGACCACAGGCCCACCCTGGCAGTGTACTACCCAAAATCCTTAAAGTCATGCGCGGGGGGCTTGGATCGGCCTAATCCAGAAAACCATGCATATGATAGCGTCATCATAAAGTCGCCCCTGGGATGTGCTTGTAGCCAATGAGGGCTGAGAGAAAGGAGAGGCCACCACAGTACCTGTTTAATGTGCATCCAAGGCCAGGGGCAAGCTGTTGAATGGTTGATAGCCTGCAGCGGGGTTGTCCAGATCCAGGTCTCGAGAGCTGGAAACATGTCGAATTTTCAGGATACCCCTCTTTAATAGTCATGAGATAAATTTGCATGCAATGATTCTAAATGTATGCAATTTGTTTATGGATATTAATGCAATACCCTGAAAAACCTGTCAGGATTCCAGCCTTTGGGTCTGGAGTTGGACAACCCTGGTCTCGAGGGTAGGGTCCCTCTTACTTTACAGGTGCAGAGGAGCTCATGGGTTTCTGCTAATAACTGCTTGAGAGCCACCCTCTGGCCTAGGTTGGCCAGCACAGGTTGCTGGGGCAACGGCAGCCTGAGTCTGCCGATGAAAGGGTCCAGGAGTTAGTTGCTGTAATGAGTCCCCTACTACACTCTGCTATGGGACCAGGGCTGGTGCATCTGATTAAACAATGAGTGACAGTGGCTGTGTGGTAACTCAGACTGGAAGGGTACCATCGTATGAGGAATGGGAGTGCAGGATGACCCAAATCTCCAAGGCTGCAGCTCAGGTGGGGTGGGGGCAGTGGACAATCTTTGGTGTTGGCTGGATCTGTCCTTCTTTGTTGAAGGTCTTGCCTTGTTGACATCTTCTTGGGACCGGTTGCCCCTCACCCACACCAGCATTACTTTTCGATCTAGTTGATCCTTTCTGGTTAACGTAGCCCCTTTTCCCACTGATCACGGAGCTTAAGCTCCTTTAAAGTAGCACACTGGCGTCTGGGTGCTCTCAGCAATGGTGATGCTTCTGCCAACACGGCACCTTGAGCTGCACTGCTTCCTGGATCCTTAGATCAGTGGGGCCTGTCCAGTGAACCCTCAGAAAGTCCTTGATAATGTTATCGACTGCATACATGTCCGCAGATCCAGGTGCTGGACGGCTCCCGCAAACTGACCACAACATTCTTTAAGTGGCTCTCAGGTGTGTGATCAGGAATTGGGGTAGGGGTCTGTGCTGGAAGGGGAAATGTGGCTAAAAGAGGGGGCTTTCTGTCTGGAAGCTGAAGACATCTATGACCAGACATTAACCACATGCATCTAGTCACAGAGATAGCTGGATTTTATATATAGGAATGATTTGCTGCAGGAATGAAAATGTGCCTTCAGGAGGAGGCCTGTGGCTTCTATGGAGTGGGCGAATGCTGCTATGATGGGGTCCCCTCATACCCCTCACCAATATGTCTTTCTGATAAGACAGAAAGTTGGAAGTTGTTTTAAAACTATTTTTTATTTTTCTTTCTTTGTTTCTTTCTTTCTTTCTTTCTTTCTTTCTTTCTTTCTTTCTTTCTTTCTTTCTTTCTTTCTTTCTTTCTTTCTTTCTTCATTTATCTAGCGCACCTAACTCTGAGGCATCTGGGTGCTTTCTTTTTTTGTGGTATGCACATTGTTTGTAACCTCCACTGCATGCTATGATTGTTGTTCATTTAATTCCTATTGATGTTAGAAAGATTCTTTTGTGTGAAAGTCAGCATGTGTGTTTTGTGCCTGAAATGTGGCCTATTCTTGTACCAACTGCTGGTATGCCACTGCAGTGTGTATGGCAGTAGAGTGCGTGCAGAGGAAGTTCCAGTGCTGGGGGGCACCTCAGTAGGGAACGCTCACAGACTGTCTGGAAGCAGGATTATTATTATTATTATTTTTTTAATAGGGTTGACTTGGCTAGAACCTGGTCAAGTCTGACTCCAGACTCAAAACTCTGGCACGATGCCAAGAATCAGCAGGCAACTGCTAAGCAGAAACATGGGATTCCAAAGCAGAGTAGTAGTACTGCTCAGTTTGGGTTTTGGCCCTGAAGTGTCCCTACTCGGTAATCACGAATTGACCATTGCTTAAATTGTAGGATACAAACCAACAGCCTGCTGAATGATATGTTAGTAGGATTTGTACTGCACGTGTTATGGTTACAAGCAAATGGAAAACCCCCAGAAATGTGGCAGTTATGGTAAACTAAGCAACCATAACTCGCGCCACCACTGTGCACTGCTAAGACTAACACCCATGACATCAAAGATGACAACACAAATGTCATGCTGTCATTTGCATGGTTCGAGATGTTCTGCTGTATCTGGGAGAGAGTTGGTGGGCTTGGTCAGTTGGGGAAGAAGGAAAGGCGAGATTGCAGTGCTGTGTTGAGGTTACAGATCGGTCGCTCCCAGAGCCCTCTGTGCTTGCAAGCGTTCTAAGTGTGATGTGTAGAAGATATGGCAGGTTTCTTGTCCAGAGTGGCATGGCTATGCTTGTAGCGTGGGCGTGCACCAGCCAGGGGCTGAGTATGTGAGATGGAGTTAGAAGTGCAAATTGTTGTGTTGATCTAACTCTTTGGAGAGGATTATTTTTAAATGCATATGTAAATAGCTGGTTTGCATTTTTGTGTTGTGACTGAGTTGGAGAGAAAGTGTGGCTTAGTAAAGGAAGAAAGGTTTTTTTGTGGGTTTCTGTAGTGCTTTCGCATTATTGGTCTTGCTGTCAGTTGCATTGTAGTGAGAGGAATTTGGCTTTTTGTGGTTGATGCATGAAGTTGTGTTCTGTTCTGTTGTGGTTTAGACTGTCAAGGAGAGAGGGGGATATTCTTTGAGGGGTTAGGTAGTGCTGTATTGAGGTGTTGTCTTCTGGTCATAGCAGGTCTCTGTATGGTCTGCAGGTCTCTGGATGGTTGTGAGCGGCCGTGGCCTTTCCTTTGATTGCGTGTGTGTGAAAGTTGATCTGGTGGGATGTATTGCTTCTGCTGCTTGATGGGTGCAGGTTAAAGGTTCTGCCCACTGTGCATTGAAGAGCCAGGTCTTTAGATTTCTCCTGATGTTTTGTTGGTCTTATACAGTGCAGATTTTCTTCGGTAGCGCATTATAGCGGTAGTGATTCAAAAATACTACTACAAAGTGGGTTCAATTGAGGTAGACTCACAGGAAGCCGCAACATAGTGGCCCTACTGTGTCCAAAAGAGATCAAGAAAAGGAACACCAACAAACTCTAAAACAATTGAAATGGGAATACCATTGATCCCTCTTTTCCTACTAAGTGTTGTGTCATTTCGCTCCTTCCTTTCCTGCCTAAATGACTTGACCGTGTAGTCTATACTCAGGTTTCAACCGGTCAATCACCATTCTCTCTTTTCTGCTCTTTAGTCTATGCTACGTCCTCTGAACTCTTCTGAAACTGTTCTTCTCATTGTCAAAAAAACTCACCTCCTAGTGCTCGACATTCTACACTGTGCTAAATTTGAATTCTTCTTGATCTTTCAGCTGCATTCAATTATGTCGATCATCCCACTCTCCTCTCCACTCTTTCCTCCTTGGGTTTTTCTGGTACTGTATTGTGATGGTTCACTGCTATCTAGCTGACCATTCATCTGGCTCTTTATTGCAAAGTCTCACTGCTATCTAGCTGACCATTCACCTAGTTCTGTATTGCGAAGTCTCACTTCTATCTAGCAGACCATTCATCTAGTTCTGTATTGTGAAGTCTCACTTCTATCTAGCTGACCATTCATCTAGTTCTGTATTTTGAAGTCTCACTTCTATCTAGCAGACCATTCATTTAGTTCTGTATTATGAAGTCTCACTTCTATCTAGCAGACCATTCATCTAGTTCTGTATTATGAAGTCTCACTTCTATCTAGCAGACCATTCATCTAGTTCTGTATTATGAAGTCTCACTTCTATCTAGCTGACCATTCACCTAGTTCTGTATTTTGAAGTCTCACTTCTATCTAGCAGACCATTCACCTAGTTCTGTATTTTGAAGTCTCACTTCTATCTAGCAGACCATTCATCTAGTTCTGTATTGTGAAGTCTCACTTCTATCTAGCAGACCATTCATCTAGTTCTGTATTTTGAAGTCTCACTTCTATCTAGCAGACCATTCATCTAGTTCTGTATTGTGAAGTCTCACTTCTATCTAGCTGACCATTCATCTAGTTCTGTATTGTGAAGTCTCACTTCTATCTAGCAGACCATTCATCTAGTTCTGTATTGTGAAGTCTCACTTCTATCTAGCAGACCATTCATCTAGTTCTGTATTGTGAAGTCTCACTTCTATCTAGCAGACCATTCATCTAGTTCTGTATTGTGAAGTCTCACTTCTATCTAGCAGACCATTCATCTAGTTCTGTATTATGAAGTCTCACTTCTATCTAGCTGACCATTCATCTAGTTCTGTATTGTGAAGTCTCACTTCTATCTAGCAGACCATTCATCTAGTTCTGTATTATGAAGTCTCACTTCTATCTAGCTGACCATTCATCTAGTTCTGTATTGCGAAGTCTCACTTCTATCTAGCAGACCATTCATCTAGTTCTGTATTGTGAAGTCTCACTTCTATCTAGCAGACCATTCATCTAGTTCTGTATTGTGAAGTCTCACTTCTATCTAGCAGACCATTCATCTAGTTCTGTATTGTGAAGTCTCACTTCTATCTAGCAGACCATTCATCTAGTTCTGTATTATGAAGTCTCACTTCTATCTAGCTGACCATTCATCTAGTTCTGTATTGCGAAGTCTCACTTCTATCTAGCAGACCATTCATCTGGTTCTGTATTGTGAAGTTTCACTCCTATCTAGCAGACCATTCATCTAGTTCTGTATTATGAAGTCTCACTTCTATCTAGCTGACCATTCATCTAGTTCTGTATTGTGAAGTTTCACTCCTATCTAGCTGACCATTCATCTGGTTCTGTATTGCGAAGGTTCATTCCTATCTATCTCATATGAATGAATCGAAATATACTGAAAGAAAGCTTGTTGCTCCTTGTCTAGGGCATGGCAAACGTTCTGGGAAGTTGGTGATTGAGTTAGCTATTGGCAGACAAAGTGAAATAAAGTCTGCTGAAAGACAAGTTCATGCTGTGACACAATTGGTTATTATTATCCAGAATAGAAGCAGGCTGTTTAATGAATCCTATAACTAAGTATTGGAAGAAGAAGCCTCATCAACAGAAGACATCAGTCTATTCCTGCTAAGGACTCACCATGTCAACGTGGAAGATGAAAATAGAGAGTGTCTGCTTGAGCGTGGTTGGAAGAAATCATACAAGGCATAACAGAGTTAGAGACTGGGAAAGGGTTAGGGTAAGATGGATTAACCACTTGCGTTGATATAGCTGACCCCCTTCTTCAGCCCACAGTATCCTCCTGATCAAGGGGCAGGAAAATGTGTCAATGCTGCTCCCTAGTCCTGGCATGGACACTTTAGATGAGAGCAATGAAAGGCCCATCACACTGTGAGCCGTGGATGCAACATTTCTTAAGTGGATATGGGTGAACAGGCTTAGAGATTCTGCAGTAAAAATCATTCATCCTAACCAGAGGGGTTTTCTGAAGGATTGCGTAGGAAGTATTAATAATAGTCAGATACCCATCATTATACAGGAGACCAGAGACACCATTGTTCATTACCTACTGGTAGGTCAGGATGCAGAGAATGCATTCAAACATGTCCACTAGAAGTAACTATTTTAAGTTACAAGACACTTCAACCGGGGTGATTAATTCTGTAACTCTATGTTTAAAAAATATGAAGGTGTATACACATGGGTGGACCAATGTTAGGCAGAATTAAATACAGTACCCTTTGGGAACACCACACACAATTAGGACTACAAGTGACAGTACAAATTCACCTTTGGTAGAAGCCTGTACTACACAGTAAAGTGGTAGCGATGGCTGAGCAGCCAGACTTATCTCAAGAGTAAAGTGAGCAGTATCAATAGTTACACGAAGGACAGCAATTACTATGATTCAAACAAACACCGACTCAAGGTTTCTGAGTAAAAGAATATACATTTATTCAAACATCAGTTATTAAACATTTCACTATTATCGAGCAGAAGGAAAATCACTGTCTTAATACACCACACCACACCCAATAGATTCTGGACAAGTTAAACTCAAAATGAAGTGTGAGTAAAATGGCACTCCAGCAATTAAAAAGGGAGGGAAAGACAAAGTTAGACAAAAGTTGAGCAGCACCAACAAGTAAGCAGGGCAATCTAGAAAAAAAGAACTACTGTGAAGAGATGAACTCAAGAGGCTAGGGCCAAAGTCAATGGCTCAAAGTCTTTTGTTCAAGATCACACAGTTCAGGGTAATTCGCGGTTAAGTCTTTGCCAAGAGTTCAGAATGAAGTTGGTCAGGTGAAAAGTTGCTTTAAAGAATGGAGAAGGACAAGCCCTCGGATTGGCGAAAGATTTCACACACTTTCACCGTGGCTAGACGAAATGAACAACCGGATTTGGAAAAGTACCTTAAGTAGAGAAGAGGCTGTAACTGAGGCGGACGTTCCTGGCAGGTCCTGCAGGCTCACGGTTCCTGAAGCGACTGTCGGACTGAAATGAAGTAGGAAGACTGGAGGGTCCAGCACTGCCCAGGGAAGAAGCCAGCAGCAGAGCAAAGCAACAGATAAAAGATGCGCTCCTTAAGGGTCCGACCTTCCTGGCTATCCGGTTCACTGCAGCTCTGTACAGCAAATTCAACTAGAGGAGGGAGGCCTGGCTTGCAGTTTGGTGATCTGTTTGTTCCCACCGCTTACGGGGAGAAGATTCGATGCAGATCTTCCCTGTCGACGAAGTTTGGAGATTCGGACCTGCAGCAGGGCTTCACCGGGAGGTTCATTCTTGGTAGAGGTCCTCTTCTGTCAGCTTCTCTTTGGTTCTCTCGATCCAGTGGCGACTCTGCCTTTCCAGCCCCAGAGACCTGCTTTTTATGCAGTTTTCCCCCATTCACACAGCCTGGCTGTCAATCACACAGCAGGGTGGATGTCCTGGTGGGACAGTCACCTAGCCAATCAAACAGGAGTGCGACTTGGGTTACCAGGGGATCCCATGGCAGGGGTCCTAAAAACCCTCCGTCACATCCTGCCTACCCAGACTTTCAGACGCCTAAGGAGGGTTTCTGTGCAGAAGCCTATGAAAGGACGGTGAACAAAGGGTCCAAACCTGGTTTGGCGCTCAGAGAAAAACACGAGAAAGACTTTTACAAAAAGAAATAGTGAATAAACCCAGCCGGAACCAAATTAAAACAAATATGGTCAATCGGGTTTAAGTTTGAGGCAACCAAGATAGTTTAAAACAATGCATGGGTTATTTACAATAACCGCGGTAGGAAAAATCGGTAGTTACCACTGCCACCAGCCAAGTCTTAATGAAAAGGGAATGAAACAATGTTCCATGAGATACAGACAAAAATGCATAGCTAGTAACCCTTTCTAGTACTCTATGTATGATAGTTTGTACTGGGTCTGCGGATTTAAAAGGACTAATAAAGTCAATGTCAACTTTGCATGTTCTGGGAGACAGCAGTCAGTCCCAGAAAATGGAGTCTGAGTTGGAAATCTGAAAAAAGACAGTCCTGTGGCACTGTACTGAAGGTGTTGTGTAACATGCAGTAAAATGATGATGCATATGGAGTAGGTGAGGCTCCACAGTCTCTGAACAAAAAAATGTTTAACACACATAGCAAAACACATGTAGGAGTGGGTAAAAAGGCTCACACTTGCAAAAAAAGAAATCCTAGAAATCCAGCAAAGCTGCTGAGGGACTAAGTGGGTAAGGGAAATTAACCATTTTGGAGAATTCTCCCTAACAACCGAGCTTTGATGACTCGACCGAAAAGCGGTGTAAACATATGCGTAGTCATACTCATAGTGAGGGCTAAAACTCACTCGAACTTGTGCTAAGAAAGGTAACTAAACAGGTGTGCCCTCTGTCTCTGATCTTGTACGCAATTGTGACTGCAGCAGCCCATGCAGGATGATAACATGATACACGTGGGGTCAAGATGGGCAGAGCAGTGAGCAAAGTTCTCTTATGCACAGGTAAATTGTTACTCACTGTATCATAAAGTAAGTGTCTCAAATGTCACCTTTACCTTGTAAAAGAGTCAGCTCCTTCTCAGGATACAAATCGAATTAGTACAAATCCAACATGATGTTTCTTGAACAAGACTAGGCCACTGTTAAAATGGCTCAAGAAAGTCCCAGATTACCCAGAGGATATGGAGCCAGTCAAGACTAATTAACGGTAGTAGACAGAGTGCAAAGTAAAACCCAGCTTTATTGACTTCCAAAAGAAAGCAGGGACAGCATACAAGCATAGAAGTCTTGGAGCTCACCATTAACTCAATTAGAACAATGGATTAAATACTCAAAACTGTTTTTTGCTGACATCACAGCGTAATCTCTCAGTGCTAAACCTTCAGAGACTAGAGATTGGTTAAGGGTATTGGTTACATATAGACATTTTTCTTTTTTTTTATTGATTAGCTGATCAAATCAACCTTTCAATATACATGATAATTAACAAATCTCAATCATTTATTATTTCTTAAAACATTTTCATAACATATTCCTCGATTAAAACCATAGATTTTAAAAAACATGTCCATTATAAAATAATAGGCAAATAAATCTTTCACTCGCAAGTCATAAAAAAAGAAAAATTAATGAATAAAAATTGGGGAAAAAAGAAGCACAAACCGAGGGATTCTTTATTCTTTTTTACAAAACATAATATGATTCAGACTTTGAACAACATCCTAAATTAAACACTCTAACCATATGTCATGAGTCCCATACGTCATCGTAATCTAACAAACTTCGTTCTGTGGCCCTTACAGATCAATCAGTGTCCTTTCCTGTAAGATTTAACACCTCCAAGTAATTTGCAATGGCCAACTTCAGTGAAACATATTTACAATGAAACATTTCTCATTGATTGAATTCATAGTTACAATACGATGTTCCTCAAAAAAGTAGAAAAAAATACTTCATTCAACAGATGCTTTAAAGTTTCTAGCTGGCCATAAAGTTTACAGAATTGACAATAATTGTTCTTTTTGGCAATGATTCTGCACTTGGCCAGCACATCCCCTGTGCTTCTTAAATTCAGCCTGAATCTCAGGAATTGATTCCTTTGTCTCACAGCCGTGAATCTTATTGAGTATGATTCAAAAACATTCATTTTTTTAGAAATCAAAGCATGTTCTTCAAATTAATGCAGTTTCATACAACACTCTCTGTTGATGATCCAATCCCATTGATAGAGCTTAATCTCTGCCCTATCTGGGTTGGACCGTAGCAAAGATTTGGATATGTCAGCATCTTTCACAAAAGACAGAACCTCATTCAACCACACGCACTGTCCCTTATGTGTCCCTTATGTGTTGTATGGATAGTATGGATAGTATGGATAGTATGGATAGTATGGATAGTATAATCAGCAATGACATTCATAATTGAATTGTCATTTGATGAAAGTTGGCATTTCCGATGGAAAGAGACCATCTTCCGCTTGCAACAAGTGCTGAAAGATACAAGACCTAATTCATGCTTAATGCTGCAAATTGACTGACACTGAGGTAGGTGTAAATCTTTCCACCAGAAGTATCCTTCTAGTCTAGTCCAGAATAAATCAACCATCCATCCCCTTGCTTCCGCGTCATAGATTATCATTGGCACTACCTTCTGCTTCTAGAAAGTTATTGCGGGCATCAATGAAAATGTACCATGTTTACCAAAAATAATGCAAGCCAGAGCTGCTGCTGTTTTCATTTTCTGTTGTATATCAGCATAAGAGGGTTCATCAGAGGGGTGATTATTTGTATTCAGGCCCTGTCATGGTCACAGGCCCCAGAACACAAAAACCACACCATCTAGTGATGGGGGCAATGGGTCCCTTGACTCACTTATGTCCCTTTGAGACCCATAAACACAGGGGTCATGGCTGGACCTAACGCGAGGCTCATATAGAGATGTGAGCAGGAACACCTTATTTCAGTGCTGGAGTGCTTTTACTTTATTTCAGTGCAGGAGTGCTTTTATTTTACAAGAACTTTCCAGGAGCTGAAAGACTTTATTCCAGAGAACATCCTCATGTGTTCACTCATTGGATCTGACTCCCTAGGCCTGCTCTTCATGTGCTGACTCATCAGAGGTGGCAGGGTGTAGCAGGCAGGCTGAACCTGGTGGGTGTGGCTTCAGAAGCTCATCTATATAAGCTGCTCCATCCTTAACGCTGGTGTTTCGCGTTACTGTGCACTTGCGTGCAACGTGACTCTCACCGCCGCTTGGACCAGTTTACTTACATTTGAAACCAGGCATTCTCCTGCATACTCACCTACAGGAAACTGGTGCTTCATCACTTCTTTTGCAGACTCATCTTCTGACATCCTCTGATCTTGATCTCGATGCCGCAGCACCGCACTCCACATCCACGAACTGTTACCCTGTGAAGAAGAAGAAAGAATGCAGGAGCAGTCCCGAGCAGCATCACCTATTACCACCAGTCCACAGATAAGTTAGAACATCCATCCTAGGGCCGCGCCACATTTGAAACACACGCAACCCCTAGTTAACAATTTACCAGCTACTGTACTGCTGCAGCTTCGTTCCTCATTCCCTCCGGCTGCCGCCTCAAGCTCTGCAGCTTCTGCCGGGCCGACAACATCACCTGCAAGGGAAGAAAGCAAAAGAGCAAGCATCAAAAGTGGAACAGACAGCAAAACAAGACAATAAACTTTACAATACAACAAAAACAGATGAGTAAAGACAAAGGTGAACAGGAACACTTGCCTGAAGTGCAGTGGCTTAGTCGCAGCAGGACTGGACTACCACGTGCAAGGGACCAGTGAAGGAACTCAGTCCAGATCATACAAGTGCCCCTGCCAGAAGCAGAAGGACGGAGTGCTCACCAAAACTTATCAACAGGTGAGCTTTCGTGGGGCAGTGCATCCCACGGGTGCCACGGTTTGGGAGAAGGTGTCTGGAAGGGGATCAGGCGCATAAGCTGGCATACTCACACCCCCTATTCTCCATGCAGGAGCAGTCCCGAGCAGCATCACCTATTACCACCAGTCGCCAGATAAGCGCAGAGAGTGAAGTCGGACCTGAGCGACCTCACCCCCATGAGGGCTGCAGCTGTGCCCAATTCCACCGCAGAGACCAGGTGAGCATAACAGGCCCAGATATTTCTATTCTTTCACTATCTCTAGATCATCACCTTGGAGAACCCATTTTGGCTGGGTTCTCCGTTTTACATGAGAGTTGGTGTTCACTAGAATTTTACAGTTACATTTGTTGTCAGTGGGAACATTTTCCTCCACATATTTCTCCAGCTGAGTCAGCAACATCTGGAATGCCCTGGGAGTTTTAGCCAATAACACAAGGTCATCCACATAAAACAACCAGGGGATGCAGTGTCCCCTCATTGTCACTTAAAAATGGCTGAGGCCAGTATACAGCCCTGTTTCAATCCCCTGTGAGTTGTCATAGGGGCTGATAGACTTCCATTCATTGGCAGACGTATTTGGATTGAAATATTGGTATGCAGTTGCTCAATCCAATATCACAATGATGATGGCCATGAGGCTTTCTCCAATTTTTCTTTCAAGAGTTCTCTCAAGGCAGAATCGAAGGTAGCTTCAAAGTCTAAGAAGGCCATGTATATGGCCTGGCGATTGTCAATCTCTTTAAGTTTAATTGCATGCAACGTTGTTAAATTTACAGTTGTCCCCAATCCCGCAACAAAGCCTATCTGGAAAGGGTCAGATATGTTTGAAGGGTTCACCCATGCTATGAATTGTTTAAGAAGCAAGCAAACACAATGTTTCCCTGGGACATCCTTGAGGGTCACTGGTCTATAGTTCTTTAGGTCCTGGCAGTCACCCCTCTTGTACAAGGGGACCTTTTTTGCGAGGAATCTGGGACTTTACCACTATGTCGGACTTGTCTAAATATTATGGTCAGGATAGATGCCCAGACTTCCGGATGAGCTTTCATCATGTGATTGAACAATCCATCCGGACACAGGGCCTGACACGTACTTAGTTTGTAAAACAACAGATCTTCAATGTCGAATTTGATGTCATACTGCTCATTATGTCTAACAACGGCACTCTTATAGGTAGGTTCATAACAGCTTATAATGATTGATAGATCATTTAACCCAGACTTACTCCAGGACTGTATTTATTTGTGCACCAATCTGGTTCCCACTTTGCACCTGATTTAAGAGGGCCCATATAAGTGCAGTGTTTTGTTGCTATTATCTGCAACATTGTCTCCGAGTCTTGTTGATACAACCTCACTCATCTCCCCCTTACCCAGTTCTTGCATCTGTTTTTCAGGATTTTTAAATTTGGGTTGGCGAGTGTTGAGACTTTTCTCAGTTCAAGGCGTCTGGCTGCTCGATAGTGGGCCCTTACTGATACCACCTCAGGGTCATATGTATGTATATGCATGATGTTTCTGTTAATATATTCCAAGGAAATCTGTAGTTCTGTACCAGAGTGACACACAAGCCACTAGATATCGTGAGCTGATACATATAGTCTCTATAAGTGTAAAATATAGCATTGGGTTATGACAATCTGATGGCTCCACCTGGGACCACCTCTAAATTATTAAAAACATAAAATACATCATCTCTACATAACATGATTGGTTGGCATATAATATGCTGGGCATCCTAGAACAGAACATTCTAATTGGTTCATCTTTTGCTAACCAACCTTGAACGATTGACAGGTCTTCAAGACATGAGCCAGACAGGAGTTGGGGAAGAGAGGTCGACAATGGCATTTTCATTTAGATACTCCTGCATCTCTTTGGACTTAAACTGTACCTCATTGTCAGTCAGAATTCCTTCAGGATAACCTTATCTCCTAAAGATCTAATCTATAAAACATATGACCTCTTTCATGGATAGTTCCTTAGTTATTTTCAATTCCACCCACTTGGATAATATATCTAATAAAACAATACATTAATGGAGTATGTTTTGACTATGTTCAGAGCCAACCAAATCCATGCCAATGGACATGTGCATCATAGGAATGTCCCTGGAGGTAAGGCTTTTCTCACTCACCTCACATGAAATAGACTTTCTCACTACCCTTTCAATGTCTAGGTCACATTCAGGCCACCAATAATCCAATCTCACACACTGGCTGGTCTTGGTAATATACTGATGACCTTGGTATGATGTGATATATTATTTATAACATGCTTAATACCCAGAGGTTTCTAATCATGGACCCGGGGCTCGAACCTGTGTTTCTCTGTGTTGTCTTGCTTCCAAGGTGAGCACGTTGTCCCTGAGCTATTCTCCCGTGACTTTCATGGACCACATGGATAATCCTTTCTCTCACTCCGAGAGGGGTAATCAGTCTGTCATGCGTCAAGACAAATTTCCCTTCAACTTTCAACTCATCCTGAATGGGCCATAACCCCTCGAAATGTGTCCCTACTATTCTCTCCTTACAGATATTCCCTTTCTCCACCAATTAATTATTCACCCTCCCGAGTACCCATCCTCTTCCAAACAGGAAACCACACTTTGCTCTACACTCAAGACACAATCATCCTCTCCATCATCTTCTTTAACTAGTGATTCAACATCATTATGCATCACTATGCATGACAGGCAGTCCGATGGAACACTCGTCTTCTTCCACTCCAAACATATACTCCTGGAATGACATTACCTATCACCTTTTTCTTGAGCAACGTCTGTTCAGAGATTTCTTTGTAATGTTTCCATCAAAGGCTTGTGGTCTGTTTGGACGAAGAACCCAACAAAAATGTCCTACATTTCTCTATAGACCACTTGACTGTTAGAAGTTCTTCTCAATGGTGGAGTAGTTCCACTCAGCGCACTAGAGACGTCTAGATGCAAATGCAATGGCACATTCCTTTCCTTCCTCCAGCTGCACGATAACTGCATCTAGGCCATTGTTTCTGCATCCGTTGATACAATTGTTTCTTTCCCTACCATGATGTTTTTTTTTCCAGTTTCTTCTGGAACGATTTGGTCTAGTTCATCTTTAAGCATTGCAAACTCCTTTGCACATTTAGCATTCCTTTCATACTTAGTTCAATTTTTTAGAAGTAATTTAATGTTAATCATTTTAGCTGAAAAGTTGGGAATAAACCTGGAATAATATTCTGCTGATCCTAGAAACGATGTCAGTGTATCCAAATCATCCGGCTCTTGTGCTTCGTTTATGCAGTTTATCAAATACTTCCCTGAACTAACGGCTTCAGCTGAGATGGTGTGACCTGGGTGTTCTATTGCTCTTCGATTAAGTTTGCATTTTTCTTCATTTAAGGTGAGCCCCTTTTCCGCGAACACTTTCATCATCACGATCAATCTAACATCATGAGTTTCTTGATTTTTCCCATACACCCATATATTGTCTTGGAAACATATGAGTCCTGGTTCGTTCGTGAATAATTCATGCATGATCATTTGAAAGGCAGACGCAGATGAAACCAAACCAAAGGTCTTGCACACAAATTGGAATAATCCCTCCGACATCATCAATGCAGTACGTTCCTTAGAAGACTGGTGATTTTATCTGATGATACACAGAGGTGAGCTCCAAAAAGAGACAAATACACCGGCGCAATTAAACAAAGTTTCCACTATGTTTGGTAACATATGACGAAATGATATGACACAACTGTTAAGTGAGCGAAGATCGATACAGAGTCTCAGTTTCCAATTGGCTTTAGTCACTACAACTAACAGGGAAATCCATTCAGCTGTTTCTATTCTCTCAATGATTCAATCATGTTTAAGTTTATGTTTATTGATTTATATTGCATCGGAGCCCGCAGGCATCAGGGCGCAGACACAGAACAAAAAACAGAATGACAACAAAAACAGTCTTGGCGAACAGCAGTGTCTTAAGGTTTTTCGTAAAGACAGTGCTGTTTTCTTCTTGACGCATCCCCACAGGAGGTTTATTCCCCATTTCGCCTGCCTGTGTGGTGAAGGCTCGTTTATTACCTCTTGCTCGTTTGCATCTTGGTTAGGTTAGGCGCATCGAAGTCTTCGATCAAGTAACTTTAGTCCTATTTTCCAGGGTCAGCCTTCCTTTTATATATTGTGGTGTTTTCCAATGTAAGCAGCTCTAATTCCTCAAGTTCCTCCATCACCTTTCCTCTGATAGCAATGGGGTTTTGTCTGACCTCATGTGCTGCGGGTTCAGTGCCCTGCCGTAGTCTTATTTGATGCAAACATCCTTTTAGGCACCCTGGCTTTCTGCTAAATAGACCGCCGATTTCACCATCATTGCAGTACATTACTGTCTTGCACACAGTCAGATTCAATTTAATTTCAAGTCTTTTTTTGTTGTAGCCAACTCACCAGAGGAGTGCTACCTTTTTCAGCAGCATTGATTTTCCGTACAGCCTTTCTTCCCTTGAATTCAAAATTGGCCTAGAACTGTCCTATTATTCTTATTTTTCTCCACCATAAACTGCTGGATTAATGTCCACATCCAAGAACATCAAGAGGAGGGTCTCCCTAACTGTTACCTGACCTTACTGTCCCCACACGCAGCATACATTCTCTAATCTCCGAGTCACTCATCAGTCTGCTGCCCATAATTGCACATCCTTGCAAGCCCTGCCTGGGCAGTAATGTACTATTCTACAGATTAATCGTCCCATTCTATTATTCTAATCCAAATGGGCATCTCCCTAATATGATACCAGAGTTGGTTTCATAGTGTTTATCCATTTGGGCTCATTCCTATCTCGCGCTTCCTCTCTGGACAGATCGGGGGGATCACCACATTTCTCTTTGCCTGTTATCCACAAACAATGCATTTAAAGGGACTTCTTCCTTTCCCCGCTGTAATATGCACCACACACTACTGCAGCATAAAGCTCAAAGGATGTTTTCCACCACGTCCAGGGGACAGGTGGACATCCTGGGGAAGGAAGGAAAGTGATTGAGATGAAATGCTCTGCAACATGTTGTAGAAGGCTTGAATGCTGTCACTACCGTCAACAGCTCCTTCTATGTTGATTGACCTTTACTTCTGAATGTTCAAATAATAATAATAATAATAATAATAATAATAATAATAATAACAACAAAGGATGAAACTGAGTGTGGAAAAGGTGGGATTTGAATTTCCACAACTCGAGAGACTACCCCTAGCCCTGCACATTGTCACACCTCAACAGATTGGGAACATTAGCTGGATGAAAAAGTACCTGAGGAAAAAGGTCTGAGGATATTAAGGACAAGATAATAAAACAGAGAACTAAGTCTGGGCAGGGTCTACACCCACGGTCTATTCACAGTAAGGCAGAGATTTGAGGCAATATTGGACACCGGTTAATATTCAGAAACGTGGATTGTCGCCTAGTGGCACCTGCTGGCACTGTGAGAACCAACAGGCAAATCAAAGCTCCATGTTGTGGGATATAGAAAGATCACAGATTGCAGTGGGTTCCTAAGTTAGAATATGAGAGAAATATTAGAGATTAACATCACTCTGATGAAACACATGGGGCTTTTTAACTGCATGAACACCCTGTGCTTGTTGGTCACGAAAGAAAAAGCATGCACCATGGGAGGGTAATGGTTGTGCAACAAAGTGTTCTGAGAAAATGGAAAAACTACAATCAAATCTCTCTTGGCAACTTGATTGCTGAAAGAACCATGCTGGCCACACAGGCCTCACTGGGAAGATTGACACATACCCAGAACAATGGTATAATCAGATATGGCGCAAATGCCAGCAGAATCGTGCAGAGGAGGCCTTATCATGGTGAATGGGAAGGGCTTGAACAAGACCCATGATATATGGGTTACATGCAACCTACCTATAACACTACATGCTCCTACTAACCTGCCCTTTCCTCCTTTTTCCTCCAGGCCCCAACCGCTCACTCCTTTTGGCAGTAAATGGGCTCCGAATTAAGCCAGTGTTGCCTTTCACGGAGGACACATTCATGAATGTATCCAGGGATTTTGTAAACAATCATGTGACTTGAATATCCCATCCTCCCCCTACCACAAGACTACTGCATCTAACATGCTGACTGGCCAGGAAGGGCAGGTGGCGGATTGGTGATCATCCACAGAAGCGATTGGTCATGCTCCATCATCCCCATTCCCAGAACAAGCGTGTTCAAATCTCTCACCTGCCGGGTCCTGTAGGGTATTTTGTGTAGATTTGGGGCCCGGCCGTATTTTCTTACCGCCAAAAATAATGGTAATTTGCCAATGACTACCCCTTGCATTTAGATTGGGTCTGGCCCTATTTATTTTCAGGGACCATTCCTTATTATAGTATACAGGATCATTTAGCGGGATGCATCATTGTTGGTGGTATTTTGGTGAACATAATCTTTCTGTTTTATTTGTGGCCTCAACATACAAAACCCCCTTTCTTTTGTTTAGACTGTTCGTGTGATCTCTAGAGGCCACGGACCTACATTCAGAAATACCACATTTTCACACATAGCATTCTCAATAACCTGTGGTATTATCACTAATTTATTTACATTAGAGAACTATGTTTCCATAGGCCTCTTTTTGCTGATTCATGTATGCCCAGCAAGAACTATTGTATTATATTCCACTCAGAAAACGCACACTGAGTGGAAACATGCACAATGCTATTTATAATTGCTAATTAACTTACTCCATCTGTATGGGAAACATGACACATGTATTACTTAAACATCTTCCCCTTCTTCCAAGATACTATTTTAGCTGCACCAAATAAAAAGACAAAAGCAAAAACACTCTACCCAGATTGTGTGTTATATTTGTGTTGTGAACAATTGCATTTCAAAATAATACATTACCCTTCTTGTTAGATAGTCTTCTCTGAAACAGACAGAAGAGAAAACAAATGCAGTAATACAACAAAATTCACTTCACATTATTTGTAACAAGAAGAAAAAAAAATTACATCAATAGAACAGCATTCACTTTGCAACATTATAACGTGGCAATTAAACACAGGGATTCCCTATAGCTACTCTCCCTGCCTGATATTTATAGAAACATTTCATCTGTACGGCACACAACCTCAATTCACTTAGATAATTACCAGCTGTCTGTAGTTCTCCTACGCGCGATTTCCCTTGGCTTGCCGCCTCCGAGGAATGAGCCCAGGATTGTCCTCGTAACCTTGCAATTTGAAATACACAGCGAGAAGCATACAGTTCTCAAGCCAGTGCCAAGTGAGACCAGGAATACCCAGTCTCTGAAGGTCTGTGTCAGCAGCTCAGCAAAGCGAACTCCTCCCGGCAGCTCAGCCAAAACGATCTGAACTCAGTTCTGTCAGACCTTGTCCCGCAGAACTCTGTTGCATCCCCCATGCTTACGTGTCACCAATCAATTTCAAAAGACCGTATCCTCGTTCCTTCAACAATAGCACAACTTTTACAGTAAGAAACTGTATCTAAACTCATTTCCTGGCATGCAGATTTTGCTTCCTGCGACACAGTGAACAGAGAGAGCAAGGAAAAAAAAATCGGAATGCACGTTTAAAATGACTCTCAGAGCATGTCTCTTCTGCCTCTTTTTCCACATGAAGAGCACATTATAATGTTAGTACCGGTGTTAGTATTTGTTAATTAAGTCAGTCAATTAGACAGCTAATGTGGTCTCCTGTAAATGAGGCATTTCAAATAAGAGAAAAAGAAAAAAAAAATATTCTGGTGTGCTTTCAAATCTGCAGCCTGTCTCCATTCGCATATCCATATGTTACACTAAAGACCTATGGCTGGCTATATGTGTGCCACATTATTGCTGGCAATAATGTTATCATATTCAGTGGTGCTGTACTCCAAAACACAATAAATTATACTACAGTCCCTTTGTCTAAAAAGGAATCCATCACTTTCCACCTTATCTACAGACCACCTCACAAGAGTTACTCCTTCATTGCCAACATCTCAGAGTTATTCTCCTCTGCCGAATTTGCACATTCTATGAATGTCTTTCGCTGGGATTTTAACATCCCTGAGTCACAAGCCGACAACCAAACTCAAAGCACGCTTTTGCCATTGAGCGGATCTATGTACCTTAAGAAAATTGTACTCTCCCCTCAAACAACAAAAGAAACATCATAGACATAGTATTTACATCACCCCCATCATCTCTGGTGCAGACCCTATCCCACTCGACTGGTCTGACCACGCCACCAAACCCACTCTGTGTCACTCTCATGACTATGGCCCAAAAATGTGAGGATAAATTCCCCTACAATGCAAAACTTTCCAGCCCAATGAGCTATAAACACACTTCACAGACTTCCCCACAACAGGACATTTCTCAGTCAGCCTGGAATTAATCTACAACTCTGCCATTAAACAGGTCGTCACTCATGGACCCCTAAAAACCAGTCGCTCTTAGACCAAACCATCCACCCCTTGGTACACCCCTCAGCTTGCCTCCAACAAATGCTCAATCAGCGCTCTAGAGAAATGCTTTCACAAATCCGTAACCCTGGAGACTTCACCTGCTGAAAATCTCTCTGCGCAAACTGCAGGATTCTGATTA
This sequence comes from Ambystoma mexicanum, assembly GCF_040938575.1. Classification (NCBI taxonomy): domain Eukaryota; kingdom Metazoa; phylum Chordata; class Amphibia; order Caudata; family Ambystomatidae; genus Ambystoma; species Ambystoma mexicanum. The sequence continues at coordinate 1,662,540,167 of NC_090932.1, forward strand.
CCGAGGCCAAAGCTGCTTACTACTCCACCGCCATTGCGGCAGCCTCCAACACGCGCAAAGCCCTCTTTGAATTTTACCAAACCCTCACGTGACCCCGATATGCCAGCAACTCAAATACATTTGCAGAGCCACCAAACTTTTTCTAAAAACAAATAAAAAGACAAAACCAGAGAGAGATCTGATTCAACCGCTCATAGCATTAGTGACCCCTGCAACCCATCATGCTCACTACCTCTCTGGGCTGAATTCTCTTCCCTCTCTCCCCTGGTTCTCTGCAAATTAATGGCCTCCCTCAAACCTACTTCATGCTCTGAGAATATCATCCCAGCCTCCATCATTACACAATTGATGGGCCCGGCCCTCAATGCATTACTCAGCATCAAGTATGCCAATATAGCCATCCACCAATACGTGGACAATAGCCTATTTGTACATGACCGTAAACACTCCACAGGACATCAGTCATCTCCATGATCACCTAGTCATCATCCAGTTCTGGATGTCCAATGCCAACCTAAAAACAAAACTCTCCAAGCACAAATTTGTCTTCATCGCTCCCCCACCACCAAACACCCATCCAACAGTGGCTCACTGATATGGACCAAGAAGAATTTGATCGTCAACTCTCAGCTTCAGCAGAACCCTTAGTCTTTAGCATCGACAGCAGCCTGTCATTCCAGAAACACATAGTCAAGAAGGCTAAAACCAATCTTTTCCAAAATCAAACCCTTCATCCTACTGCAGAACCTTTGCACCATAGTTCAGGACCTTGTGATCTCATGTATCAATGGGCAAAATGCCCTCCTGACTAGGCTCCCAGTTGCTAACTTGGTTCCCTAAAAGCAGTCCACCACTCCACAGCATGTCCTATAACAGGTGCATGGATAATTGATAGAATTATCCCCATCCTACGAGAACTACATTGGCTTCCTCTCCAGGCCAGGATACTATTCAAGAAAGCATGTATCATCTACAAGCAGTCATGAGTAGCACACAAGCACACCTGGGGCTAAGCTCCACACATCTGATGGCACACAATCCATGCTCAGCAAATCGACCAGCTGCCTTGAATCACAACTTGTCTGCAAAGAAATTACCAACAAACAATCCTTCTCTTGACATGCACCCATCTTCTGGAACTCGATGCGTGGCCTGGAGCGCCGATGAAGAGGCAGCTTCGTTAATGGCCTCCGCATGGGTCTGCGGTCACCAGTGATTTTTCCCCCGATTCCTGCTGTGCCCGCCGAGAAGCCTACCAACATGCAGCAGCGGAACATCCCCTGCGCTGATGGCCGCATTCTGGGAGCCTAACGCCCCTGGGATCCCTTCAAACGCGGCGGGAGATTTTCCTCCAGCGGCCGATGCCGCGTTCAAGATGGCAGCTGCTCCCCCCTCCCCGCTGGTGCGTGGAGGACCTTGGAGACAGGGTGTCCCCCGATACACTCAGGATACGCGGTGACAGCGCCGCCTTCGCCCGCTAACTTCACCCCACCCCGCATGGATCGCTTGTGCTGCTGGCTCGCCCTCCTCCCCCTGAGCCCCTGGAGCGCGGAGTGAGTCTCCCGCCACCCACGGCCTCTTTGCCGGCCCCGAAGCGCATCATTCCGGCCTCCACTACGCGGAGACTCTTCTGATCCCTGCCCATAGTCCGCAGGTCCCGGCCTGCAACCCCGCTGGGCCCGCTGGCACCGGGCCCCCCGTGCCCATTCTGCGGGAGCCTGGGGCGGGGACCCACAACTGCTGGCCCCCTCCTGGAGGAGTGGGGCCCCCACGCCACTCGCCTGCGCCTCAGCCCCTGGCTTTCAGGAGGACTGCTGGCCCCCTCCTTGAGGAGGGGCCCCCACGCTGCCAATCGACGCTTTGGCTCCGGCTCCTGTGAAGCTCTCTTGTACCATCCGGGTGGGCCCGGAGGCCCCAGCACCAGACCCACAACTGCTGGCCCCTACGGGAGAGGGGCCCCATGCCGCCCACCTACGCCCTGACTCCTAGCTCCTGAGAAGGACTCTCCCATCATTCAGGTGAGCCCCCAACACCGGTGGCGATCCCACCCTCGTCTGCCTGGAGCGCCCAGGGGGCTTCCTCTTTAGTCCCCCGTTCGCTCTGGGCCCTTCTGAGGATCACAGCATTTCTGCAGCTTGCCGGCCTCTGAGTCTCTCACAGGCTGCCCCCGGTCCGGAGCGTGACACCTTCCTCAGCCTCCAGGGGCACCCCTGCCCACCCCTCTTCTCCGCCTGGGCCCCCGCAGCGGTGGATGAATCGGAGACCCATAGCCATCCTGCACAGCGGTGCCGCTTCTTGCGGCAATCTACATCACCTCCCACTAAGTTCTCTACTTCTTCCTGGCCTCCACTATTTTTGGCTCTTGCTCATCCCCCGGAGCTGCTGAAGGGAGCAGACCTACGACCTCGACTCCCTAACCTACGCTACAGGGGGTGCCCTGCGGCTCTGCCCGGCCTTTGAAGCAAGATCACCGAAGCATCTGATCGTCCTTGGGAGACTTACTCGCTGTCATCCTGCTTTGCCTGCTTCCTGGGGCGCCCCGGCCCACCCTACCCCTCTAGCCTTCCTGTCCCCGGAATCCGCAGCCGGTGCCTAGAGTCTTGGTGCTTGGTTCCGGCCCGAGCTCTATAACGATCCTCCACTTTGGAGCCATGTCCAGAGTTTCGAAAACCACTAAATCTGGTGACATCTCCACCATGCGGCTGGCCCCGGAGAAAGGGAAGAAGCCCGACCCCCCCACTAAACTCACCCCCCAGAAATACGCTGAAGATAAGGGATCGCTTGCAACCAAGGAGGACCTCCAGGCTTTTATGGCCGACATCAAGTCGGAATTTAGATCTTGCATGACCGAACTAACGTCCAGGCTGGAGCACACGGAACAGCGAGTCAGCAACATCGAAAGCAGGTTAGGGGAATCGGAGGAACTGGCTATGGATCACTCTAATGCACTAACGGAGGTCCAGCGATCTATCCGGACACTAATGGACAGAACCGAAATCCTCGAATTTAAGCAGGAGGATTTGGAGAATCGCTCCCGGCGCAACAACCTCCGTGTTCGGTTCCTTCTATGATCCCCGATAGTGAGCTTCCCGGATATGTGAGCCTCTTCTTTCAATCCCTGCTCCCAGACATGGATGAGACACGGCTCCTGCTTGACGGTACTCACCGACTGCGGCCTCGCCGGGGACTGGACACAGAATCTCCTCCGGACGTCATCACAAGAGTGCATTTCTACACCACTAAGGAAGCCATCTCAGTGATAGGCCGTTCTAAAGATGAACTCTCTTTCCAAGGCTCCCCATTGCAGATTTTCCAGGATCTCTCCCCCTTGACCCTTCAAAAGCGCAGGTTACTGCGCCCTCTCTCGCTCTTCTTGCTGTTCCCCACAGCGTCACAGCGTTACAGTTTTCGTATAAGGGCACTCCTCGCACTATTAGTCATCTGGACGACGCAGCAGCCATCCTCAGCCCGGACTCCCCCAGGACAGCAGAACCAAACTCCTCAAGCCAGGCAAGTTTGGGTCAGGACCCCGCCTCACCCAAACCAAAGCGGATCCCATGGTCAAAGGTGCAGCGGAACCGTAAACCCAGATAACGGGGACTAGCAGCTCCGTAACACATACAATGCAGGAATCACCGAAATACCCTTAAGCTTAACGCGGACCCAATGCGGTCCATACCCTCCTCCAGGGTGGATGTCATCTGTTTTACCCCTGGAGAGACTCTCAATTACATTGGAGATGTCACCCTGTGACATCTGAGGCGGCCGGGGGAGTCACCGACTAATCAAACTCGGTCCCCCCGGTCGCAGTTTGGGTTCCCGTTGGAGGCTACTGTTGGTAGTTCTTTTCTCCCATTGGAGACCATTTCAAAAAACCCTCAGCCACAGGAGACCCCAACGCAGCAAATTCTTCACGGCTATGGCTGATCTAACCCGTCCACAATGCCCACCCCCGCAGAACCGGGACTTGGAATTCCAGCCCCCTCATTCAAAACTAAAATTCACTACCTTAAACGTCTGAGGCTTGAACTCCCCCCCAAAGAGGAAGTCTCTCCTCCAAAGACTGCACAATGAGGGGACCTCAATTGCTTTTCTGCAAGAAACGCTTCTACTCCCAACGGACTTCTCTCGCTTACGAAGCAGGCTCTATCCCCTTCAATTCCTGGCCTCTAATGGAACCAAGAAAGGAGGCACCGCCATCCTCTTCGCCAAGGATTCACATCCCCAGGCCTTGGACTCGCTGAGGTGCCCTGAGGGTCGCTTTGTGGCGGTCAAATGCTCTGTCCTCGGCCAGCTTTATACCCCTGTTTCGGCCTACGCCCCGAATGAGCACCAGGCAGAATTCTACCAGGACTTGGAGGACGCCCTCCTTCCATTCGTGGAGGGACAGGTGGTTGTTGGCGGCGACTTCAACGGGGTTCCGGATCCCATCAGGGATAGATCCCACCCCGCAATGGCCAGGGACCTGAATTTGGCAACTGCATTGCTTCGCCTTTTCCGTGCCCTGAACGTTGTCGACTCCTGGAGAGTGCTGTCGCCAGAGGAGAGAGATTTCACCTTCTATTCATACGTTCACCGCTCTTTATCTAGGATCGACTTGCTACTGACTTCCCCTCAGATCCTGACCTTCACGGATAATGTCACGATTGGCTCCTGGATCCTCTCGGACCATGCTCCGGTCTCACTGATCCTGCGGGCGCACGATCCGGACCCTCTGCCCCGCCGCCAATGGGCTTTGTACGACCCTATCCTGGGGAACATTGCAATGAGAGATACGATTGCCAGAACTATTAAAAACTTCTTTGCGGAAAACCCTGTTGAGGACACCTCCCCGGCTAACACCTGGGACGCCATGAAGGCGGTGCTTCGAGGAGAGCTGATCGCCCAAGGGGCCGAATACCACAAACAGAAGAGGGCGACATGCACCATTCTGGAAGCCGAAGTCCGTGAGGCCGAAGACACACATAAACGTAAGGGTTGGTCACCGAAATCTTACAGAGTCCTGCGGATGGCTAGGAACAGACTCGAGGCGCATTACTCTGATGCTACGGCTAATCTGCTGACCAGAACCAAAAAGTGGTACTATGCCCACAATAATAAGGCTAACAAACTACTGGTCAACAAGCTGGCCAAAGAGAAGAGCAGAAACTTCATCATGGGACTACGGGACGCAAAAGGGAAGCTCCATCATGCGGAAAGCGACAAATTACAACTGGCGGTTGCTCATCAGTCAGAAATAATGACAGCCACTCCGCGGGACCCAGTTGTGCAGCACTCTTACATTCAGGAGGCGGCGCTTCCAGTTCTGGCACCAGAGACGAGAGAGGAACTAGAGACACCCATCACGGATGAGGAAGTGGAGGAGGCCATTAAGAGTCTAAAGCCTAGGGCCCCTGGCCCGGATGGGTTCACTACACGTTTTTATAAACTCTTCCGTCCTCAAGTGGTGGCTCCTCTGACCTGCCTATTCAACTCGTTTGCTGCCTCCGGTACATTCACCCCATCGATGCAGGAATCCATCACGGTGCTGATTCTCAAGCCTGGAAAGGATCCCCAAGAAAATAGCTCGTACAGGCCCATCTCCCTGTTGAACTTGGACGCCAACATCTACTCCAAGGTCCTGGCCAACCGCCTTGCCCCGGTCCTCCCAAACATTATAGACCCAGATCAAACGGGGTTCAACTTCCATAGGTCCACGAAGGACAATATTCGCAGGGCTCTGGATTTAATTGAGATCACCAGCAAGGACTCTCAGCAGCTAGCCCTGATTGAGCTAGATGCCACTAAGGCCTTTGATAAAGTGGACTGGCCCTACCTGTCCCTCGCCCTAGAGGCCTTCGGCTTTGGCCCAAACTTTGTCAAGATGTCTTTGGCGAACTATCAAGCCCCGAAGACCCGGCTGAGAGTCAATGGCTGCCTGTCGGACCCGATCCCTCTCACATGCGGGACTCGACAGAGATGTCCCCTGTCCCCTCTGCTCTTTGCTTTGGCCCTGGAGCCGCTGGCCCAACGAGTCCGCCGGAATTCCCTGATCTCTGGCCCGAGGATCGGCATGACCAACCACAAGATTGCCCTCTATGCGGACGATGTGCTCTTGACCATTACAAACATTAAGGACTCCATGAGGGCGACCCTGGATGAAGTCCGGTCCTTCGGGAATGTCTCAGGTTTCGCTATTAATTTCCACAAATCAATGGCACTTGGAGTATGCCTGCCCCCAGGGAAAAGGAAGCCCTAGAAGACCTCAGCCCATTTCAATGGAACACCCACGCTATCCCATACTTAGGGGTCCAGATCCCGGCCGACCCAACGAAGGTCTACCAGGTTAACTTCCCCCCTCTCTTCGCGGAACTGGAAAAGGACTTGGCCCGCTGGCAGCCACAAGAGATCTCACTAATGGGGTGGATAACGACGACCAAAATGAATCTTCTCCCCAGCTTTCTCTACATGTGCACTGCCCTTCCAACGGCAATTCCCCTCCCCCCTCTGCAGCGACTCCAGAGGAAAATTAGTGGCTTCATATGGAAGGGCAAGAAGCCACGGATTCCCCGGAAAACGTTGATGACTAGCACGAGGCTGGGGGGGCTCGGTTTGCCGGACCTCCGAAGATATTATATTGCGGCACAGCTGGCCCACTTCCAAGCATGGGACCTCATTTCCGGACGCCCAAAATGAGTAGAGATTGAACAATCCCGCCTCCCTCTCCGTTTTCTCCCGTTCATCCCTACCGCGCTACGCCGCAGCTGGCCAGGGGTGCTAACCGCTACAAAGCAACTGATAAAGGCATGGGACTGGGCCCGCAGACGGCAGGCATCCCAGGGGGCCTTAGTGCGTCCTCCCTGACCTTTCTCAATCCCGCTTTTGCCCGTCCACGGAACTTCAGGAGCTGGGTGGTGGGAGGCCTTGAAACCCTGGGACAACTCTTCGAGGGGGATGCCCCCCTCACCTTTGATCGCTGTAAAGCAGTTTTCCAACTAACGGAGGCAGACAGGTTTACCTATGCTCAATTGAGGCACTGGTGCTCCCATCCCCAGACCCGGGCAGCCGCAACTAGGCCCCTGGCCCCGCTGGAGCTCACAATGAAGGACCTGCCGGCCCGGGGTAAGATCTCGGCCCTCTACAGACTATTGTTGGACGACCCCCTCTGCATCAGACCCTCTTATATGGGCCGCTGGGAATCGGATCTGGGACACGCAATCGAGGACCAAACATGGGTGGATGTCTGGACTAGAACTCGCACGGCATCCCGGTGTGTTACCAACCGGGAATGTGTCCACAAACGTTTGTTGCGATGATATTACCCTCCGTTACGCCTCCACCACTTTCAGAGCACCTTGGACCCTCATTGCTGGCGCCTCTGTGGCCACCCAGGCTCCTATTTCCACATGTGGTGGTACTGCTCTAGAGTGCAGGATTTCTGGACCCAGTGTTTGGCCACCATTCGAGACATCACCTAGATCGAAATCCCTTTGATGCCCGAGCAGGTCCTTCTGGGAATCCCACTCCCGGGCTTATACCCAAGAACGGGGAGGAGGGCGGCACTGATATCTCAGCTCCTGCTGGCCACCAAAATCACGGTGGCTCGCACCTGGAAGTCACGGGACGGACCGCTACTGACTCTATGGTGGCTCAAGCTATGTGACATATTAATTGCAGAGAAGGTCACGGCAGCCAAAGCGGGTCTGCTCTACCGATTTTCTGACATTTGGGCCACGGTCCTGGACTATGACCGCAACTTCCCGGCCCCGACTTTCAAGCCACGCTTGATCGCCAGAGCCCTTCATACGATGGGGGAGGACTCGCCACCGGCCCATGCCGAATGAGACACGTACCATTGCCTTCGGGAACTTGGGGGTGAGAGATGGGATATTGTTATCTGATATGCCTTGTGAGATGCACCTATTGTTAATGCTCTGTCATCCTGTGCACTGTTTTACAAATAAACAAGTTTAAAAAAAAAAGAAATTACCAACAAACAATCCTTCTCTTGCCATGCACCCATCTTCTGGAACTCGATCCCGGTATTGGCTCTGAATGCCCCCACAATTCTCTAATTTTGCAACTCCGTCATAGCATGGCATTTTCAACACCACCTGACCAAGGTCTAACAGCAGTGGACGCACATACCGACACAAAGACTTCAACTTACAGTAGTGCGCTACTGTAAAATGATACCAGCCTAACGCTAGCTACACACTGTGCAGGGTTCTGCTCCTTTCAAGCTAGGTCAGTAAAATAAATAAAATAAAAAATAGGAAATACATCAAAATAAAACCAAATTTGTTTCTACACTTAGTATCTGAACAGTGTCCCTTTAACCTTTCACCTGCTAGTGTCTCTTTGGACTGGACACAGAACAGAGTTGAAGGGTCCACGCATCCACTCTATGCCTGCCTCTGATCTTATTTTATTCGTACTAAGCCGGACATCAGCTCTGGTGTAACCACTGCCTCAGGATTTTAGCAGCAGAGCATACGGGAAAGGGGTTCAATTGAGTAGAGTAGAATTTCCAGTAGAGAAACCACCTTCACTTGGCTTCATGAAAATCAAAAAGCTCAGCGGATGGCATTGCCACACTCTCCCATTTCATTGGGTAGCGTCCTTTGATGACGCAGAAGATACCTCTACCAGGGGGCAGCCGCCGGTGGCCAACAGGACTGATTTGCTACACGTGTGTTTGGGAGTTCCAGTGTTTCATCATTTTATGAATCTGGTACACATTTCATGACATACCAATGAACCCTGGGCCTGATCTGTTTATACTACAAGAACTAACGATGTGAAAACACAGAGCCATCTACCCACCGAGTATGGGCTTTTAAGCTCAGGTGTTTATGACCTTTTTGATGTGCTGACCTCTGGAGGACCCTGGTCTGAGACTAGGGTTAGGTTACGCTGGCCTGTTTGGGAGAACCCAAGTGTTAGGATCTTTGAGTCCCTCGGCAGTCCCTGAGCGTTAGGCTGAGTATGACCAACACCGGGGGACCAAGCACAATGGCAGGCTCTCCGTTCACATTCAGAAAACTCCCAATGGGGAGCTGCCCTGGGGAAATAAGAGACACCCTGTCTAGTAATCCTGTCTAGAACGATCAGGTCACTGGTATTGAGAACCTGCATGGTACAGGTCCTAGTCACCTGCTATTCCTGAATACACAAACCTGCAAACATGAGGAAATGCCAGTCTTGGAGAGGCCTGGCTATGAACGAAATTAATGTCTGAGCATTGTAGCTGGAATGCATTATGTGTGCAATGTCTAGGGGTGGTCCGATCTTTGGCTTCGAGTCACTATTCGGCCAAAGTTCAGCTTTAAAAGAGCTATTTGGCTTTGGGAGAATAGTTGCCATAGTGACTCGAAGCCGAAGTCCACTTTCTATGATTAACTGTCCTCTCCCTGTTTGGGAAATGACAGACAATCATTGAAAGTGTGGCAGTGTCTAGGTTGCAGAAGCCAAATAAGCTATTTGCTTATTGGCTACTGCAGCCTGACAACAAAGAAAGCAGCCTCTGCAAGGGTTGAAATAGGAAGTGTGAGAAGGAAACTGTTCTTCTCTTCTATCCCTTCCTATCCCAACGGACCAGCAGATGCCAGCACCCAGAGAGACCACTACCAAGGTTAGCACCCCCCCTCAACACAGTGAGGCTGCTTGGGTGCCCTGCACCCCTACAGCCTCACCAAAATGACCATTATTTCAGTCGGGCCATTGGTGCAAAGCCGGTGGCCCGATCTTCCTTGTAGTGTTCGGGGGCTGATCCACTATCAGGGAGCGGCACCCAGACTCACGAGGCTGCCAGGGCACCTTGTCGACCCCGTCAGCCTTGAAATGTGTTAATGCCCCCATCTTCAACATGGTGAGGCCACTGAGGTTTCCTCAATCCCCGAGGCCTCACCAAAATGCCCATTATTTCCGTTGGGCCACCGGTACAAAGCCGGTGGCCCGACCTTCATTACAGTATTCAGGGGCCTCTCTACTCTCTGGGAGCGGCTCCCAGACTCACGAGGCCGCCGGGGCACTTTGTCCACCCCGGCAGCCTTGAAAATTGTTCAAGCCCCCCCTTCAACAATGTGAGGCTGCTGTGGTGTCTTGCACCCCCGCAGCCTCACCGAAATGGCCATTATTTCCGTCAGGCCACTGGTGCAAAGGCGATGACACTTCCTTCATTACTGTATTCAGGGGCCACTCCACTTTCAGGAGCGGCCCCCAGACTCACGAGGCTGCTGGGGCACTTTGTCCCCCACCTGCAGCTTTGGAATTGTCTTGGGTGTTGTTTTGTTGTGTTTCAAAGTGTGCATTTTCAGACACTGTTGACTAGTACCCAAGGGGGTGTTTTTGGATAAAACGTGATGCGATAGAAATTGTGCATTTTAGAGAATATTCATTCAGCAACACTGGTCAAAATGATTAGACGCATATCGAAGTAACTCATCAAACTGGCCCACCGCATTGCCCCAAAAAGTGCCCAACTATGACGCAAGAAAACTGTTCCACGCTAGCTTTATGTGTTTTTGGTTCCAGTCTTGGATCTGGGGCCACCAGCTTGGCATCAATATGGAAACAGCCAGGGGTGTGTTAGGACTTTCATGCCAGAGGCGAGTGATTTGCAATGTAGGGTGGGGTGTGACAGGGGCAGCATTGGCCTCTGGTCTGTACTGGGGGCTTGCTGTGCTGTGTGAAGTATTAGTTGGTAAGTAAGCATTGGTGCACCCTGCTCTCAGCCGCTCACACATAACATAATCCTTTACTTTTAGTCATACAACTGCTTTGAAAACATGCAGCACCAACCTAGGAAGCTCATCCCCGAAAGTGACTTGCCAGTCCGCCTTGATGCAAATCATTGCCTTGTGCCTGCAATCCTGGTGAGTACTATGTGGGTTGTACTATTCAGGGGAAGCTTGAGATGGGAGGTCACCACTCGGTGCATATGCCTGATAAATAAAAGAATGATATATTATGCTTGCCGTTCTCAGTGGATGTAAATAAATAGCTTCACACTCCTGGCAATTTCAAACGCGTTTTTTGTCATTCAATGCACATATTTCCTTTTTTCACATATTTTTACATGCCTTTTTAAAACTTGTTTTTAAAACATTTTTAGAAGTAAACCTGAATACCGCTTCAGAGCCATCATCCGGTACAGCCCTGCCAAATCATACTCTTATGGTTGACTTTTGCTTAATTTATTTTTTCTGTCACCAGTACGAGATTCCAATTTACGTAAAGGCCCTCAAGCAACATGTAGGAAACGTGCCCAGCAGAAACCCTATCCCTCGCCCAGAGCAGCAGATAACCTCATTGTCAGCATGAGTAGCACCAAGGAGAAAACCAGCCCTGTGTGGGATTACTTTACCATTAAAATGGATGCTAACTGCAAGGCGGTGTGTTCTGTGTGTCTTGCGTTTTAGTCTTGTGGTTCTGCAAATTGAAGACAGTGCAGCGCATCAGCACAGACCAACCATCTGCGGTCCCAGCATCACGATGACTATGTTCAATATGAAAGGAAAAAAGAGGCTGTTATAAGAAGAATCAAAAGCAATGTGACTCCTTCAAAGTGCAAGAGCTAATGGTCACAGCTGTCCATTCAAGATTGTCTGGACAAAAAGCAAGTGTGGCCACTGGACAGCCTTTCCGCACACGCTGTGCATTGCAGTATTGGCAAAATGATAGAATCAGACTTGCAACCATTTTCTGTTGTTGTGGATGTAGGTTTTGTGCTTTTACTTCATAAGTTGGAGCCTAGGTACAAAGTATCATCAAGAAAATATTTTTTGACTCGCATCATCCCTGACTTGTATGAAAAAGTGAGCCAGTGTATTGCTTCAAAGGTTCAGAGCTCTGAGAAAATAGCGTTTACTGTAGACCTTTGGATCTCTGATAATACTGTGAATTCTTTTATGAGTTTAACATGACATTGGCTAGCCAGCAACATGGAAAGGCATGGAGCTTTGTTGCAGCGTGAGGCTTTTAACGGAAGCCATACTGGTGCCAGAAATAGGATTAACCTTCCAAGAAATGCTTGAAAGGTGGCAAATTAGCCATTCCAAAGTGCACGTGGTTCTTCGTGATATTGCAGCTAACATGTGCAAGGCCTTCAGAGAAACAGATTTTGTCAGTGGGGGTGTTTTTCACACACCCTACAGCTTTGCATCCCAATGGCTACCCCCTTACCGCATACCGGGTCCGGGTTCCCAGAATGGGGAATTACCGGGCCACTCCAACCTTGGCGGGCCCGGTAATTCCTCATTCAAGGAACCCGGACCCGGTACATCCCCATTCCCATTTGAGCCCCCATAAGGCTCATTAGGAATGGGGAGAGTGCTAACAATGGGCCCGTTAATGACAGGCCTGTTGTTAGCATGCTGGTCCTTTAGTGGCTCCCACTAAGGGAGCCTGGTAAATCCAGCAGCCCTTAGCGGGACCCGCTAAAGAACCTCGTAATGCGGTATTAAGGGGTTAACGGCACTGGCACCCTTACCGGCACAGTTAACTCCTTACCGCCAGGGTCGTAATGAGGCCCATGGAGGCTATACCTATCTACTGTGTTGCGACAGGTATCGATCCTCGGTTCAAATTAAAAAATGTCAGTAATGATGTTGTGGCCAACGGTATTACCCAAATTGACCTTTTACAATTGACATTTTGCAGAATTGACATAATTATAGTGGTCCTAATTGACCTTTTGCACAACTGACCTTTATATTATTTTAGTTATTTTATATATTATTGGGTTGGTTTTGGATTATAAATATTATAAGAGGATTGGGTGGAGGGTTGCAGGGGGTTTTGGATTGGGGTGGGGTTGTGGTGGGTTTCCTGCCCGCATATTTGTCCTAATTGACCTTCAAATTAGGTCAATTCTCCTGAGGTCAATTCTCCCGAGGTCAATTGTGAAAAGGTCAATTAGTATACAACCGTGGCCAACAATATGAAATGTGCAATCCACTCTACTGCTTTAGCCCTCTGTGAGCAGACCTCCCACCCTCCTGTGGAGCAACCTGCAGACCCTGACCTGCACTAGGATGAGCCACCACCCAAGAAGAGTGTTCCACCATGTGGCATATGGGCCGTCTGGGACAGTGTTGTTCAGCAGTCAACGGCTGGTGTGAGTCAATCAATTAATTCCATGGACACTGAGCTCACTATCTTTTTGAGTGAGCCGCTGCTCCCTAAACTGCCAGACATGCTGGAGTGGTGGGAAATTAACAGTGTTCAATTTCCAGGGTTGGCAAAAGTTGCACATGTATACTTGGCATCTCCTCCTACTAGTGTGGACAGCGAGAGAGTGTTCAGTACAGCGGGAGATATTTATTCTGAACACAGAAGTAGCCTATTAGCAGAAAATGATTAACTCCTTGTTTTTCTGAAATATAACCTTCCCCTTACAGGTTACTGTTATTAGGGAGTAACATAAGAGTAAAGTTGATTCGGGCTTTTTCCAGATCTGTTTTGTATTTATTTTGTCTTTTTAATAAGCTTACAGATATATTTGTCTAATTAATAAACATGAATACCCATGCAATAGAATGCTTCCTTAGTTTATTCATTGAAATGTTGTTTATTATGCCCTAGAACATTTTTGCCTAAAAGAAACAACTATTTGGCTCATTATTTGGCCCCGGCCAAATAGCTGACCCAACTATTCGGTATTCGGCCGAATAGTAAATTAACTATTCGGCACACCCGAGCAATGTCACTGTGTGGGGTGGGGTGGCTGGCCCCAGGCATTACAAGCAGTATTTTTGCAGATAAATGTGGCAAAAAAGGATTCACATTTCTCACAGCCTTTGATCTGTGGAGGGGGGGGCATGTAATGTCATGATGCCGCAAAAGGGGAAGTGCCAGTGGGTTGCATGGTGTGGACATTATGCCTGATCTCTAGCAGAAAGAGTTGGGGAATCTGGCAGGCGTGCCAGGGATTAGGCATGTCCACGCATGCGCCCAGACCTTCAGTTGTATTGTGCACAGTTTGTGCTGGTCGCAGGTGTTCCAGCCTAACTGCCCCCATAGATTGTGGAGCAAGGCCACATGTGGCTGCAGGAGAGCTTGGTGGGAGATGCAGGCGGTCTGCTGAATTATGCAATAGTGTGAGACTCTACACTGAGGCAAACAGGACACATTGTTTGTTTCCTGCACAGGAGAGGGTGGTGGGGGCTGGCTTCAAGGAAGGGCTGGCAAGTGGGGCAAGAGGACAATTGTGTAAGGCTGGCTAGGCTGTTGCTGCCAACGCAGGCTGTGCTGGAAAATGTAAAAAATATGTGAGTCATGTATTCCTAATTGGTATTGAGAGTGGCTAGGCAGGGTAGGTTATCTCATGCTCGGATGTGCTCAATAAAGCAGTGAGTGCTGCCTGCTGCATACCCAGGCCATTTCAATGCAGGCATGCAGGTCACCTCTTCCCAGCATTGCCTGCCCTTGAGCCTCTGCGTCCAATGCATCTTGACCACGTCGTGCATCAGGATGCAATGTCAGCAGCTCTGGAGGAGAGTCTGCATTCCCTGGCAGGGTGGGCATTAACGGCAAGCTCCTCTCTTTCCTGGGCACTGCCTGCACACTCAGTTCTGTAGCCATTCCTGTGCTGTGCCTATTCCATCTTTGCCCATTCAGTCAATGGCATCTCGGTTTAGATCGCAAGCATGCAACAGCGTACAGCAGTGGCTTCCTGTAGCAAACCCAACATTGCGACTAACAGAACCGTGCTTTAGGGTAACAAGTTATGTTAACAGTAGAGCCTGGAGGTTACGCCCACCGTTTCTTGTTAAGAAAAGAGGTTGCAAGCATACATTTCAATTAGTTTGAAATGATAGACATAATTCAAAAAAAAGTTTCTCCTGAAGGTTCAAGGTCACCTTTCGACAGTTCCATATTCAGGCGATCGATCATAGTATTGGCATGTATTTATTGGGAGAAACAACATGTTTCGACCAGAAACACCGTAGAGAGTCCACAGTAGAGAGGGCACTCCTGAGGCTGTGCCTTTCAAAGAGCAAATGGTGGTGAGAGATTGACCCGGTGATAAGGTCAACTTGATAAATAAATCCGGGGCAGGACAAGACTCATGACAGTAGGATGGGTTCAGTGGGAGTAGGGCCCAGGGTAGCTACGGAGGGGGAGTAATGCGGCGTGCAGTTAAGAGGGGTTTTTCCAGGCTGACGAGGAGCAGGTTTGGTGCAGGTTTAAAGGATAATGCATTCTGCTGGTGGTCTCTCACTGGTGGGGCAAATTGCAAGCCATGGTGGCAAGTGGGGGGTAGCTGGGAGGAAGGGATGAGAGGGATGTTGAAATGGGAGAGTAGGGCGGAAGAGACAGAGCGGTAGAGAGGGTGCGTGTGGCAGCAGTCAGACAGGTGGCTAACTTGCATTATAGCGGTTGCGAGGTATATAGGAGCTGGAGGCCTTATATGAATGAGAGGGCTAAGATAAGTGCTCTGGATACAGAAATGAATGATTAAACAGACAGGAGCCCGTGGCAACCAGAGTGGCCAAGATGAAACAGTTCCGAGCCTTAGGCGATAACATGACAATGAATAAACAGACAGGAGCCCTGGGTGACCAGAATGGCCACGATGAAACAGTTCCGAGCCTTAGGCGATAACATGACAATGAATAAACAGTCAAGAGCCCTGGGTGACCAGAATGGCCACGATGAAACAGTTCCGAGCCTTAGGCGATAACATGACAATGAATAAACAGTCAAGAGCCCTGGGTGACCAGAATGGCCAAGATGAAACAGTTCCGAGCCTTAGGCGATATAATGACAATGAATAAACAGTCAAGAGCCCTGGATGACCAGAATGGCCAAGATGAAACAGTTCCGAGCCTTAGGCGATAACATGACAATGAATAAACAGTCAAGAGCCCTGGGTGACCAGAATGGCCACGATGAAACAGTTCCGAGCCTTAGGCGATAACATGACAATGAATAAACAGTCAAGAGCCCTGGGTGACCAGAATGGCCACGATGAAACAGTTCAGAGCCTTAGGCGATATAATGACAATGAATAAACAGTCAAGAGCCCTGGATGACCAGAATGGCCAAGATGAAACCGTTCCGAGCCTTAGGCGATAACATGACAATGAATAAACAGTCAAGATCCCTGGGTGACCAGAATGGCCAAGATGAAACAGTTCCGAGCCTTAGGCGATAACATGACAATGAATAAACAGTCAAGAGCCCTGGGTGACCAGAATGGCCAAGATGAAACAGTTCCGAGCCTTAGGCGATATAATGACAATGAATAAACAGTCAAGAGCCCTGGATGACCAGAATGGCCAAGATGAAACAGTTCCGAGCCTTAGGCGATAACATGACAATGAATAAACAGTCAAGAGCCCTGGGTGACCAGAATGGCCACGATGAAACAGTTCCGAGCCTTAGGCGATAACATGACAATGAATAAACAGTCAAGAGCCCTGGGTGACCAGAATGGCCACGATGAAACAGTTCAGAGCCTTAGGCGATATAATGACAATGAATAAACAGTCAAGAGCCCTGGATGACCAGAATGGCCAAGATGAAACCGTTCCGAGCCTTAGGCGATAACATGACAATGAATAAACAGTCAAGATCCCTGGGTGACCAGAATGGCCAAGATGAAACAGTTCCGAGCCTTAGGCGATAACATGACAATGAATAAACAGTCAAGAGCCCTGGGTGACCAGAATGGCCACGATGAAACAGTTCAGAGCCTTAGGCGATATAATGACAATGAATAAACAGTCAAGAGCCCTGGATGACCAGAATGGCCAAGATGAAACCGTTCCGAGCCTTAGGCGATAACATGACAATGAATAAACAGTCAAGATCCCTGGGTGACCAGAATGGCCAAGATGAAACAGTTCCGAGCCTTAGGCGATAACATGAAAATGAATAAACAGTCAAGAGCCCTGGGTGACCAGAATGGCCAAGATGAAACAGTTCCGAGCCTTAGGCGATAACATGAAAATGAATAAACAGTCAAGAGCCCTGGGTGACCAGAATGGCCAAGATGAAACAGTTCAGAGCCTTAGGCGATAAAATGACAATGAATAAACAGTCAAGAGCTCTAGGTGACCAGAATGGTCACGATGAAACAGTTCAGAGCCTTAGGCGATAAAATGACAATGAATAAACAGTCAAGAGCCCTGGATGACCAGAATGGCCAAGATGAAACAGTTCCGAGCCTTAGGCGATAACATGACAATGAATAAACAGTCAAGAGCCCTGGGTGACCAGAATGGCCACGATGAAACAGTTCCGAGCCTTAGGCGATAACATGACAATGAATAAACAGTCAAGAGCCCTGGGTGACCAGAATGGCCACGATGAAACAGTTCAGAGCCTTAGGCGATATAATGACAATGAATAAACAGTCAAGAGCCCTGGATGACCAGAATGGCCAAGATGAAACCGTTCCGAGCCTTAGGCGATAACATGACAATGAATAAACAGTCAAGATCCCTGGGTGACCAGAATGGCCAAGATGAAACAGTTCCGAGCCTTAGGCGATAACATGACAATGAATAAACAGTCAAGAGCCCTGGGTGACCAGAATGGCCACGATGAAACAGTTCAGAGCCTTAGGCGATATAATGACAATGAATAAACAGTCAAGAGCCCTGGATGACCAGAATGGCCAAGATGAAACCGTTCCGAGCCTTAGGCGATAACATGACAATGAATAAACAGTCAAGATCCCTGGGTGACCAGAATGGCCAAGATGAAACAGTTCCGAGCCTTAGGCGATAACATGAAAATGAATAAACAGTCAAGAGCCCTGGGTGACCAGAATGGCCAAGATGAAACAGTTCAGAGCCTTAGGCGATAAAATGACAATGAATAAACAGTCAAGAGCTCTAGGTGACCAGAATGGTCACGATGAAACAGTTCAGAGCCTTAGGCGATAAAATGACAATGAATAAACAGTCAAGAGCCCTAGGTGACAAGAATGGCCACGATGAAACAGTTCAGAGCTTTAGGCGAAAAAATGACAATGACTAAACAGTCAAGAGCCCTAGGTGACCAGAAAGGCCACGATGAAACAGTTCAGAGCCTTAGGCGATAAAATGACAATGAATAAACAGTCAAGAGCTCTAGGCGACCAGAATGGCCAAGATGAAACAATTCAGAACCTTAGGTGATAAAATGACAATGAATAAACAGTCAAGAGCTCTAGGCGACCATAATGGCCACAATGCAACAGTTCAAAGCATTAGGTGCTAAAATGACAATGAATAAACAGTCAACAGCTCTAGGCGGCCAAAATGGCCACGATGAAACAGTTCAGAGCCTTACGCGATACAATGACAATGAATAAACAGTCAAGAGCCCTAGGTGACCAAAATGGCCACGATGAAACAGTTCAGAGCCTTGGGCGGTAAAATGACAATGACTAAACAGTCAAGAGCCCTAGGTGACCAGAAAGGCCACAATGAAACAGTTCAGAGCCTTAGGCGATGAAATGACAGTGATTAAACAGTCCTACGTGATTGGTATCAGGTTCATACTCGGGGAAGGGTGTTGGTGTGGGGAGGTGAGGTTGCAGTGAGTACAGCCAGATGTAGTACATAAAAGTGAGGGAACAGGAAATATGAACACTCCCAAAGTTGCTGATAGTCAGGTGGAAGATCAGGGTGTTACAAGGGTGGGATAGGTACGCAGGAATGGAAAGGTCATGAGGCAACTTTAGGGCTGGACCTAACAGGGTTAAACAGACAATGCCCTTTGCTCAAGAGCCTTGCGCTTTTGATGGCAGGCACACGGACAACTGGAGCCAGTGTTAAGTGTGTGAGAGGAGACGGTGTGGGGCAGGAGGGTGCTCGGCTGCCCTGGAAGTAATTGCTTTATCAGACCGTCCAGGCATTGAGGTGGAGGGGGCCGCAGGGTGAAGTGCTGGCCCATGCAGGAGGCTGTGTTTTGTATGTGTGGCCTCTGGGAGGACTTCCAGGGTGTTGCTTGGGGTTTGCTCTTGTCTTCTTGTGGTCGCTAGTACTCAGGACTGTAGAGAACACCGGTGATGACCTTAAGTGACATATACCAATGCATTGACTATTAGAGATGAGATGATCACAGCATTGGCTGGAGGCAAGAAATTACACACAGTGACTGACACTGAATGTGCACACATGGGCTTTCCCAGTTACCACTGTGCATCCAATGCTTGCATGTGATGCAAGGTTTCCTGCTCTCGCCTGTTGTGGATCCTCCCTTTTGCTCCATTCTTCACACAAGCACAACACACAGAGATCCAGGAAGTGGGTGGGACATTGTCTGTGGGCTCTGAACCTCTCTCAAGGACGTAGGACTCAGATGAGCCAACCAAGCCTCTCTTTACTTATATTGTGTTATGCCAGTGGGAATGTGTCCAACACTCACCTGGTAATGTTATGGCCTGTAGGTGGTGAATGCATGCATGTATTGCTGTATGCATGCACACATTGGTGTATGCATGCACACAATGCTGTATGTGTGCATGCATTGCTGTATGCATGTATGCATTGTTGTATGTGTGTGTGTATTGATGTATGTGTTCATGCATTGTTGTATG
This sequence comes from Ambystoma mexicanum, assembly GCF_040938575.1. Lineage (NCBI taxonomy): Eukaryota > Metazoa > Chordata > Amphibia > Caudata > Ambystomatidae > Ambystoma > Ambystoma mexicanum. The sequence goes on from NC_090932.1 coordinate 1,662,559,686, forward strand.
CATGCATGCATTGCTGTATGAGGCCTGCTGGTTAGTTGGCTCCCTACAAAACACACTAGAATAGAAGAGTATGCACTCATGCATTGCTGTATACACTCATGCATTGCTGTGTGTGTGCATGCATTGCTGTATGTGTGCACGCATTGTTGTATGCATGCATGCATTGCTATATGCATACATGCATTGCTGTATGCATGCACACAATGCTGTATGTGTGCATGTATTGCTGTATGCATGCATGCATTGTTCTATGTGTGTGTGCATTGATGTATGCGCTTATGCATTTCTGTATGCATGCATGCATTGCTCTATGAGGCCTGTGGGTTAGTTGGTGCTATACCAAAACACACTAGAATAGTATGCACTCATGCAATGCTGTATACACTCATGCATTGCTGTGTGTGTGCGCACGCATTGCTGTATGCATGCATGCATTGCTGTATACGTGTATACAGTCGGATACTTGGAGTATATCTTTATAACACAGTCATTGACACTAAATCTAGAAGCAATGAAGATCACTGACAAGACCACAAGTGATCACAATATTCTAACTTTGACCTGGAAAGGAGCACAGAAGCAGCCTTACATAAAATCACTCATACCTCTGGAGCCGAATTATGGACTAAATCGTCTATGTATAATGGAGGACCAGACACAACAACTTCCGGCAATCTTCCAAAACACAGATATGCCAAATAAGGTCAAAATTGACTATGAATGACTCTTTCAGGCATACAGAGGGTCCAGACCAAAACAGAGATCAAACCAAACCTACGCATATAAGCCGGTCCCGGTCCAATAGGACAGCAAGTAGAGCGCTCGCTTTGACATCTGTGCAGAGCCTGCTGACGCAGGTTCGAATCCAGAATCCCAGCAGAGCCAAACTAAGCCTTTCATCCTTCCAAGGTCGGTAAATGAGCACCACACACCGTGGGTAATAATAAGCAGTACTCAGATGCCTGAGGGTCCGTAGAGCTATATAAAATGCTAAATTATTAATTCAATTATCAAGAAACGGCAAATAGAAAAAAGAATATCAGATTAAAGATCCAATTGGCCCAGAAACTCAATCTTGAAGAAAGAAAGATAGCTGTCAAAGAACCCAAACAAGACTAAAGAAACTGGCAAAAGGACTCTCAGGCCATGCAAACACAAACAGACGCAGAAATAATGTTGGCAGCCTTAAAGAAACGAAACGCCAGAGAGTTATGGAACCTATTAAACAACAACCCCAGAATAGAGAGTTACTAACAGCAGACGTAACTGAGGCAGCATGGTGTGACTATTTCAGCAAGATTTATGGAGAAAAAAAACGAGATAGCGACACAACTGGAAGAAGACAAACCAGTGAAGGACACATGGGAATTTAAAGGGTCCTATTAAGAAATTCTGACGACAATCACACGGCTAAACACCTCACAGGCACGCGGCTGGGATGGACTGAGTAACCAGATGCCGAAAAGAAATCCAGAAACCTGGTCCATATTTTTTAAATACCTGTTTCACATCATAATATCTGACAAACACATTCCTAGCACGTGGAATACTGCTGCTCTAATTCCGATCTTCAAAAAAAGAAGATTGGAAGCAACCAACCAACTATCGTCTGATAGTGTTGCTGGACCCCCTTGGGAAACTTTTTACCACCATATTACAATGCCGTTTGACCGAATGGATAACAAGAAACAACAAATCGGTGAAAGACAGACAGGCTTCGTAAGAGGAGTAGAAACAAACATCAACCTACTTATCCTAAACTTACTGAAATTAGAGGCAATGAGGAGCAACACCCAAACTCTTGGAGTCTTTATCGACTTTCAAATGACTTTTGACAGCGTTCCTCGCTAAAAACGGTGGCAGAAACTCACAGCCTGGAAATGCCCATCTGACATCTTAGAGCCAATAGAAGCTCTATTTTCATCGACCAGTGTCCGTGTCAGACTGTCACACACATGTGCCATATCGAACGATATCCCGACTTAGAATGGCCTAAAACAGGGATGCCCGTTGGCTGCCACCGCTTTTAGTCTCTACCTATCGGATTTCGAGATACATCGAAAGGCTTTAATCAAAAACCCTCACATCTTGAATGGAACGCCTATAAAATGGATATTGTACGTGGACAACCTAGTGTTGTTTGACAAAACACAAATGGGCATGAAAAAAAGAGTGAATGCCCTATCCAGTTATGCAGAAGACAACAAACTAATCTTCAATTTGGTAAAATCTCAAAAAATGCCCTTAATAAGAACAGCAAGTAGAAAAAAGAAAGTACTGAAGGTCTGTCTACAACAGGCACAGTTGGAAACCGTGAACTCTACCAAATACCTGGGATTATGGATTGATCAGAGCACTGACGGAATTTTATAGAGAGAACATCTGATCACAAAAATAGATTCCCTGGCAGGACAAGGAATTATGTTGCCTAGGAAAGAAGTCATATTTTCATGTAAACAGAAAGTAACAGCGATTGTGATATATGAAAGCAAAGCCCTCCTACATCTAGCATGGCAAGTCTGGTACATTCTAGAGGGAAGGTTCTGGAGAAGAACTTTATCCTTAGCAAACTCCTTCCCAGTGCAACGCATCAGATTAGAGTTAGCATTGCAATCCCTACAATCAATTGTAACGTGGAAAGCACTTGATCTAAACAAAAGAATGGTGGCAAATGAGGACATCCCAGCGGTTTCTTTATTACGGATCCGACCTATCGCTACCAACAACGTATTCCTCAACACATGGAAGGAAGTGTGCAAACAATTGATAATAAACACTTTGTGTATAGGCGCTTTATAAATGCCATATCATATCATATCAGGCATCACTGAAGAAATATTGAGAAGCCAAAAGAAAAATTCTGCGAAAAGACTGGATAAACACTATTGACAAAAAAGCTGATTACCAACTTTAGCTCAATTGCACACTGGACTGCAAAACACTAAACCAACTACCAAAATATCTTTAACTCTTCCTGTGCTGAAAGATGAGAGACACCTTTCTTAGGCTGCGGTTGAATCTCCTACCAATGAGAGAAGTTCTAACAAAAACAAGACAAATCTCAAAAGAATTGATCACGAGTCGATTCTGTAAAGATGACAAACAACCTGAAACATCCTACCACATCCTCATGGATTGTGCTGCCTTGGATAAAGAAAGAAAACGCATTTCGGCCATGCTTCCGCTGGAAAATTGTAGCAATACTCAAGAAGAACGATGGGGAATAATACTTGCAGGTAACTACACGAGTCTGACATTCAGAATCTTGCAATATTGGAATGATGTAATTGAAAAAAGTCCCCTTGGACCAATCTAAAGACTAAAGAGTCAAAATGCAGATTGATTACTCAACACAACTGTACCTTAATGAAGAACTAATTATTGAGTAATCGTGAACATAACACGAACAACCTCTCACCATTGGTTTATTTATTTATTTAATTGATAATGAAATCATGGAATACTATGTAAATGGAAATGTAAAGTTTTTGTATGGACTAAAACATTTTTAAAAACATAAACAATACATGCATGGTTTGCTTTATGCGCGCATGCATTGCTGCCTGATTCAGAGTGCACAGAAGGCTGTTGGAGGGCTCTCCAATGGAATGATGAGGACATACAGCCCACATGCATTTTTTGTATTCTGCATTTGGCTTTTAGATATTTTTTGGTTGTTTCACTTTGTTAACATGGTCTGGCACAGCATCAGCTGTTAAGAGGGAACGGTTGCGGGTGAAAGTGCACAGGAATGGTCTCTGCACCTGGCCTTGGGTTGAGGAAAGGTGGGTGAAGATTTCAGGAGGGAACACCCTGCTGACCTACAAAGAAGGGAACCCACACAGAGGGCCTGGGAGGCAGTCTTGAGTGATGCTAGCTCTGGGGAAGGATGGGAAAGGCGCATGGAGTGGGCAGTGGGGAAAGGTGGAGGAAGTGGGAGAGGATGCAGGTAAAAGGCAAAGTGGGGAGTGCCGGGATCAGATGAGTCCAAAGAGGTCAAACGTAACAAAGCCACCGTGAAGAAGAGCAAGTTTCAGGAAGCTTTGCTATTTCATTTCGGTAAAATGGATGACATTCGGAAGTGGAGCAGAATAGGAGCGTCAAGACAACAGTTAGTTATTTTGGCATTGAGCCATTGCCTTTGTTGGGGCAAGCTCCTCAAGGGAGCTAGTTGTTTCCAATAGTTACAACAAAACCATTACACAACTTGATGCCAACCTCCAAATGCACCAATCAAGGACATATTGCTCTGGAAAAATACTTTTGAGTAAAACTATTGTAGGTGGAAATATGGGGCTTGGGTTACAATAGCAGCTCAAAGTTGTGTGATCCTGGGCATTTTACCAAACTTCACTGTCAATATTGGAAGTAGAGTAACCATTATAAGAACTAAATGTAACGAAAAAAAAAACATGGTCTTCGCATTCTGACCTGCCTTCTGAGGAGGTTCAGCTTTCAGTCCTGGGCCCCATTATGCAATTCAGAAGGCCCCCAAAAATGATCAGTTGAAACGGTTACTGATTGTTTCGTTCTTCTTGGTGTAGCACCCAACATGAAAATCCATTTTAAACAAAAAGCGGAAATGAAAAGCTGCTCTAGGAAATGCTTCCCTTTTGGGGTGCCACTTGTTATGCACTTCAAGGGCTGGGGTCCCAGTAGAGCTAGGCTGATGGCTGCACTGCATGCCCGATACAGACTGGCCCCATACATGTTCTGCCATGTACCTCGCCATATATCTCTGCTTGATCATGGAAGCACGGCAGTGCGTTCGCGTCCTAACACATCCATCATGTGGTATTGGTCATGGGAACGGCAAGTGGATTCTCTCGCGCGCCTGCAGAACTGCGGAGTCGCTGTTCTCCTCCTGTCGTGCTGCCCTTGATATGTCATTTCCATGTTAATCAAGACTAAATCATTGTCCCCTCTGTGTTCTACTTTGCAAATGTTTTCAAATATCAAATAGACAATATGAAGGGCGGTTTAAAAAAAATTAAACTAGTTTTTTCAATTAACCAACATTCAAACATATAAGAAATACAATTCGGAGAAAACGACCCATGTATGAGCATCACAGTACTTCTTAAACAAACAATAAATCCCCGCTGACCCCCAGAAACCCGTACAACTTGTAAATGATTAAAGGAAGGATAGAAACCGGAAAGAGAAAAATAAAAAAATAAAAATAAACAGAGAACCACTCCTGCCCCTTTACATTGTTTTAACAGGGAAAATGCTTAATACATTTTTCCAAAGATATTAGAATAAGTTCCTCCAAATGTTGTGAATCAAAAATGTACTTATCTTTCCTTGCTTCACCCCTCTCGTTACCAGCTTAATCGGGATCAAAACTCAGGAAAACCACCCAAAATTCGTTCAAAAAGGCTTCACACATAGAGGGTAATTCATAGAATTTAGAGCACAAGTGGTGCACGCGGCTGGCGCCAAAACCCATTTTAGCACACAGCGTATTCATGGATACTTATATTCCATAACCAGCCGTGGCGCAGAGTGGCGCAGTGACCCTGCAGCAGCGCCAGTTACGCCGCCAACCCCGCCCGTGCGCCAAAAACATTGCACAAATCCCCTACATGGCGCAAAGGCCAGTGGACCAGCATACATCCCCCCCAACCACGAAAATGCATGTAAAACTCCCCGCGCACCCCTCGGAATACGCGTACCCCGCTCGCACCAGCAGAAACATGTGTAAAACTCCCCACGCACCACTCGGAATACGCGTAACCCACTCGTGCCAGCGAAAACGCATGTAAAGCTCCCTGCGCACCCCTCGGAATATGCGTACCCTGCTCGCGCTAGCAAAAACGTGTGTAAAACTCCCCATGCACCCCTCGGAATAAGCGTACCCCGCTCGCGCTAGCTAAAATGCATGTAAAATTCCCAGCGCACCCCTCGGAATACGCATAACCTGCTCGCGCTAGCGAAATCGCGTGTGAAAATCCAGGCGAAAACCCCCGGAATACACGTACCCCGCTCACACAAGCGAAATCGCGTGTGAAAGTCCACGTGCATCCCCGGAATATACGTACCCCGCTCGCACCAGCAAAATCACGTGTGAAAGTCCATGCGCACCCCTCGGAACACGCGTACCCCGCTGCGTAAGGTAAAATGTATGGGAAAAAGTCCACCCTGTGGTGTGGCCTGCCTGCGGGCCATGGACTGGGGTGATGGGCTGCCTGCGAGCCATGGACTGGGGTGATGGCCTGCCTGCGGGGCATTCCCAGCGGTGATGGACTGCCTGTGGGCCATGGACTGGGGTGATGGGCTGCCTGCGGGCCATGTACTGGGCTGATGGGCTGCCTGCAGGGCATGCCCTGGGGTGATGGGCTGCCTGTGGGCCATGGACTGGGGTGATAGGCTGCCTGCAAGCCATGAACTGGGGTGATGACTTTCACATGCGTTTTCGCTGACACGAGCGGGGTACGCATATTCCGAGGGGTGCACGGGGAGTTTAACATGCCTTTTCGCTAGCGCGAGCGGGGTACGCATATTCCAAGGGGTGCGCGGAGACTTTTACATGCATTTTTGCTAGCACGAGCGGGGTACGCGTATTCCGAGCCGTGCGCGTGGACTTTTACATGCTATTTCGCTGGCGCGAGCGGGGTACGTGTATTCCGGGGGTGCCCTCCCTCCCCATGCCCTGCAGGCAGCCCATCACCCCAGTCCATGGCTCGCAGGTGTTAGGGAGAATTCTCTTCTAAGGCTAATTTCCCTTACCTATAGAGTACCCAGCAGCTTCGCTGGATTTGAAGGGTTTATTTTTTTCTCCAGCTAAGAGTGAGACCGTTTTTTCCCTCTCTTAGACAGATAGCTAGTGTGTGTTTTAGGCTATCTTGTGTGCTTATGGTCTATGGGGTTTTTCTCATCCTCATAGGAATCATCTTTTTAACCTGTATGGTACACAGCACCCTTCGTGCCGTACCACAGGGGTGTCGTAGTGACCCCCAAACAAAGACTACATACCCCGGGACTGACTACTGTCTCCCAGGGCATGTAAAGTCCCCATTGACTTCAGTAGTCAATAATTATGAACTAAACCAGTACAACACATCTTACTATGGAAGTACTGTAAAGGGTTAATAGTTTTTCCCTAGTGTTCATTTTTGAGGGGGTACCGTACAGTCCCTCTCTCAAAAATGTCTGGCTGGTGGCAGTGATTACTACCGTAAATATTCGACTGCAAATATTTCCCTATGGGATTTTCCCATTGTTCGAGGCTACCACTGTTTCTGACAGCCTCTAACATACCGCCGGGTTATTTTAATATTAACTTTACTCCAGTAGGTTTTGATTGCCAGAATTTTTTATAATATTTCTTTCTCGTGTCTTTCTCTATAATCCTAACCCAGGTCGGCGATCCTTTGTTCGTCCTTTTGGCGGGCTTCTGCACAGAAGCCCTCCTCTCAGCGCCACTGAGTCTGGGGTAGAGAGGATGTTTGGGAGGGGGAATAGGCACCCTGGACAGGGTTGCCTACGCAACCCAAGTCGCACTCTGCCCTGATAGGCTGGGGGGTTCTCCCGCCAGGAGAGCCACCCCACTGTGTGAGTGACAGCTAGGCTGTATGAATGGGGTCTTGCTGCATAAAAGCAGGGTCCTGAGGACTGGAGGACAAGACGTCGCCACTGGAACTAAGAAACCGAAGAGGAGAGAAGCTGAAGACATCTGCAACGACTGAACCACCGGTGAAGCCCTGCTGCACATCCTCACCACTTTTCTCCAACGACTTGAGAAGATCTTCGCCTGCAAGAGTCTTCTTCCCTTGAGCTGGTGGGGCCAACCATTTCACCAATCGCCTTTCAGGACATTTTCAGGACCTGCCTTGGTCGAATCGCCAGTGCCCTGCACTCGAAGACCGGATAGCAATGCATCCGTCCACCACGACCGTGATTTAAAGGAGCGTACCTTTTATTCGTGTCGGCAGCACTGCGGCTAGTTTCATTCCTGGGCACTGCAATAACTCGAACCTTCCTCCACGACGAGAGTCCCTCTTCCTCTTCTTGATCTCCCGAACGGCAGGAACTGCCAGGAACTACCACCACCATAGGAGCCTCTTCTACTTTTAAGGTACATTGTTCTGCCAGGCCTCCCGTTTCGTTGGGTTTCGCTAAAGGTGTTTTAAATCCTTTACTTACCTACTGGGTTGGCTGCCCCTATCCTCTAACATTTTCTTTCACCTTCTGCAACCACCTTTTCGAATCGTTAAACAAAGACTTGACTGCAGCTACTAGAACAGTTTGATCCTGGGCACATTGCCTTGTACCCCTGACACTGGGACAGGCCTATTGACTCTGGCTAAATCTGTTACAACTGCCTTCTCTAGATTGCTTCTCACTTAGAAATGTGTTGGTGCACCTAAGTCTTATAACCACCTTTTTCCTTCCCCTTTTTTTAATTTTGTGAAGTGCCATTTTGCTTGGTTTTCACCTCAGTATTGCATGTGCTAAAGTACTGCCTTGCCTAACTTGTTCACAATCTACTTGGAAAGTGTTGCTGGTGTATTAAAGAGTCTAACCCTGTATAACTTGTCCTTTCCCTCCCTTCTGAGAAATTGTTAGAGTGCCATTTCTGCTTGGTTTACACTGTGCCGTTTTGCTCAGTTTTGACTCCTGCTCAAACTTGTCTACAGTTTAAATACGGAGTTGTGTATACTTTTCTGGACTGTTTTAACTTGCTTTTATCGTAGTGATTTGTGTGTGAACATCAGAGTGTGTAAAATAAATATATAATCTTTTTGATACAAAGCTTTGGTCAGTGTTTCGTTGTTCGATAGTATTGTAGCCCTAATGTGTAAACCCCGAATACTGCTCATCTCCAACTTGAGATAAGTCTGACTGCTTAGCCACAGCTACCAACTAAATCTTTGTGGTACAGACTGATACCAAAGGGGATTTTCTTGCATATACCTGTAGTCTTAATCTTCTGTAGTGCTCCCTAAGGGAACTGCACAGGATTCTGCCTAACACTGGTGGCAGCGGTGGGATAAAAGTATTGGATTTATATTTTAGAGTGCTGCTAGTACCTTAGTTCAATTAACCACAAGGCTTAACAATCACTAAAAAGTTAATTTTAAAAAGTGAAAAATTGAAAGTCATAGCCAGGAGACCGTCCTTACTAATAGTACTGATTATTTAAGGGATCTGTGCAGGCAGAAAGGTCTTCCTGTCAAAGGCAAGAAATTAGAAATGATTGAAATATTGTTAGAAAAACAAAGTCTGGAGAATGGGGCTGTAGTGCCTACCCCTCCAGCAAATGTAGCAAACATTGAGGATGATGATGTTGATAATATTATTGTTGAAGCAGATGAGGAAGAGGAGGCTGACAATGTGACCCCATCTGGCTCTGCTCAAAGGCCTCCACCTGTGGCTACTGGACCATTGTCAGGTCCCACATTAAGTCCTGAATTTATCACCCTAGAAAAAATTAGACTTGATCTTGAATCTAAAGGAATTAGTGCCCAGACTGAACAGAAACATCAAGAACTAAGGCTCAAAGAAATGGAGCACAATCATGAGCTACAGATGAAGAAATTGTCTTTGGAAAATGCTTCTCTCCCCAGATCGTCTAGATCTTCCAGTCCAAAAAGACCCCGGAAGCCTAAAGAGATTGTGGGTTTGTATGAACCTAATTTAGATGTGTTAGATTGATTAGCTATGTTTGAATACAATCATGGGCTCCAAATCACAGGGAATCAGCTGATCTCCTGGTTATTCTCTAGGCTCTCCCCTGTTCCATCTGATGTGGTAATGGAGTTGGGGGAGGTGGATAGGTTGGATTATGAATGTGTGAAACTAGCTCTGATAGCTAGATTTGGGAAGACCCCTTCCCAGTACCTTAAGAGGTTTAGGACCCACAAAAAGCATGATAGTACCCCTTGGGCTGCTTGGCCGAATTAGTGTTTGAGGGATGGATTAAGGGTTACAGAGTGACACTTATGAAGGAATGAGAAATCTTGTCATGTTGGAGTCTATCTATGATGCCTGCTCTCCTGAGCTCAGACAACACTTGGCTGATTCAAAAGAACTAGATTCCAAGAAGCTAGCTAAGGCTGCTGACTTGTGGGTTGCCAACAGGGCTACTCACAAGGATTCAGGGGTCACTCAGAACAAGGATGAGGGAAAGCAGCCAAAGAAAGACAACAAAGAGAATTCAAATAATTCAAATTCCAAAGAGGGCCACAAACAAAATTCTAAGGGTAAGCCACAAGTGAAACTGAATCAGGGGGGTAGGAAAATGGCCTTCTGGGCAGGAGCGTGGTCTTCCGTGTGTTGTCGCGTGGCAACTTGATACGGAGTGATTTGGCACTTGAAAAAACAGCACGTCAGTGTGTAATTCAAGGACCTTATGAACGTAACACATGCAGGCGTTTCCCTCATCACGGGTGCATAGTGATTCAGCACGTGAAAAAACAGTCCGCGTGTTAATGCGTGTAATTCGAGGAAGGGACTAAGCGCGTAAGTGGCGTGATGCACGCAGGCGTTTACCTCGGCACAGGTTAAATGTAAGCGGGCCCGGGCTGTTTGCTGTAAGTGCCTTTCGTGGAGACCGACGCGTGTGTTGCTACTTCTGGTTGTTTCATGCGCCATCACAACTTCACAGCGATCAAGGACGTATCTCTTCTTTTGGCAGGGATATTGGCTACGTGTGTTTTTCATTACCATGCTAGTCAGACGGTTAGTCGCACATGCTATTTTTCCCACTGCAGGTCCCCCTGTGTATCGCATACCCGTTTTTGAGGTCATAGTGTCCCACAAGTATGTGTTTTTCATGTCCCTGGGTGCCACTGCATACTGTGGGAGGTTAATTCCACACACGTGGGCTACCGGGGATTGCGTTCACGGTTTTACTGCAATTTTGGGGTGCCTGAGCATTGTGTGACCCTTTACTTTATCCCCGGGGTCACATAGAGCCCATTTTGTATCCCACCCCCTTCACCCCAATTGCCCAGGACAATTGTCGTGTACACCTCCCATTGGCACTACTACATTTGTGCCAGCACTACTACATCTGTGCCATGGTTGGTGGCGGGCATGGTCAGGGACGTGGCCGGGGTGACCAGGGAGTAGGGGGACTCCAGGGTGTCCAGTGTGGCTGCAGAGGGGGAAGAAGCAGAGGTGCGCCACTTTGGCATGATGTTGTGCCACGTGTTGGTGCAGTCGTGCCACTACCCCCTGTTGTGGTTCATGGAGATGCAACTCTTGCATCTGGCACTGGCGCCCATGTGACCCGGCAGTCCGTTTCTTCGACTGCCACGGGCCCAAGGTTAGTGGTAGCTGCAGGTGCAGCTGTGGACACAACCACCCAGGCTCAGGGTCAGCCAGCGCATGCTGGGTTGGCACCTGAAGAGTCACAGGATGATTTCCAGGAGCTCAGGAGGCACACAGTAAGTGCACACAGGGCTGCCATAAACGAGGCACATGTCCCTGGGGCAGTATTGTCATCTGCTGCCCCGAGCAGCTGGGTGTTGGCAAGTGCATGGGCAGATGCAGCCGACACCACCCTGGCTGTGAATCTACCATCCAGGACGGTCCCGGTAATGACCTTGGCACAGCAGATGTTGCTGCGCAAGGTCCAGTCAAGGGCACCCAGCAGCCACTGACGCAAGTCAGGGCTTCCGTCCTTGTTCCACCTGCCACTCCCTTGGTTCAATCCACCGGCGCCACTGCTCCTACTGATCAGGGCGGCATTTGCCAGTCAGGGTCCGCATCACTGACCAGGAGGAGGAAGGTTGCATCTGCACAAGAGGCTGGGACCCCACACACGGCTCCGGTATCCGGCACATCGAGGAAGAAGCCTTTCTGCGAGCAGGAACTGGACTTCCTTGCGGACTACGTGTCGGGACACGACCGTGATATGCTAGTGGCCCCGAATTGTCACACTACGGCTGCCCAGCGTTTGTCCCACTGGAAGCATGTTGCAGAGGGTGTCAGTGCATTCGGACATGTGGTGCGCACAGCTCAGGAGTGCGAAAAGCGTTGGGATGACCTCCGACGCTGTGCTAAACTGAAGCGTGCCTCCAATTATGCCATGACTCAGGTGACTGGCAGTGGGTCACGACCTGAGGATGAAGATCTCACTTCGCACAAGTTGATCACTTCGGAGTTCATACCGGCAGAATTGTACGAAGGAGTGGGAGAGATGCTGGACTTTGATGCCCCGTCCAGTGAGTGCTGTAACGTTTTTGTCCAGACCATGTGTGGTTTGCTTGTGTGATGTGTTGTGCTTGACTCCCACTACATGCTATGTGTGCATGGTTCTCATGTGCGAGTCATGCAATGCTTCACTGATGCATGCCTGCTGTGCAGCATGCTGGACATGTCTGGGACTGTCCTCATCACCACACTTGCACCCAACTCACATGTTAGTCACCCGGCTGCCCCTCCAGTCCATGTTTCAGCTCACTGGCCCTTCTGCATGTAGCCTGGGGTGTCTTTCCACTCTGCACCGGGACTATGTCATCGCATGACTGACGTGCATGTGTGTTCTGCCTGCATGCGGGTACTCCGCATAGGCATGCTCCCTTGCCCCTCCATCCCGCTGCACCCCAATTTCACCATGGCACTGGTGAGTATCATGCTGGACTACTGCAATGGCCTGTTCAACACTCCTGTTTACATGCACACTTGCCCCTGCCAACCTGCCAGACACATACAGTGGGGTACATCCTTTGTCCTTGATGCAGGGTGTCTCACTCGGATTGTGCAGATGGCAGAGGCTACACAGGGACATGAGTGCCCATTCATGCTCCATGTGCATTCCATGTATGCTCCTTTCTGTCCTTGGCAGGATGAACATTGTAGTACGTGTCCAGGATGACATACATTTAATGGCATTTGATCATCCATTCCATGCCCACTCTGGCTCAGTCCTGCATTACGCACATGTTTAGGGTGTCATAGTCTGTGTGGGGCACAGGCCTCCCCCAGTTCCAGGCCCCCTGACTCTGTTTAACTGGTGCAGTGCCTTCTGCACAAATGGGTGTACTACTGAGGGTTCATCATGTGTCCTGCTTACTGTCCCATTCTCAACTGCTGAGTTGTCAGTTGACTCAGATGATGCAATTGACGCTAGTCAACACTGTCTGCCAATACACAGGTCTCTGGTCAACCTTCCGTTGCCATGCAATGCCTTCCTGCATTTTCACTAAGGGGGGGTGGGTGGGTTCCTGTAGCCATGCAACCCATTGCATGCGCATTGCACGTGATGCCTGAACTTGCCCTTACACTGCCTTCATGTTAATTGATTGACATCATCATGCACTTGTTCATGTAGATAGTGGGTAACATACACATGTTCTGCACTGCATCAACCCACTTCTGAGCCATGTTACACCGTTCTACATGCCTACTCACTGCTGCAATGTCAAAGTGACCTGGCATGTATGGTCAGATTGTCATCCCTTCACTGTCATGAAAGCCACGGGCACAGGTGCATCCTGTGACACATGTACTCAGTATTGGAACACACTAGTGGGTGTTTAGCAAAGTTGATTGTTCAATCTGTGACCTATAACAACTGGTATAGGCCGCTGGTTGATTGTAGCCTGCCAATCGGGTTGTAATGACTGTGGAGCTGCCTTCACGTGTGTATGGGTACACTTTCACATACATTGAAGCAAGCAGCGTTGTAGCTGCTTGCTTTGCTGTCTAGGTTGTTCATAATCACCATACGGGTGTATATGGACATGGGTTTTCTTGAACACATTCACATGTACATATGCAAGCAGCTTCAACCTTGTGTAGTGCAAATTTGCAGCTACTCACGCATGTGTGTGTGTGAAGGTGTTCATTTACACGTGTTCTCTCCAGCTTTTTGGTTGAATGACTAAAATGTAGTTGATTAACATTAATGCTGCTGCAATTTCAGCATTGCACCCGTTACGTTCTACTGGCACAATCCTGATGGTACACTGTGGTGCAGTATGTGTACGCCCAGGCCCACTTAGCCAATCTGCTGCGGCCTGCCCGTGATGATTTGACACACTGAATAATGGTTTAGGGCACAATCAATGCACACTGTGCTCAATCAGGCCCCGAGGGGTGTTCTGGAGGCTTCATGGCCGGCAGCTTGGACCGTACTGTGCGTTATGGTCCCTAATGCCTGGTTTCAGGCCCTCACTTTGCTCGTGAAATTCACTATGTCTACATGGCCCATGCCACCCGGTACGGGCCGAGTTGCAGATGGATGGAGCTATATTGGTGATGATGGTTTAGTGATAAATGTGCACATGTATATTGCTTGTGTCATTGTGTGTTTCGATTCACTTGCAGGTGTGGGCATTTAGCAGTTCAGACATGCTTATGGCATGTGCCATCTATTTGTTGCCATCTGTCTTTTTTGCCTGTGACATGTGCCTGACAGAGGTGGTGTGTGATGGAGGTGATATACTGCATTCTGTACATGTGTAGGCTTTGCTATTTAGACACATCCATTTCTGCATTTGGGATGTGTTTGCATATCAATGCCATTGAATGCATGCTGGATTTTCATTTGTGTGTGTCATGTCTGCTTCATGTGTTGGATGTCAATGTGATGTCTATGTGTGTCCGGGTTATGTGCTTCTGACATGTGTACTCATGTTTGTTTTTTCCACATTGCAGATGATGACGCAATGGAGCCAGAGGATGGTGATGTCATTCCAGACTCAGGGTTGCTATCACATCAGCAACCCGGCACAAGTGGGGGTCGTGGGGTGGTAGGCCACAAGAACCCACTTGTGCTCCAGACCATTGTGTCTAGGGCTGGCAATGAGTCTAGCCCGGATGACCACTCAGATGACAATGTTGAGTTGGATGCACGTCATGTCCATTCATCGACGGTGAGTGATTCTGATGCTTTTGTAGAGATTTCAGTCCCAGCTCAGATACACAGCGCTCTTTCAGGGGGAGGATTAGGGAATTTGTGCCTCTTCTAATGTGCTTGCATTGTGAGAATGGCACTCTGGGTCCCCAGCCTAGGAAAAGCCATCTTGATGCTCAGTCCCCTCCGCCTTAGTCATTGCGTCAATCCTGGATGCATGTTCTAGGGCCAGCGTTTGGGGCCCGCCTGCTGTACTGCATCACCCGTGCCCAACTCTTTAATAAAAGGGAGGGACAATGAGGACAAATGATGGCAGATCACCGGCTAGAAGCAAGCAAGAGACACATGGCATGTTGGACTTGGAAGGAAGTAGATATATACACTGATTAATGTATCAAACTAATTCATTGTTGTATTATAAGGTACCAACCATGAACACAACCACATTTTAGCACCCCAAGGGGAAGCAGGAAAGGGGGAGGGGTAAGTGTAGGTGCTCGGAGACTTCAAATCCTTAGAACATTCAGTAACACTTACATGCAAGGGAAGGGGGGGGATTGCGAGTAGTAAATCAAGAACATACAAGGAGAGACATAACGTTTAAAAAAAGTTACATCAGGATAACGGTCTACATTTGATAGTTTATTTATTTATTTATTTATTTATATGATATTTATAATGCGCTTAATACCCAGAGGTTTCTAAGTGCGGACCCAGGTATCGAACCTTGTTGCTCCGTTTCGTCTTGATTGCAAGGTGAGCACGTTGCCGCTGAGCTGTCCTCTGGAAACATATCATATATGACGGCAAGATCAGAATGTCCGGACAAAGGGATCTATCATGCATGGATATGAGTTGCAGGAGAGAGTGAAAGCTGCCAAGTGGGGGTGCAGACCCGTAATGATTTACAAAAACATTTGGGAATCGCACGAGTGCAAGAACAAGAAAACACAGTTTAAATGCAAATTAAGGCAAAAATAAAGAAGAGCGTGGTGTCAGTCTTGTAAGACTGGAAGACTGAGAGGCTCTCAACTTCACCACAATAGATTACAGTATTTAGGACAAAAACCACAAGATTAGCAAACAATACAAAATGTCCGGTGTATTACAATTCCTTCATCCCCATTGGCTATCACCTATACGAGTAGCTAAACACAATGTATGCTTTGACATTTCATTCGTTAGTGCAATCCTACCTACGTAGTGCGTGCATCCCCCCACATACGCACTAATTGCATAATGAACAGAAAAAGTGAAACAAACCCCGTTGCGACCAACTTGAAACAGTGAGCTTCTCTCCCATGGGATCGGTCATCTTGGCAGACCCCTCGTTCTCATACCTTGTAACCCCTAAAGCTGTAACATAGCTTTGCAACTATCTTAGTGTAACCTATCACGATCTCCAGCACACAGTCTTGTGACCAAGGCCTCCTATCTCTTGGTAAGCAGGTGGCCTCACGAGAAGTGTAACTAAGGCACGTGCTCTTGAGAAATTCATTTTCACATTTGTGTGTTTTTGCACGACACCCTATCATGTATACAGCAATTCTAGACAGTCCTAGAGCAGTAGAACTACAGCCGAGAGTAGCATTCTGGCATCATTTCTACACAAGGTCTTCGCTCACACTGGAAGAACGCCCTTTGATGATTCTCGTGTATGTCTGTTTTGTCCCAAGGACAGAACGATTCCCTTGTAGGAGGCTCGATGTCCTGGGAACAGCTTCATGAAAGAAACAGTTAGGGCCTAGTTTTTAAAAACCATGGTAACTGCATGTCCCGCCCGTCCACCATGGTTCTGACATCGTTGCTATCTCTGAAAACAGAACATTCAGAAATGTGCCTAGTGTTGTGAACGGTAAAACCTATATTTTTCAGAAACTACTTCTAAAACAGCAGGCAGCAGACCCTGTCATCTTAGTGTTAACCATTAGGCCTGATATGAAAGAATGGTATTCTTCATGGCACCAAGAATGATAATGAAATGCCAGCAGGGCCGGGTACAAATAAATGGCCTACCCGTGGTCAGCCTGTCAGAGCTCCTCATGCGTGTAACATTCTCTGGAGCCTGTACTTCCTGTTACATTTGGTGTGTTGATAGTACATCCCCATCTCTACAGGGGAAGGAGTGGAGCGACTGGTGAGAGGTTCTTTGAAGACTGTTCTCTTCAGGTCCTTCCCGAAGCATAGGATGGAAGGGGCCAGTCTGACATGCATTGGCAACTTCTTGCAGCAACTGGGTGTGTAGCAACAAAAAGCCTATTTTCTGTTTTTTTTTACAGTCCTAGCATACGTTGTTTTCAGCCTGACAGTGTTGTGTCTTCTGCTGGTGCACTGGCATCTGGAGATGGTGATTTTCTCAGCCATGTAGACTGGTGATTTGTTTGTGGCTGCTTTGCAGGTGATACAGGCAGTCTTGTACATTATGCATGCTTCGAATATTAGCAAGTGTAGTTCTGTGAGGGTGGTGGTGATGTGGCTGAATTCTCGTAGTCCTGTGATGAGGAGTGGTGTATCAGGCTGGACGCCTTTCAGAGGGGCCAGGGTGGCATCTGGGACACGTCTGACTAGGGTGCTGCCTCCGTCCAGGTGGGTGATGATTGTGGCTTGGACAACTGCTCCGAAATTGGGGGCAGAGAGGAAAGGCTTGTGTGTTTTGGTGCCATGCTGCTTGGATCTTCTTAATGAAAACCGGGGCCTTTGCGTCAGGAAACCTTGTACTGCTCATGTCGGCACATGGTGATGTGTATCGGGAGTGGAAGCAGTAGGCTTCTTTCTGTCACTCAAGGGCCAGTGAGAGAGCTGCTCTGACTGATGTGTAACTAACCCTGCCTGATGTTTGGATCCTCTGCCTTGACGTGCATTCATGGAATCTTGGGGTGCTTGGGAAGACAGAGGAAGACTGTGGACCAAGCCAAGCAGTCTGTGGTCCAGCAAATGCTGCTCATTTTCTACAGTTGAATGCTTGGATCCCTGCGCTTGCTTGGTCGGAATGATCGGGGTGCACACAGGGACGTCATTTCACCAAAATGCCATGGGTAGCGTAAATGACATCACGTGACCCTTGACCTCTGATGACATCACAGGAAGTGATGTCATTTGACCCCACCCCTAAGTGATATCATGGGAAGTGATGGAACATGACCTTTCACCCCTTGACAAAACAGGAAGTGGCATCACATAGCATTGTTCGAAAGTACACTACAAAAAAATAGTTACGATATCACTATGATGTGATATAGATTTCATACAAAAATTGATCATCATATGTATCATTAAGATCAGTGTGTATAGGCCCATATTACCAAATTACTGTGAATGCAAGCAGACGTCCCTGGTCAGAGGATAATTACGTCTTATTATGTAGCACTTATGCTTAAGCACTTTATACAGAACAAATATACATAAAATATCACCCAACCTGTGTTGGTACTCATTTATCGACCTCAGAAGGATGAAAGCTGAGTTGAGATGTTTAAGAACAGACTAAATCAGTGACTCACCCCCTGATGTGTGCCTGATATAAACCTTTACTGAGTCTCGCAATTATTGTATAGAATTCCAGAAAGACAAATGATTTATGCATTTAAAAAAAAAAAATAAAGTTGTTTTCTTTTTTTCCCCAGAGGTTGCAAGGGAGACCTCAAGGGTCGCAGTTGCGCCCCCTGGCGGCCCCTAAATGACGTCCATGGGCCCACACATTAGAACACAGTGATATGAACGGAGTGGTCTGTTTCTATAGGCCACCTGCATTTCCCAACATCTGGAAAGGACTTTTGCGTTCATCCTCAGCAGACTGCAACAGGTGTCTTTATCAGCATCTGGACTGAGAGCCAAGACGCACATTGTAGAGATTTCTTCTTAGCCCACCAGGCCTATGTGTAAGGGCAGGGGGCCCCGGGGCCCTTAAACTGACACTCGGATATTGTCATTTTATGAACATTTATACCCCTTGTTTCTTTTTGACAATTTTTTAAATTATCGTCTTTGGGGTCTTGTATCCTCTCAGAACTACTTGAAAGAGGTGATTTTTATACATGTTAGCTTTTTCTATTCAGTTTTCCTTTTTTCCCATTTATTTTTAGCGACTTTTAACGCATTTTTATATATTTTTTAATAAACTGACTTTTGACCAAATATTTTTTTTTTTAATTTATTTATAGAAAAACTACAGTTTGAACAAAGAAAAATATATCAAACTTTTGTTTCTAGAGCAGAGAAAGAGAAAGAGAAAGAGACCAGCACAGCTACTCCAAGGAATTAAACATCTGCTTTCAAAATCATATCGAGGTAGTTCATGGTAGCACAAACAAATTTTGTATTATTTCAAGATATGAGTTTAGCCCACCACCCCTCCATATCTTCATCTATAGGGGCAAATTTTCCAAGATGTAGTGAACGTTGCTTGACGGTCTGACAGCATTCGATTAGCAGATGTTTAGATGTTTCGATCGACTGGCCGCAGAAACGGCAGAGATTGTCATGCAGATTTATCTTTTCTTTGCCAAAGGATTTCTTTGGTTTTTAGAGTGTTTATTCGAAACCTTAGAAATTGTTCTCGATGATGGCGAGACGGGCAGTTCAATAGGTAGCGTGCTGGTTCATTTAGTTTCCTGTGATCAACACCCATCAAATTTGTTGATTTCAGCTTTTGTCTTGCTTCGTTGTTGACAATCCAAGCCCAGTTATCAAATTTCTTTTTGGCGTGCTGCGGACGAGTTAGGAGATCATAGTTGCTTATGTCAGCTGTCGATAAAAAAGCCATTATTTTATGGAACCACAAGTTAAGTAAGTATTGGTTGTTTGTCACCTGATCATTGGCAAAGATTTTATATGCCGGCGCAGGTGATTTTAGGGCAATTTTACGCATTGTGGCAATCGAATTCCAGACCACTCTCATATACAATGAATTCAAAGCTAATTCATGTCTCAATAGGGTTATCGATGTTGATGGTGGAAGCCTCAAGACTTTTCGCCAAAAAGAGCCTTCTAATGTATGCCAGGTTTGCTCTCTTATGTTCCAGCCAGCCTCGGCTCCGAAGATTATCATTGGGACCACTTTTAGTTGATAAAATTTAAGCACAGGTTCCATTGAGAACTTTCCATAATTTCTGTTGATTTTTGCACCTTGCAGAGCTAGTTTCGTCATTTTTGATGTTATTTCGTCGACCCATTGCTGTTCGCAGATGGAATTATTAAATTGTATCCCCAAGTATCTTATTGAGTTGACGGAATCAATGTTGGCATCAGCGATTTTCCACTTAAAAGCTTTATCTTTTTTGCTTCTTACGTTTCCTATATACACGATTTTTGTTTTTGAGGTGTTTATTGATAGTTCATTCCGTGCCATATATGATTGTAAGCATGTTAGTAGACGCTGAAGTCTGATTTGGGTTTTATCCATCAGAACTAGGTCATATGCGTAGATGATGCAATTGATCGTAATTTGATTTAACTTGGGTGAAAAGCAAGGAACTGTTGCAAGGTCGTGTGGTAAATCAGCCATAAATAATTTGAATAGCTCCGCAGCTAAAGGGCATCCTTGTTTAACCCCTTTGTGGGTTAAAATGGTGTCGGATAGCTCACCGTTGTTGTTTAATCGGACCTTGATTGATGTGTTGTCATGAAGAGCGATGATTGGCTCTAGAATGGAGGCCGGACAACACCATTTTGTCAGTTTCGCCCATAGTGGACTACGGTTCACACCATCGAAGGCCTGTTTCATATCGATGAATGCAAAGTGTATCTTTCCATTATTCTTTAATGTTTCCAATTTTAGGATCGTCAGAATTAGTAGATTTACATCCACTCCGACACCCTTCTTGAATCCAGTTTGACGTATGTCATTTATTTGAGATTCTTCTGCCCATTTTGCAAATTTGATACGCAGGTTAGACCCAAAGATTTTTCCAATCGTATCTAGCAGGGCTATTGGGTGATAGTTATTCGGATCGTCCCAGCAGCCTCGCTTGTGGATCGGAACCACTATTGCAGTCTTCCATGATTCAGGCAGTTTTTTTGTCCGACTTATTTTTGAAAACAGTGTTCCAATAAAGTCTGCCCACTCGCTTGGATGTTTTTTTAAGTCCACGTTTGAGATCAGGTCATCTGAACATCCCACTGCGTGACATCTGTACCGATCGTAAATGTTACCTCGGCTTCAGGTTTCTGAAAAACCAAAGAAAGTCCCAATTCGTCACCTGATATGGTATTTAATAAGGTTGGAGTACATTTAGAAAGGTCCGAGTCCAGAATCTTCCAGATATCACGAGTATTCTTAGTCATGATAAGGTGTAGCATGTATTCTGCATGATCTTGCTCGATAATGATGGCATGAGACTTTGCCCAATTGCGATAGATCGCGCGTCTTAATTTTATCGCCTTATAAACTTCCATTAACGGTAAGCATTTTCTCAGTTCTCTCAGATCTTTTTTGCTTCTTACGTTTCCTATATACACGATTTTTGTTTTTGAGGTGTTTATTGATAGTTCATTCCGTGCCATATATGATTGTAAGCATGTTAGTAGACGCTGAAGTCTGATTTGGGTTTTATCCATCAGAACTAGGTCATATGCGTAGATGATGCAATTGATCGGAATTTGATTTAACTTGGGTGAAAAGCAAGGAACTGTTGCAAGGTCGTGTGGTAAAACAGCCAGAAATAATTTGAATAGCTCCGCAGCTAAAGGGCATCCTTGTTTAACCCCTTTGTGAGTTAAAATGGTGTCGGATAGCTCACCGTTGTTGTTTAATCGGACCTTGATTGATGTTTTGTCATGAAGAGCGATGATTGGCTCTAGAATGGAGGCCGGACAACACCATTTTGTCAGTTTCGCCCATAGTCGACTACGGTTCACACCATTGAAGGCCTGTTTCATATCGATGAATGCAAAGTGTATCTTTCCATTATTATTTAATGTTTCCAATTTTAGGATCGTCAGAATTAGTAGATTTACATCCACTCCGACACCCTTCTTGAATCCAGTTTGACGTATGTCATTTATTTGAGATTCTTCTGCCCATTTTGCAAATTTGATACGCAGGTTAGACCCAAAGATTTTTCCAATCGTATCTAGCAGGGCTATTGGGTGATAGTTATTCGGATCGTCCCAGCAGCCTCGCTTGTGGATCGGAACCACTATTGCAGTCTTCCATGATTCAGGCAGTTTTTTTGTCCGACTTATTTTTGAAAACAGTGTTCCAATAAAGTCTGCCCACTCGCTTGGATGTTTTTTTAAGTCCACGTTTGAGATCAGGTCATCTGAACATCCCACTGCGTGACATCTGTACCGATCGTAAATGGTACCTCGGCTTCAGGTTTCTGAAAAACCAAAGAAAGTCCCAATTCGTCACCTGATATGGTATTTAATAAGGTTGGAGTACATTTAGAAAGGTCCGAGTCCAGAATCTTCCAGATATCACGAGTATTCTTAGTCATGATAAGGTGTAGCATGTATTCTGCATGATCTTGCTCGATAATGATGGCATGAGACTTTGCCCAATTGCGATAGATCGCGTGTCTTAATTTTATCGCCTTATAAACTTCCATTATCGGTAAGCATTTTCTCAGTTCTCTCAGATCTTTCCGCAGGACCTTTTTAGCCTCATGTAGCACCTTGCTATATGTATGTCGGTGGGACCGCCCAAGTTGCCTTTAGGTTTTGCCTGGAGTGGTGTATTCAGTCAGCAATGGTATATATTCAGGGCCTTGAGTTGCTGAGATGTTTGTTAGCTTTCTCCCACGGCATTGAATCTGATTGCTACTTAGTCACAGCCGGCTACCGCTTGCGTTTGTTTCCAAAGTGATCTTAGTAGGACTCGTTGATGAATTTGATTAACTGACTTTTGACCAAATAGTCTTCTTTTGTTATAGTACTGCTTGTTCATGCCTTGTACACCCATTGTCTCCCTTAGTTTACGCTTTGAGCTCATCCAACGCTACTCAAGGAGCAGAGGCGTAGAAATGGTAGGGCCGAGCGGGCAAGGCCTACTCAAAATCTATAAATGCCCGCTCAGCAGCGCTGTGTGGGCCTTTACAGATGTTAATGTCACTGCGGTGGACCCAACTATATGTGCTTCAGGCCTCACTTGGTAGACAATCCTAGCTACGCCTCTGCCAAGGAGATCTTGGAACACATATTTCTTGTCTCCCTAACCAGACTTAACAGAAGTATATATGAAAGTCTTTATCCGATCTAGCCCGGTGGCTGCCTGACAGTGTCACATGCTGTCCACCACTGCCAGCTTCTCGCGCTGCCCACCGGTGTGAGCTTCTCACACAGGCTACTAGTGAATATGTATCAATCTTCAGTGTAAACTTCAGTGTAAGCGTTTCACACTGTCCACTAGCCACCTTCTAACACGTTCACCAGCTCCAGGTGTGTACAATCCCCACCAGTGTCAGAGTGTCCTACTGTTCACATGTTCCATCATCATACAGTCACCAACACTGGCAACTTCTCCAACTGCCAGCCAATGTTAGGTTTTTATAGACCCTCCCACTTCCCACCTGTTGTAGCCTCTTACTGATGCCACCAGTTGCACCTTCTCCCAGTGCCCACCAGTGTTTGGTTCTTACAGAGCCCTACAGTGGCAACTTCTCTCACTGCCAGCCAGAGTAAGATTCTTATAGACTCCTTCACTGTCACCCCCTCACACTGCCAACCAATTCTAGCCTCTTACAGACCTCTCCAGTTGCAGCTTCTCCCAGTGCACACCGGTGCCAGGTTCTTACACACCCCTCAGTGGCAACTTCTCCCACTGCTTTTCAATGCTATGTTCATGCGGTCACACCCAATGGCAACTCCCACTGCCCACCAATGCTAGGTTCTTAAATAGCCCTCCAGTCACAGCTTCTCCCAGCACCCACCAGTGCTAGATTCTTACAGACACCTCCAGTGGCAGCTACTCCCTCTGTCCACCAGTGTGAGCTGCATGCAATACCTTTCAGTGTCACCCACACCCGCTGCCCACCAGTTCGAGACCCCTCCACTCACAGCTACTCCCACTGCCATCAGTGTGATCTGCATGGGATTCCTTTCAGTGTCACCCACACCCGCTGCCCACCAGTTCGAGTCTATTACAGACCCCTCCAGTCATAGCTTCTCCCAGTGCCCACCAGTGCTAGATTCTTATAGACCCTTCCAGTGGCAGCTCCCCCCACTGCCCACCAGTGTGATATGCATGCAATTCCTTTTAGTGTCACCCACACCCGCTGTCCACCAGTTTGAGACTCTTACAGACCACTCCAGTCACAGCTTCTCCCAGTGCCCACCAGTGCTAGGTTCTTACAGACCTCTCCAGTGGCAGCTACTGCCACTGCTCACCAATGTGAGCTGCATGCGATTCCTTTCCGTGCCACCCACTCCCACTGCCTACCAGTTCTAGCCGCTATCAGACCCCTGGGATGAAGCCCCGAGCAACAGTGATCAGGATATAAGGGTCAGATCAAGAACCACTCCAAACACCCAACTTTGAATCTCCTGGGAACCTATCACAATACCACG
This sequence comes from Ambystoma mexicanum, assembly GCF_040938575.1. Taxonomy (NCBI): domain Eukaryota; kingdom Metazoa; phylum Chordata; class Amphibia; order Caudata; family Ambystomatidae; genus Ambystoma; species Ambystoma mexicanum. The sequence goes on from NC_090932.1 coordinate 1,662,584,002, forward strand.
GCAGACCACACAACAGTCGTTACTCCAAAGCAACCTGGACACTGATGTCGATGGACACAAAACGAGACCACATGAAACCTGTGTAATAAATACATGCCTCAACACCATTACCGCCATTTTGCAACCACCAGTGACCACCTGTTCGCTCAAGTTTGTACTTTTGACTCAACAAAATGTTTCGATAAACACATGATTAACTTGGCTTGAAGAAGCCCGGATGGGTGAAACTACTGGCCATGCAGTTGGCAATTTGTCTCTCGTATTGCCAATAACATGAGTCAATTATTATAAAATGCAAATGCAAAACCATTCAAAGTCCCTTAATAACACTTTCATCAAAACAACATGAGTGTCTGTGTAAATTGCAATCGATGTGTTTGTGTCAGACTTGCTGTGTCGTGAAGAGTAATAGGGCCTCTGTCCCCAAGTTCCCCTCAGAGAGGTAACAAAATACTCTCTGTGCGAGCCTTGAAGCCACAGGTGTTGGTGTTGTTCAACAGGAACCAGGCACAACCGCAGACCCCAAGGCTGTGGGAAGGAAGCCAAGTATTAACACAAACAGTTACAGTATAAGTATGAAAACAGGCACACTCTAAATTCCCAAAGATCTTACCTAAACCCGATAAGGGATTGGCTGGGATCGGGAGTGGTGGTGCAAGGGTGCGCGCAGACAGTCCCTGAAGCCTGGTAGTGCTGGCTGTCAACACCTGGATGTCTCGTGGCACTTGGTATGAAATGATGCTTGAGCATGACTTTAACAGATGGGGCGAGGAGAAGGCAAATCCAATATGCAGTCCGAGGTTCGATTCCGAGTGTTCATGAAAGGCAAACAAAGCAAGATGAAGATCCAAAGGCAGTCCAAAGTTTGTAATCCAAAGGTCAGTATTCCGTGTATCCGTGCCGAACAAGTAGTGGTGCCAAAGGTTGAATGAGGAAGCAGTCCGTGATCCGTGAGCCGAGGTCGAGTACCGTGAAACTTGAATCCTGAGACGAGACGCTGAACAGTGTTACGGGAAACAGCTGTGAAGCAACAAGCTATTCGAATGACCCGGCTTAATGTGTGGTTGCCGATCACGTGAGCAGATGACAAGTCACGTGATCGGGAAAGCGTCCTGTAACCAGGAAGCGAACGCGGTCAGCGGCATCTGCCTGCTCGCAACCTCCAAGGAAGCTGCCAATGGAAGCGAGGAACGTAGTGAAGGCGGGCATCACCCCGGCCTTGCAACAAGGACCGCCCACACTTCCCTCGCACCACAGGTAGCCTAGAACCCTGAACTAATTGTGACTTTGGAAACTTAGCACTATTACTGGTCGAGGAGGTATCGTGAGTGTGAGAGGTGATTTTACTCCTGGTATTGGGTTGTGTGACCTGTTTGGAATTCCTATAGCGCATGACAGTTTGGTTTATGATATTAATAAACTGAATGCAACACCAATCTCCTTTTTAAATACTTGATTTTGCAGCGCCTGCATGGGGGTGCTCTCCTTTCAGATTCATACTCTTTCAGGCCTCCTGTGTCCATCTTCTCCTGCTGCCTACCAGTGCTAGGCTCTTACAGACCCCTCCATTGGCAGCTCCTCCCAATAAGCACCAGTTCAAGCCTCTTGCAGTCCCCACCAGTGAGAATCAGACTAGTTCAGGACCATGGAAAGGGGTTTCAGAGGGAACCTGTAGCCACCCTGCAGAGTCTGGGCATTGGGGTGCCATTTCTGATGTTGGTTCCGGGGGCACCATCATGTGAGTGCTTCTAAATGTCAATTGAAATACAGGCGATACGACATGGATCAAAGAAAAAAACCTGTGGTTGCATGCAGGGACGTCAATTGGGTGTTTCCAGGGATTGCAATTGTGACCCCTGGCTACTCCAGTGCAACCCCTGGCTTGGCTTCTGCGACCCCTGGGGTCTTCTGAGACAAAGAGAAACTGAAAGTAAAGAGGCTCAGACGAGAGCCCTCGTTACACTCATTTCCGTTGCGGTTTTAATTGCTTTTTGAAGTTAGAGTGACTTAAAAAAGAACCCTCTCCCCCTGCCCCCTAGAGGACATGGAAGGCCCTGTCTCTCCGGCTCTGTGCATGACAGGAACGAGAGCCGGTTCCTTACATGCATGGAGCATGGGAGAGAGGCCTGCCTGCAGAGGAGTAACTCTGAGCAGCAATGGATTTGGAAACAGTAAGAAAGCGTTTTTATTTGTAAATGTCCGTGAGTGCGTGCATGAAACTGTGTGTATGTATGTACATGCATATTATGTAATGTGTGTGAGTGCATGATGTATAGGTGGCTGGGAGTGTGAGTGAATGGTGGATGGGTGCAGTTTGAATGAGCATGTGAATGGTGTGCTTGTGTTCAATACCTAGATTACTTACCTGTAATCTTCATTATTTCTAGTCCTCCTTTCCTCGTCCCAGTACTTGCCAGTGGAGCATCTTGACGAGGGAGAGAGGTGTGGAGATAATGCTGGGTCACGGGGCTGAGTTTGGGGTTGGAGGAGGAGAGTTGGAGGGATAGGGGAGGTGACAGGATGGTGGGGCAGGTGTGGGGTGCGCTGTCACGTAATGGGCATCTATGTGTTTTGGTACAGCGAGTCTAGTCATTTCTGAATATGGCATGACATTTCTGCAGGGCATCTTTGCAAAGTTAGCATGATAAATGTTATTACCTGTGTAGCCTGGCGTTTGGGTTCAGCAAGTATAGTAATTTCATACTGAAAAAAGCCTTAGACATAATCGCCCCACTAATAATGCAGAAAAGCAAACCTAGAGCTCACTTGAACACATGGTTTACTCCACAAATAAAATCCCTTAGAGCAGAAAAATTAAAACTCGAAGTCGCCTGGAGACATCTACCTTCTGAGAAGAACAAAACTAACTTGATTAATATCTCTGCCGCGTACAAAAAAGAAATAATATGCACTAAACAGGAAACATATAATGAGAGGTTTATTAAAGCCAGTTCAGATTTTAAGAGAAATGGAAGTCCCTATCCCTCCCACAGACAACTGTTTGAAAGATAAACTCTGATGCACGCATTTTCAGAATGCCCTAACAAATAAAGTTGCCTTACTACAGAACAAGATTGTGGATAAAAAAGCAAACCAACCTAACTTAGACATGAATGCCAGAACTCCAGCTCACTTCACAAAACTGCTGCAACAGTTCAGATTCTCTCAAGTCTCCATCCTTGAAGTAGAAACAATCATCACCTCCCTCAAACCATCTAGATGCCAGGGAGATAGCTGTCTGGCTCAGATAATTAAAGACACCGCCAGAGACCTGGCAGCGTTTATCTTTACACTAATTCATTCATCCCTCTCATCAGACACTGTCCCTAGTAACCTAAAAGAGTCATGGGTTTTATAGGGGGTTAACGGGGCCGGTAGAGCTGCTGGCCCCGTTAACCCCGTACCGCCTCATTATGAGGTCTCCTCGCCTGGTTTCACCAGACATCCTTAGCGGGTCCCGCGAGCAGACTAGCAAGCTAACAGGGACCGTTGTTAGCATGCTCCCCATTCCCATTGAGCCCTATGGGGGCTCGAATGGGAATGGGGATGGGTTCCTGGAATGGGGAAATTCCGGGACCTCCAAGGTCAGAATGGCCCGGTATTTCCCCATTCCAAGAACCCTTACCTGGTACCCGGAATGGGGGTAGCCATGCCGCAAATAGTGGCATGGCTACCTCTAGGGTTGTAATGACCCCCATAGTTTCTTAGCCCATCAGGGCCATGGGCACGAAAGTCTTTTGATTTCTATGAGAAGGTACCCCTCATCAATAATGAGGCCATCAAAGTTGGAAGCCTCCACAAGAGCATGAGATTCCCAACCTGTCGGCCTTTGATACAATGTAGAAAAATGTGCTATCCAGTCAGACTAATTGACACCATTGATCTGGACTGATTTTTGGGTTTAGTTGTTCGCAATGTTTATCAATGCCCAGGTTTGAGCGTAGATTTTACATCGAACTGTTAAGTGACTTCAATTCAGCACTCCAACTAAGTCAATGCCTAGTCTGGGATGCCCAAGGGAAGCCCTTATTTATATATTTTTATGACAAGTTCATAGATCTGGATGATAAACCCTTGTATAACGTCCCTGAGCCAAGAAGTAGGTTTGTTTGCAAATTAAAAGATGTATTTGAAAAATTAAACAATATATATATATATATATCACACTTTTATGAATAAATTAATATTTGATAGCACACTTATGAATATAATATTGATCAACAATGGGTAATGTTACAATTGCACACTCTTTTAAATCAGTGAGGAGTTAGTATAGAAAGGATAAGGTAGCAGAGAATACTTTTATGGGTTCAAGGAAAACCAATGATGGAAAGAATGCAGCACAGAAATAACTGATATGGTTTCAACAAGAGATAATATGATCACTTTTTCTTTGAACAATTCACTCCCCTCCTATGCAATATAAGGAGATGGAAGGTGAGCACACAGTTTTCAGGATTATAATGAAATGCAATACACATTCTAGCTCCCCCATAGCAAGCTGAAAGCAACCGGTATGCTTTTAAACATGCAGAAATACTTTTAATGTGATTTGCAATGAAGTGAAAATATGATAAAAATGATTTTAATTCCCTATAGGAGATTCAGGGTAGGTGATAGCTACTTAAGATTGGTTCAGGTCAACACTATCAGTGATTCATGAGGGATTATCAGGTTGAAAATGGGTTTCAGCAATGGAAGCAAAAGACAGCTATTTTTGACAGGTGAAGAAGTTGAGTCAAATTGCAATTCGCTGCACTTTTTCCGAGTGCGTCGAGCGCGATTATGGAAAAATTATAAGGAGTAGAACATGGACTTGTTGGAAAGCTAAGATTATTAGCTTTAAAATGAAAGTTACATCTCGCTTCTAGGACGTGCGGTTCAAAAGATACGGACAATTTAGTGGAGGTAGATTCTCAGAAATAAAGTAAGATTCAAATGACAAATGACACTTTCACAGGTTTGAAATCACAGAATGGACACACGATTTCTATGCAGTTCTAAATAGGTGGAAATGGTTTGAATTAGATTATTTTAAGAGATTGGATCTGCACAGTTCTAGCTGGATACTCACACTATAAATTTAAAATAGGCCGTCAAGATCTGGTCAACAGGTTTAGACGGGACTTCTGGCAGTGGTTCTGACATCACAGCTATCTGGGTCAGCTCTGCTCTGCTGGTCGGGATCTCTGGTTCTGGCAAAAGTTCTTGGCACTGCACAGCGGTCTGGTCTGAGGCCTGCTGAGAAGGATTCAGCTTTTGGACTAGGCCTCTCTGCTGCAAGTTCTGAAGTCTGGATTCTAAGTTCTGGTTCTGGAGTCTTCTGGCAAAGTGCTTCGCAAGAAATCAGTTTGAAGTGGAAAGTGAATGTCCCTACCTGGATCTCAGTGGCTCTTTTTATTTCTTTTGAAAATGGGTGGGAAGACTGACTTTCTATGCCCAACCCTTGAGGATCCAGATAGGCTATAGGATTCTCTGTCGCCTGACTGGGGAACTGAATTGTGAGTCATCCTGTGTCATCAGGCATCATGTTTATGGCATACAGAAAGAACACTCCCCTTGTCGCTTTGCACACAAATCTATTTTTGACTTAAATGCATATTTATCTATGTACAATTTTTCTAATATTATATGTCCAGTTAACATATTTTCTGTAGCGCCAAACCATCCGATCCCTGTCTTTGTAAGATGTTGTGTTCACTTATGACAGAATTCTGCCCTTTTCATCCAGAACACAACCTCTAAACTTTTCCAGAATTTACAGAAATGTGTGCAAGGAATATGGGCATCAGATGATGAATGGTCAGATTTTTAACATACATACATTTGGAGTAATACCCTATTTTCTGCTACTACCCCCCAGAACATACCGCAGAGTCCTAACACCTCTTAAAATGTGTACAGAAAAATCACAGGAATAATGATATTATTGATATAATTTTGACAATTTTGTACTATGAATTATCCATCTTTTCAAATTCATGCTCTGGCCCAGAGGGGTGTGGTTTCCCAAAGCACATGGAGGAATGTCTGGTTTGTCCACTTCCTCCAAGCTCAGCTGGCTCACACAGGCAGTGCCCGTCCCATTTCCTTCCAAGAGGAAGCCATTTACGACCCCCTGATTTAGCAGTTGCTTGGAGCAAAGGGAAGTTCATTGTTCTGTTTCACTGCAGTCCCAGGTACCCCTCCCCGGATTCAATCAGAGAGGTGTAATCTCCTTTTGGTGGGGCAGCAGAAGGCAGGCCAGGCCTGTGAATGCAGTTGCTGGGCAAGTTTCAACTCCTGTCGGGGGTAGTTGCCGGGCAGAATTCAGTCCCTTTAAGCCAGGTTTCAGCCAAAGGTCACTTTTGTTCCAATTTTTCTTCATTCAAATCAAGCTTACAATTTTGACACATGCAGCTAGAACGCTGATTCTAAGTTCAAAACCATGACATTTAAGCAGTTGAAACCTATGTGATACTCAAAAGTAGGTCACTCATTTATTTTAAACATTTCAATTTTATTGGCTTTAAATCCCATTTCACTTCAGCTGCTGACAACCACAGCTCAGCCAGTTTTGTTATGAACATTATTTTAGGCTCTTCATCTTTCCAGATTTGGTATGCACACAAGACTTCATTCTACCAGACGTCTGCTGGTGTTCAGTAAGATTTTTGAATATCTTTCAATGTTTGAAATAGGCATTTTGAGCTTGCATTCAGAGAAACAAAGGTGATTTCAAAGCGCTCTTTGAGCTAACAGGCACTGCTGTTTTTCCTTTGGCACCACGTTTCACTCATGGCGCTTCTGGCCCATCACGCTCGCACTGGTGGGTGGCGGGTCAGGCGACCATTTTGGTGTGCGCAAAAACTGCGCGCTTTTCCTGGATTCCAGCGCAAATGTGGGCTTTTCCGCCATCTTGGATTTTCTAAACCACCAGCAGCAAATGTTGCAGCATAATAACTTGAACGTGGGTCGATACACCTGACAAGCCCCCCAGCCCGACTGCACTTTGATTTCGAGTCGAGGGGGAGTCGGGTGCAAAGGATGTTTTGATCCATGCGCTGGGATGTCCGCATCATCTTCTTCTGATTCCGCAGATGGCACAGTTCATCTTCTTTTCCTCCATCAGCGTGGTTCGGTTGGTTCTCCTCACCGGTCCTGTTGGGAGTTTCGGGCGGTACCCTGGGTCCCTCGGATCTTTGCTCCCAGTCCCCAGGTCGTCCTCCTTGGTCAGTCTCTATGGTTTCATCTCTCCTAGGATGACAAAGCAAAGCAGCAGAAACATATTCGTAGACATTTCCCCACCACAATTAATGGTGGGGCGAACATATACATTTTATACCTCAGGAGACATTTGCATTCAAGAGTCATAGAATTGTATAGGCTATATATGGAATATTTTAGGGTTGGATTTGTATTACTCTAGAGCTGCCCCCTCTGAGATTGCAGAGGACTCCTCCAGTTGCTGCAGAGTGTGCCTGGGATGGCAACACTTTAGCTGATTTATATGGACCCACTTTTCTTCCCCTTCCACCAAACTACCCTTGGGGATGCGGATCTTGTAGGCGACTGGGGAGATCTTGTCTACAATTTCAAAAGGTCCCTTGCATGTAGGCAGAAATTTCCTCTGTTTGGCCTGGTTCCTTTGGAAATTGTATAGATAGACCCGGTCTCCCACATTGTATTCTTTCCTAGTAGTCTTTAAATCATAATGAGTCTTCATGCTATCGGCTGATCTTTCTAGGTTTCGCTGAGCATAGGCAAAAGCATGTTGAAGGTGTTTCCTTAAATTTTGAACATACTCGTGAGTTGTGGAGGCATTGATCAATGGTTGCTCTTGGGTCCTGTAGAGCAAATGCTGGGGAAGCACCATCCTGCGTCCAGTCATCAGCTCAAACGGTGACATTTTAGTTGCAGCTGAAGGGGTAGAGCTGATGGCTATTAGGACAAGAGGTAATCGAATATCCCAACTTGGCCCAGAATCTGCCACAAACTTTTTTAAGATGCTCACAATGGTTTGGTTGTAACATTCTACTGCACCAGAAGAGGCTGGCCGGTAAGCAATGTGTAGCTTCCTTTTAACCATAGAAGTGCTATGGGCCGATTACATCGGCCGTGTATTAAACTGTCAGCTGTTCCGGCCGTTTTCATCGGCCGGAACCTCCACATGTCAATAGGAGGATAATTCTGCTCTCTCTTGCTTTCCTAATCCAATCCCTGCCTTTTGGCAGTAATTGTAAGAACAACCTCTCGCATTGTACACAATAAGTAAAGGTGGGGCTTTCATATTTCATGTTTTTAAGCCCTCCCCTGTGGGCTGCATGTCGAGAGCATATCTGCTGCAAGGACAGTCTGATTTCTTGAAAGGGGCACTGGGTGAAGTACTTTTAATTACGTTATGCTTGTATATATACTTTTTTGCTTTTCCTGTGCACTCCTATCATGGATCATAATTTAATTATTCTTATTTCTTTAAATTGAAAATGTGGAAAAAACGTGCTCCCTTCTTCCAGGGAAAGTTTATTTTTTGTCCACCCCTGCGTTTTCCACCAGCTTAGTCTGTCCCATTTCTCTCTCTTAGACCTCCCTGCCCCTCCCTTGTAGCAACAATCATTGCACGTGCTAACGGTAAACTTTCTATTCCAAAAATGGTTGGTGAGGAGTTTCTTTCTGCACGTCTCTTTGCTGCGCCTCAGAGCTGATCGTGTCTTTGCTGCTGCGCTTGGAAATGGCTGTTTGCAACGCAGCATATGTCTGGTAGGCCCTTTGCTTTTTTTCTGTTGGAAGGTAAACAGCACGTGTGCTTTACGTTGCCGGAGCTGAATGTGTCTTTGCTGCTGTGCTTGGAAATGGGTATTTGCAACGCAGCATATGTCTGGTAGGCCCTTTGCTTTTTTTTCTGTTGGAAGGTAAACAGCACGTGTGCTTTACGTTGCCGGAGCTGAACATGTCTTTGCTGCTGTGCTTGGAAATGGGTGTTTGCAACGCAGCATATGTCTGGTAGGCCCTTTGCTTCTTTTTTCTTATGTAAGGTAAACAGCATGTGTGCGCCACATTGCCCGGAGCTGAACGTGTCTTTGCTGCTGCGCTTGGAAATGGGTGTTTGCAACGCAGCATATGTCTGGTAGGCCCTTTGCTTGTATGATATTATGGAAGGTAAACAGCACGTGTGCTCCATGTTATCGGGGGTCATGCCTGCGTTTTGTGAAGGAATGACCCTGGGCATAATGCAAACAGAATGCTCAGGATGCAGATGTAAGACTAAGTTTACCGAGCCTCCAGTAGAGAAAAGGCTCTCAAAGAACAGCTGCTTTTCATTTATCTCCAACAGGGACCGAAAAATCGCACTAAAATAATAAATTGTTCTGCAGCCTCCCAACAATTGACCTTCCAGGTTGCTTAATTTTCAGGTTAGGAGAGTGTGATGGAAGAAAACGCAAGTGCGCCATAGGCTTGTAACCTGACATGGTAGATGGGCAACAAACTGTGCAGGAACTCGAAAGGTGTCACCTGCACGAACGTAGGTAAGTAGGAATTATAAGGGTGCTTATTTTAGTAACATTCGGTGGCTTTCAGCAGGTGACATATAGCTCTTGTGCAATGTTATTCTTTTTTCCATATTACCCCGGGTTCACACTACTGCAGAAATCTGCATTGTGTGCTTTTGCTGGGTGCTTTCCAACTGCACAGCTATTCTTTCAATACCCAAGCCTTTTACCAGCCTGTGTGGATTCATGGCTCCACATTCCCTCATTGTATTCAGAATGCAAGCCTAAGGTCCAGAGATCAGACTGTCTCCTTCCACCTCACGCACAGTTGCATCTGGCTTGCCACAAACATGTTCATTTCCAATGCACAAATAGGCGAGCCACATCCCAATCACAGCAAAGCACTTGAGGACACGTCATACAAACAAAGACAAAATGCTCAGATGTGATTGATGCACTGAGATTCATATGCACCGTCTGCAATACAACTATGGGTAATAGCTTGGGAAAAAACAGGGGTATTTAGAGAACCTTTTGATTACCAGGGAGGGCTTGTTTAATTTTGGCAATTTGCAATGACTTCAAAAGTATTTAAGAATAGGTCTTCTTCCTGGGAGTGAGGGTGAACAGTGTCATGCCAATGCCACTGGCATTTACCACTACAATACAAGGTTTGCTGTCAGCCTGGGGAGGAAAATAGGTCCTTGCACCAAAAAAAAAAGAGGTTAGGAGCTCTCATAGGATGGCTTTTATGTTATGTTATTTAGGTTTTACATAGCACAACTGCTACATTTTCCTAGTCTATTGATCCTTTGGTATCTGAACAAACGGACAGATAGTAGAAGGAGAGGGGCTCTGCAAGATTGCTTTGTTGTGGTGTGCACATTTATTTCCAGTTTGCACAATTCCAAATTAAAGGACAATTATTTCCATTTTGCGGAATGTACAGCAACACACATGCGTTTCAAGTTTGCACATTGCTACAATAATGCCTTCTATTACCATGATCTGCACCACCATGGATCCATCACGAGTCATCGTGCCATCTGTTTTGATTCACTATAGTCCTGTATTCTTTGTTATGTCTGCACATGTCATACCTATGACTTTGACTATGCCGCTATAAACCCACTTAGCTGCCGTGTTGATACGTGCTGCTCCTTGGTGGTTGTTTCCTAACCTTTCATATTTTAGATTGCACATATAGGTTGCCACTACCCTACAACACAGGGCAAACACGATGGATCTACTCATTGATTGGACATTCGCATTTATGTGCTGCTGCTGCCCTGTAAAATGGGGTCGGCAACATGAATTTACTTTTGATTTGACATTTGCATTTCTGTGCTGCTGCCGCCCTGCAAGATGGGGTAGGCACTTACTCTCTGACTTGACATTTGCATCTGTGTGCAGCTTCCATCCTGTAAGATGGGGTAGGCACTTAGTCTTTGACTTGACATTTGTATCTGTGTGCTGTTGTTGCCTTGTGAGATGGGGTATCCACCATGGATTTGCTAACGGATTTGTCTTTTGCATTTGTGTGCTGCTACCACCTGAAACGTGGCACCAGGTTCAATGAGTGTATTCCTTGTGTACTTATTTCCTTTTGCACTTTGCGCTGGGATTTAAAATGATGGCTCGTTTTTGTTGTGTTAATTTATCTTGTACGCTTCCGTTTCTTTAACAAAGCACTGTAACTAAGCTCAAGCGCCTAGATACCCTAGGGTTTTGTGATCTATACAAATAAACAAACAAACAATGCAACCATTGGCCCTGTGTGCAAAATTCCAATGGAAGGCTTGTTCCTGTCCAATATTCACATTGTTTCAGTAATGCACATACTTGGCTGCTGACAGAGGCACACAGGCATGGACAAAGGCAGGCACTGTTCTCTTGGCATACACACAGGCAAGTCAGCCACAAATGCACAAAGAGACACACACAGACAGGAAGGCACACGCACACAACCCAATCAATATCACATATAAATGAAATACCATGTTATTGGTGTATGTTAAATTGAAGGCATAGGGCCCGATTCATAGAAAAATGCGCAAGGGCCGCGCGTCGAGAAAGACACTGCGCAAGCCTGCGCGAAGTATAGAAAATGAGCGCCCTGTGTATTCATGGAATTTGTCTCCCAAGCCCCCATGCAAAGCATATTCAGCTGCCTTTGCGGGCTCCCCCGGTTGCAAAAACACGCACCCTTCAAACAGTACGTGGGGTCTCCCTGCAAGCAGACCTGCAACTCGGGGACTTTGCGCAGGGTCCCCCGTAACTGGTCCTGGCACTCCGACAACCTGCATATGAAAACTCTGTCTAAACTCGCAATATCTGCGTTTGAACCCCTGTAAACCATTCCTGCACCTCTCTACACTGCATATGTGCACCCCTAAGTTAGATCGGAACCCCCGATTGAGGTACACGCACCCCAAAATCTGACATGCAACCCCACCTCTGTGCTGCAAATCCTACGTGCAAATGTACTTGGGTCTGCCTTCGGGTGGCGGATCGTATGAAGGAATTGAGGGGCCATTTCCCAGCCGAGAAGTTGCGCAATCAAATCCATGACTACGTCTTGTACTGTATAATTGTGGGTTTGCAAGGCACTGCCTGCAGGCTGTCCCTGGGGACTCCCACTGTTTTGCAAGTTCTTCCCCAATTTCAGTGTTCCACCCCTTCCTGGCCCTCTGCGCAAGCCATGCCCATGCTCTGCCTGGAGTCTGGCGCAAAGTCCTTGAAGGCTCGCACAGTTGTGCTGTGCCAGCACGAACTGCACGAAAATCCAGAAAAAGACTGCACATTGGATTCCATGAATCAACAAAGGCGGATTGGTGTACAGTCGCACGTGCATTTACCCTATTTTCCGTGCAGATAATTCCATGAATTGGGCCCATAATGTTTATGACATTGAACTAAACAAGCATTCAAGCATATATGTATCCACTTCTTATCACTGTGTGCATAGCGACATTGTGCAACTGTGGGATGCCATGTACCATGCTGTCATAGCTTTGGAAAGGTAGAACGTTACCCTGACAGAGGATTTCAAATTTGTGACTGTGCCCCACAATGGAGCACATGGTTCTCAAGTTGTTGGATGTCACTGGCTAAAGTCCTATTTCATGCCCATTTGGCACATTGGGTGATTAAAATATGCTTGATTCATGGCCAATATCCCATTATCCAGGTAAGGTGGTCCATGGATATGGCTGCAACCATGGCCAGTTGGAAAGTTAGGATTATGAGGGTGCCTGGGGCTACTTGATGACCATGCCTCAGGTACATCTTCCAATTGGCAAGGCCCACATATGGGTACAATGGGAGGATAGCGGGTTGCAGGGGCCTATGTAACTTTCAAAATAGTTTATCATGAGGGAAAGGGGAAAATGGCAAGATTACAGGTCATTAAATCACTTTAATGCTATGAGTGATAAAGCTCTGAGACAAACACCTGTATTGTGTATGTAGAATACAGGCAAAGCCCCAATACCTTAAGGTTCTAATTCTGGCTTTAAATTGCTGTTGTTATCCATTGCCAAGTTAATTAATAATTAATTTTGTCGGGTTCACTGAATACATTTTAAAAATCATGCAAGGAGATGGCTAATAATTCAAATCCTAGCATGTTCTGTTTACTGATATGCTCAATAGCTTTACCTTTCCAATCACCCCAGCTCCATTCAGTAAGTAAGACATTAAAACTCTCTAAATAGACTATGAAGAAATGGCTACTGCTCTGCAGGAGTGCATGGATAGAGAATAAAACTCATACTCAGCCCCACACTGCTACTAAACCAGCACAATGACAGCCATACGGGCTCTGCAAACACAGCTTGTAAGGCGAGTGCTGCAAGTGCACATTGTAAGCCCCAGAACAAAAGTGACGATTGACGGAATACATTGCTGTGTTGTTAGACTGGTGACTGGCAATATGGGGCAGTTGCTGGGCCCCCTTCTGAGGCTTTAGGCCTCTTTCATTTGAAAAGATGGAAAGGCCCCGGCGCCGTCCCAGGGCACCTGGGCCTTTCAATCTATGAATCAGCCTTTGTAAGCAAGTGGATGGTGTGGCAGAACCACTTTTGCAGCAAGCGCAACTTGTAAGGTGAGTGCTGCAAAGTGCACAGTGTAAGCCCCAGAACAAAAGTAATATATAAAGTATTATTTTGCATGTTATTAGACTGAGGACTGGCATTAGGGGACAGTTACTGTGCGTCCCCTTTTGGAGGCGGGGGTCATTTAGGGGTTTTACTTATGCCGCCAAGCAACTCACTTTTGTCCTGTGTCTCTCCACGCAGTGAACAAGGATTCCCCCTATCGAAGTCCAAAGATGGATGAATGCAACACCCTGGGCAGGAGCCACTTCGAGCACCTCCATGGACTTCAGAAGACTCGCTGGACCAGGAGTACAAGAACAGCCAGGTAAGAGAGCACCCAAAAGACCAGTGTGGTGAATGCAGTGTGCCATGGAGAGTGGGGTGGAAGGTGGCAGCAGAGACCTGCGGTGGGTGGGGGGTATGCACCAGGTAGGCTGGTGCATGCATTTGGGTGATTGGGGGCGGAACGAACTGTGCTTTTGGATGTCATTCCCTGATCCACCTTCACTCAGGTGTGTCCTTGAGCAAGTGACATGTGTTAGGGAATTTTCAGGACGTGTAGCCTTCACAGGTGACCCTGGTGTAGGTGGCATGTGTGAGGTAATGCTAGTATTTGAACCCACTCTGAGGACTTCAACCTCAGCAGTTATGAGGCTTTGAATGGTGGCACCCACCCATGTTTTCATTTGGGGGAGCAGGCACCCCCAAAGGTTTGTTTGGGTTTTTTATTTTAACAGAGTCACGTGGCACCCTATGTGGAGTGTTTCACTTCCAAGAACTGGGCCTTGTCAGGGTCGGTTTGGATTGCAGCATTGAGGGTTTGTTTCCTCATGTTCTAGGCAGAGCTGAGTGTAACCAGTGCTGCATGAAGATAGTGCTGTGGCCATTCTTTGTGGAGGTTGTAAGAATGACTTGACCTTCAACCTTGCAGGTTTGAAACCTGAGATTGAGTGTTTGATTCCTCATGCTTTTAATATTGAGTGTTACAACTGTATTTATGGGTGCATCATTTGGTTGCCTGTGGCGCAGTGTGCAGTTGACTCACGTTTGGGCATACCATCCCTTTTAGGAAGGCAGGCTAAAAACGTAAAGCAAAGGATTGCCTTTGCTCAACCTCTCCGAATATTGGACGTTGTCAACCACTCAATCTTTATGTCATTACATGGTTGGGGTTCACAGATTGTCCTCACCGGGTTTGCCTCCTTCACTTTCAGAGTCATCAACTCTTCCAGATAAGGACATCTGTACACTCCACTAGCCAGTTGTGTCGTGGAGACATCGCAAGTGACCCTGGAGTAGGGGTCATGTGTGAGGTAATGCTAATATCTGAGCCCACTCATAGGACGTCAACCTTAGCAGTAACAGGGCTTAGAATTGTGGCACCCACCCATTTTTTCATTTGGAGGGGTGGGTTATGTACCTAAAAGTTAGCAGCATCAAGGACATCGCATGGGTAAAACACTGATTGTGCTCATGCAAATTAGGCTATCAAGCACATACTGTAACGGTGTTGATGAAGGAAGCAATTTACTTTTTTACGGCTGGCTAGCAGCTTGCAACCTGAATGCTGACATCCTGTTACTAAATTAAGCGGGTGGACCAGAAGACCTTCTGCGAAAACCCATGATTTATTTGATCAATACATGGCATGCTACGGCTCGTGGGATATTTCTATTTTTGTTGCATTTATGTTGTGGTTCTAAGAAGGGGGAATGTGGATAGGTCTTAAAAATACTTTAAGATGGTCCTGGCTTATTACCTGTGCCAAGGCTGCTCCTCTCACTCCATTCACACCAATTCTCATTACTGGATTGGTCCTAAAGTGTCAGCTTATTAGACTGCGAATATCTTACAGGGTAGAGTTATTTTGAGGTCTGAGGGCAATCAGTGTATATATACTTTGAACACTTTTACGCCTTGAAACACTTGTGTATAGGTGCGTTATAAATGCCATATCATAACATATCATATCATACAATAACACATATGGTGCTACTTTCAGGCTACCAGCCCCAGAAAGCGTATGTTGTTTTTTTTTCACTTGATTATGAAAGTTATAGGTACCCAAGAGAACCTTTTGCACCCCCATGTCCACTGTCTTCCATCAAGTGTATACTTGACACTTTGGAACATGCTTGTGCCTCCACCAACTGGAGTTCTCCAAGCTAGATCTGCCAAATTGAATTGGGTACTGTAAGGCAATAAATCGTGAAATGAAAAGTGGCCTGTAGCTGTGTGTAATGTAAGGCAATTGAAGATTTACAGATGGGTCAGTTGGTTGGGGAGAAGTGAGGGTTTGTGAATAGTGAGGACTCCTTTTTGTAATTGGTTGAACTGTTAGCCTGCTGAGACATGGCAACTGGACTACTGAAACCAGCTGTAGTGGGTGGGGGGAGGGATTGTGCCTCTTTTGAATAACTGACTTCTTTTCTTTCTGTATGTTTTTGGAACTAAACTACCGAGAACGGTGGCTGCGGATGTCTACACACACTACCAGATCAATCTACAGGCAAGTGTTGCAGATCATTGAAATCATCTTCCAGGTAAGTCGGTGACTAGTTGGGTATACCTACGCTGTGGGCACCATGTGGTGACTTTTGAAGCAGCATGGTATACTTACTGGGAATCCGAGTTTATTACCAGCATTCGTCTTGCTCTATGAATATAAATACTTTTCTGAGGTTTGTCTACTCCATGTAAAATGATCATTGAAAAGAGGGCTCTCCACTAGATTAGGCCTATGTAGTTTGCATCTATCCAACTCGCCCATCGCAGCACCTGATGGGGCAATGAGTTCCCCCACCCCTCCTTGTGCTACCCTGGGCAGCTGGTTGATGGCAAAATCTATGCATCCGTCTTTTTTTTGCAGGTGGACCCGGGCATCGTTTTCTCTACACCCAACACAGTAGACCAGGGATCGCCACTAGATTAGGCCCATGCAGTTTGTGTCTATCCAACCTGCCCATCGGATCGCCTGATGGGCCGAATTTTCTCCCACTTTGCGCTCCCCTGGGCAGCTGGTTGACGGCAAAATCTCTGCATCCGTCTTTTTTTTGCAGGTGGACCCGGGCATCGTCTTCTCTACACCCAACACAGTAGACCAGGGATTGCCACTAGATTAGGCCCATGCAGTTTGCGTCCATCCAACCTGCCCATCGGATTGCCTGGTGGGCAGAGAGTTCTCGTATTTTGCGCTCCACTGGGCAGCTGGTTGATGGCAAAATCTCTGCATCTGTCTTTTTTTTTGCAGGTGGACTCGGGCATCGTCTTCTCTACACCCAACACAGTAGACCAGGGATTGCCACTAGATTAGGCCCATGCAGTTTGCATCTATCCAACCTGCCCATCGGATTGCCTGATGGGCAGAGAGTTCTCCCACCTTGCGCTCCACTGGGCAGCTGGTTGACGGCAAAATTTCTGCATCCGTCTTTTTTCTGCAGGTGGACTCGGGCATCGTCTTCTCTACACTCAACACAGTAGACCAGGGATTGCCACTAGATTAGGCCAATGCAGTTTGCATCTATCCAACCTGCCCATCGGAGTGCCTGATGGGCAGAGAGTTCTCCCACCTTGCGCTCCACTGGGCAGCTGGTTGATGGCAAAATCTCTGCATCCGTCTTTTTTTTTGCAGGTGGACTCGGGCATCGTCTTCTCTACACCCAACACAGTAGACCAGGGATTGCCACTAGATTAGGCCCATGCAGTTTGCATCTATCCAACCTGCCCATCGGATTGCCTGATGGGCAGAGAGTTCTCCCACTTTGCGCTCCCCTGGGCAGCTGGTTGACGGCAAAATCTCTGCATCCGTCTTTTTTTTGCAGGTGGACCAGGGCATCGTTTTCTCTACACCCAACACAGTAAGTTTGCTGCTTGTGTTCCCCTGGCCAGCTGGTTCACAGAAAAATATTTGCAGCTGTCTTTCCCCTTGCAGGTAGAACGGGGCATCGTCTCCTCTACATCCAACACCACAGACCAGGGCTCACCACTACACTAGGCCTCAGCAGTATTTTAATTAATGCATTTCTAAATATGCCTGTAATCTACTGGTTGCTTGCAGTAATCTTAGTTTGATTTTCAGAATCTATGTTTCAATTTGTAATTTCATAAAACAGTTTGGTGTTGGTTTGAGGGAGGTGGGAGGGCATGCGTGAAGCGGGATGGCATGGGTGTGGGGAGTTGAGGGAGGTGGGTGGGAATGGGTGTGGGATATTGATGGGTGTGTGAGGGCTAATTACTCAGTTTCTCACTTGTTTTACCAGACACAGTGGCCCTCATTACGACCTTGGCGGAGGACCATGGTGCTATTAGCACCATGGTCCATGCCGCTAAGGTTGCAATTCCGCCATGGTGGTAGGCGGACTTACCGCCCCATTCCGAGGTCGGCGGGGCGGTAAGTCCCCATTTCCCATTTTACCCTTCCCCATTCCCATTTTTGCCCCATAGGGCATAATGGGAGTGGGGAAGGCGTTAATTACGCCACCGTAAATTACGGTGGCGTAATTAACTCCATGGTCCCTTAGCGCCATGGATTTTAACACCTGCTAAAAGCAGGTGTTAAAAGCTCCATGGCGCTAAGGGACCTCGTACTCTAGCGGTAAGGGTCGGCGCTGTTTACGCTGCCGTAAACCCCTTACCGCCTGGGTCGTAATGAGGGCCAGTTACTTAACGTGTGCATACTCCTCTAGAGACTAGAACAACATATATAGTCACCCACTGGTCTTCCAATGTGCTGTGGTTAAGCTTCACAAAAGGATCTTACCCTACTTTCAACCCCATTTGATGGGTATGATGGAAAGGCAGGGTGGTCTTCTGTAGAGAGTGTGTGTTTTTATTTCATATAAGTTGGGGTTGTTGGGTATGGTGTGTACAACACGTTCGCGGTCACCAAGCAGTCAATAGAGCACGATGAATTTGTGTACCATTTTAAACCACAGGTAAATATTGCGCTAAAATACCTCATCCCTTCCTAACCCACCTTCATTCCGAGACCAGCTCTTGAATCTTCCGTTCTGGCTTTTTCAAGCCTTTTTGTTTACCTTGCTTCATGACCTGGTTTCCGTCTAGGACCTGCTTCTGAATAATCCTTTCTGGCACTGGCAAACTCCCCTGAAGTCCTGTTTCTTTGTGACTTATTTTCGCCTGTCTTCTGCTTTCAGATTTACTTCCCGACTCTAGTAACTTGGTATTGTATTTTGTTGTTTTCTCATGGATTGTGTGAACATCGCGATATTCTATTGATAAGTTTGTGTGGTAGTAATTTAGTCTTATTGTGGGTGCCGACCAATTTTTTGTGTGTTTTCTTTGCAGCATGGGAGTGAGCACTGCACCAACCAGCTCCTCCCCCTTTCCGACCTGAGACGCTGTGCTCTCAAGAGGAAAGTCACCCTGTTTTAGGAGACTTTACACTGTACTAGTTTGAGCGGCCTGACATGTTGCCAATACTATTGGTTCTCTATTCCTCTGTTTTTGTTGTTGTAGGTAAATTAATATATATATATATATATATATATATATATATATATATATATATATATATATATATATATATATATATATATATATATATAATAAAAAGTGCATACCTTTTATTCTTGCTTATAGTTTCTGTGTGCAAAATGTGCATAATGATCTTCCCAACATGTTTGGTTAATAACATGCTTTAACTGTTGAAGTTAGAGAAGTGTAAATTACCTCCATAGGGGGTTTTGCCCGCATCCGTGATCCCAGCTGTGTCTAAGATTGGCCAGCCACTCTCACAATGATTGTTTGTGGTGCTTTTGACAGAAATGGAATGCATTTAAAAGTATGAAATGTGTTTAAAATTAGGCGGGAACTAGACCCAGAACAGGGATCTGCAACATATTGCCTTGCAGATCTTACTTATCTTACTACAACTCCCATGATTCCTCACTGTAATCAATGTGTGTCATGGTGGAATTATGGTGGAAGGATATTGCAGCCCACAAGATCTGCAGTTTAAAAATGTGTACTCCCCTGGAACCCTTTCTTTTTCATGCCACACTTTGATTGCACTACAGCATTTCCAAACAGGCTTTGCCCATAGTGAATGGCTGTTTAAAAAAAAAAGAGGAAGTGCATTAATGTCATGTTTTTACTGACATTCATGATTACTAACAGCATTTAACATTTCTCCATTTAAAAAGCATGCAATATAAATAACCAATATTATGCGTTTACTCTTATTTATGTGCACTGGGTGCTGCTTGCAAAAGGGGCTGAGCTTGCAGCCATGGAGAGCTGAAATAGATACATTTACCTGCTTTCAGTCATCAGGCCTTCTGACAGGGCTCTCTGTGTGAGGCGAAGTAGACTTGTTTCCCTAATGTTTGTGACAGAAAATGTAGATCTATTTGTTGGTTTATAAGTGCTTTTTGGTGAAGTTAAATTATAATTTTACCACACACTTTACAGCAATAGATTGTAGGGACTGTTCATGAAAAAGTCTCCAAAATATTTTCTGACAAGACAGTCACACACAACCCATTCAGCTCTTTTTTCTCTCTTCTCTAAGAAAGTACTGATATTCTTCCATAAAATAACCAAATCCACCCACAGTCACCAAATTTGACCACATTATAAAAAATTCCAAGTTTTCTCAGAAAGTTTCCTCAATGGGTGTATTACAAAAGTTAGATATGGGGCATGGCCAGGCAGCAGGTGGTGCTACAGTGCCCAGTCATGTCCACTGTGAGTGACCTTTGCTAATAAAGTTCAAACTTGCAGCAGTGAAAGGGAGAAAAAAAGGTACATTTAGCCTGACTGGAATCTCTCTTTGTGGGTTTTGTGTGTGAAGGAGAGAGGTTGTGTTTTTACTGCTCGTGTGAAACCATTTCTTTGTCAAGGAGATTGATTTCAAAGGTGAATTTGGACATTTGGGTGACTAGGTGATTGTGTTTTTGGCAAATTCTACTTCGTGTAGCTTTACTGGGGAGGAGATTTTATTTTTATTATCCCTGGACGGTCTAGTTGGGAGCAATTGGTTTTCTGTCTTAGAACTCCAGAAAAATACCAGTTTTGCCACACCAGTGTAAAGTATATTAGCCTTGTGGTGTCCGCTGAGGAAGTAAGTGTGGACCCCACCAAGATGGAAGCCATCAAGACTTGGCCCCGCCCACAGAACCGGGCAAGAGATGAGAAGTTTCCTGGGATTCTGCAATTATTACCGAAGGTTCGTGCCAGGCTTCAACAACATAGCCCAACTGCTCACGGAATTGACTAAGGGTTATCCAGCCCCACAGAAGAAGACGGCTAGCCGGGGGAAGCAGTCCATGGCCCTGTCTCATCCTAAAGAGGAATTTGTTCTGCCCTGGAGTGAGAAGTGGGAACAAGCCTTTGCCCAGTTAAAAAAAACTCTCACTGAAGCACCGGTACTGGCAAACACTGATCTGCACCTGCCCTATATCGTACATGTGAAGCCAGTTCTGATGGCTTGGGTGCCATACTCTATCAGGAGCAACAGGGAACTGTCAGGCACGTGGCATTCGCCGGGGCTGGCTGAACCTCTCTGAATTGAATTACCCCACCCATTGGCTGGAGATTTTGGCCCTGAAGTGGGATGTGTCTGAGAAACTGTATGACTACCTGTATGGGGCTACTTTCACAGTAGGAACAGACAACAACCCACTCACATACATCCTCAAGTACGCCAAATTGGATGAGCAACAGAAGAAAAAGAGGTATGATAATAAGGCCTGGTTCTCCAACCTGCAACCCGGGGATCGGGTGCTCATCAGGAATTTAGGGAAGAGAGGGCAAAACAAGCTGGACTCGCAGTCTTATCTGATTGGGCAATAGCTCACATGTTTGCCTGTGTTCAGACTGAGAAGGTGAAGGGCCCACGAGGGATGTGAAGACCCTCCACAGAAATCATTTCCTGCCCATATGGGGATGGTGTGGAAATGGATCCGACTGTTGCTGAAGTTCCTTTTTCCACAAGTGAGAGGAGCACCAGAAGTCTTCAACAGGAGCCACTGCATGGAGAAATCCTACAACCCGCAGGCCCATGTATTATACCGTCTGTAGCCGCCAAGTCAAGAGAGAAGAGAGATGCTGAATATATAGAGATTCCAACCACTGAAGTAGCCCCAAGGCCCTCAGACATTTCGGCCAGTACCGAGGACAAGGAAGGGGATGAAAGTGCTGAAGGTTTAGCCTTGGGCTACTGGTATGGAAGCGAGGATACAAATACTGGTCCCGCCAAACAATCTGGGATAAGGAGAGAAATATCAGGGTTTGGGGACACCGATACGGGGCTCCCAAACCCAAGAGGAAAACCTGCTAAGGCCAGACTCGGTGACTAGGGATGGACCACGCGCATCCATAGACCCTCAAGAAACAACACTTGAGGATCATTCAGAGGTTGTTAACGAGCTCTGGTATTCTCAACGAGAGGTTTGGTGTCCTAAGGTTGTACGCCCCTGAGCTAGGTAAACAGCTACCAGTATCGAGGGGACGCTAGTCTGACAGAATCAATGATTTATTTACCAAATGTGAATGCATTTGTTTTCAGGTGGGCCCAATGATAGAACTGATTATTTACTGAATGTGAATGAGTTTGTTCTCAGGTGACCCCACTGACAGAATGGATTATTTATTTACCAACTGTGATTGCGCTTGTTCTCCGGTGATCCCACTGATCTAATTGAGTATTTATTCACCACCTGTGAAAGCGCTTGTTCTTAGGCGACCCCACTGACACAATTGATTATTTACTTGCCAGATGTGAATGTGTTTGTTCTCAGGTGAGCCCACTGATATAAATGAGTATTTACCATATGTGAATGGACTTGTTCTCAGGTGACCCCCCAAGACCTACTTCAATACTGTTGCAGCAAATGTGTATTTAATGTTATTGAAAGCAATGAAATGAGAACTGTAAAGAATTGTTTCTTTCATGTACTAGCAAGGAGCACCTCTGCTAGGAGCACAATGGTGTAATATTTTTCCAATGTATGCGGGATTGGTTTAACAGATTTCATTACATAATTGAAAGTGGCACACGCTTGACAAAGATATAAGACTCTGTTTATTTAGCCAGATGTACCTGTACAGCTGTCAGTCCTCTGGGCTGACCTACTCTAGGCCCTCACGAGAGCCCCCTTATTTCACCCGCTCAGCTTTGTTTTTTTTTTGCACATATGTGCAGTAAGGTGTTATTCTCCTCAGCTCAGGTCTCATACAGGTAGCTACTCACTCATTCCTACAGACAAAAAGGGGAGAAACACCTAACACATGCATTCTAGTTCCAACCTCCGTTTTTTTCTAAGATACCCAATTCCTTGTTTTTTCCTCTATGATTTTATTAAGACACTAATGCTAAAAGGCTAGTCATGTTGTTTGCTGGCTCTCCCATTTCCATGAAAGAGGTTAACGTTAATGTTCTCCAAGCCATCTTACTTCCATGCTCCCCTGTCCTCCGGTCATCGTTTCCTTCCCTCCACACCCTCTTAACCCAATCAGCTTATTCTTTTAGCCGCAGCACAACTGCCGCCACCACTCCAGCCTCCATCCTGGGCCACCGTGGAAATAGAAGAGGGACACAGCATGGAGCCACACCTTCCATCTCCACGGCCCCGATCTTAGGTTAATATTATGTTTGAATAGGAAACATCCCATTTATTCCAACAAAATAAATAGTTATTAGCACCCCCGGTTTCCAGATTGAAAACCTGAGACACTACTGGCAATAACACACGATCCAGCAAGCCGGATCAGGGGGGTAATGCCACGTGGGCCCGTCTCTGAGGACCTTGCTGCGCTCAGGCCTATATTGTGGGCTCAGGGCCATCGCCACACAATCTGACCTGCCGGATCAGGTGTTATTGCCATATTACAGTCACGTGTCTGTAATGTATGTCTGGTCTGTGGTTTTTGAACAAAACAAAAAAAGCACTTTCAGTTAGTGATTTTTAGGCCAAAGGTCAAATGGCAAAACATCTCAAAATAGCTGTACCTTTTAACAGGAAAGTATGTACCATGGCTTTTAGATAACATCACACTTGTCTGTACTGGTTCCACGGTTTCAAAAAAATTGCCACAAACACATTAAGAATGACCGTTCTAAGGTCAACAATAATTGCCACTTGACTTAGATATCCAAATCTCATGGCTTCCCATTTTTATAAATCTACTCAAGAGTTGTGAAAATATAACCAAAAATCATATTTAGAATATTCTGAGATCAAAGGTCAAATTAAATGGGCACTCTGACTAGCTACAAAAGTTATGAGATAGTACATCCCAAAACCTTTGCAGTGATACCCCACACATTGAAAACAAATACATGGTTGCTGAAATTACAAAAAATAGTTTGCAAATGCTAATTTTAAGGTCCAAGGTCACATTTCCTACCACCCCATGCCCTACTTGACTTATAGAAGACAAAGTACATGACCATTCTAACAACACCTCATGTGTAAACGTTCTACATTGTAGCCAAACAAAAACGTTTAGTAGAATGATTTAGAGGTCCAAGGTCAAATCCCAAAGCATCTCAAACTTCTGTACCTTTTTATACGAAAGAATGTACCATGGATTTGAGATGACACCCCATTTGTCTCTATCGAACCCAGTTCCAAAGCAATAGCAAAACGCGCATTGAGAATAATTGTTCTAGTGGTCAAAGGTCAACGATAATTTCCACGTGACTTATATATCCAATAGATGTGATAGTACATGCCAATACATTATTGTTGGCTTTACCCTTTTCTAAAACTGTTCAAGAATTGTCAAAATATAACAAATACATCATATTTACAATCCTTTTTTCTGAGGTCAAAGGTCAAACAAAAAGGCCATTTTGACTATCTGCCCCATTGATGAGTAGCACATACCATGTCCATTATAGTGATACCCCACACATGTAAATCAAATGAATGGTTGCTGAGAAATTACAAAAAAAACTTTGGAAATGCTCGTTCTAAGGTCAAATGTCATACTGCCTACATTCCACTTCAGGCCTCCAAGTCAAAGTACCCAACATGATTGTTCCAATAACACCTCTTTTATATAAATGTGCTAAATGGTAGCAGAGCAACAACAAAAAAACACTTTTGGGTGGGAGATTCTAAGGTCAAAGGTCAAATAACAAAACCAGAGACCCTATCTGATCCATACATTACAAAGCACAAATCAGGACTTTCGAAAAGACACCTCATTTGTCAAAATCGGTCCCACGGTTGTATAACAATTAACAAAAATGCACTTTGCACTTGATTATTGTGAGGTCAAAGGTCAAATTTCATAACCTCTCTATATATTAGACAATGGATTATGGAGAACATTTCATTAACTTTCAAAAGACACTTCAATTAAGACAAACAGATCTAGGGTTACAAAGATATGAGGACAAAAACATTGAATGTAGTGCATTTTAAGGTCAAAGGTCGGATACAAAGACTCTGTGAACCATTGGCTCACATACCAATATAACACGTTTGAAAATTGTCTGCTGACTAAACATACGTAACAGAGCAAACCATTTACTAAACTTTATTGAGTTCCAGTTCTGAAATAGAGATTCTTGCAGGGAAAACAGCAAGGGAAATAAACAATGTCGGCCATTTTGAAATGTATGGAAGACTACCCAGAACCTCTGAGAATATTTATTTTCCTTTGCATCATATTGCTACTAAGTAAAACCTGATTTCCCTAATGATGCTTCTAAATTATTGGTCTTTTCCTTTCCCTTTGTTCATTATATTTGTGGATTGGAAAAAAAGTTCACATTTGACACTCATGGGATGCACTTACGCTAAGCCCCAAAAAATAAATAAATAAAATAAAACATGAAACTTCAGTTTTTTGTCTTAGCAGCAAACATAATATACCTGAAATTTGCCCATCTACCTACTGAAAAAAATAGTTCTCTGAAAGTGCTACCTTTGTCGTCAGTGATATTTACAGTGATGTGTGTCCACCATATTGAATCATGTCATGTGACCTCAGGGTGTGACACAAATGTGTGCTTTGTGGCTCATTTTATAGAGAAAAATACACTGAAACAAAAAAGGTATGGTTATCCTATAGTATTATCAATTTCTAGTGAGCTACAGCAATTTGAGATGAAACAGCTAAGAATCAGAGAAAATAGCATGGCACTGAGTGTTTTCCAATGGGCACTAATAGGGTTAACCCCCAGTATCTCCCAAATCTTTGTCATTACTTCGCTGGTGAAGTGGCTACCTCTGTCGGACTCAATCCTTTGGGGTAGTCCAAAACGCGAAAAGATGTGGTTGATCATCAGGGCAGCTGCTGTTTCTGCTTTGCAGTTTGGGGCCGGGAGACATTCCACCCATTTAGTAAATAAGCATGTCACCGTCAACATGTACTTATTCCCCCTAGAGGAGCTAATCACAGGCCCTATGTAGTCGACTTGCAAATCTGACCATTGCAGTGTCATCCCCCTCTTTTTGAGAGGTGCACGGTGTGTGAGGGATGTTGGCTGAAATTGTGCACACACAAGACACCCCTTCAAGTATTGGTCGAGGTCCTGCCCCATGTGTGGCCAGTATGCAACCTCTCTTAAGATCTCAAGTGTTGTATGAAACCCCCTATGACCGGCAGTGGCCGCATCATGGGCGTGACTTAACATCAGGCTTCGGAATGAGGTAGGGACCACCCACTGACCATGGCCAGCTTGGGATTTCCTTACCAACAAACTGTCTTGGATTCAGAACATTTTTGGACATTTCATCAACACTCTAAGGTCCTCTTTGTCAATGTGTTGGTAAAACTTACCAATTATTGGATCCCCCTTCTGAGCCGTAATCAAATCAGCATCTGGGGTCTCCTTACTCCATTGTGCAGTTGGAATATCATTGTGAGCATTTGTCAGGGACCTAGTGATAGCAGTGACCTGGATTTCCCCCAACAGCGACTCAATCTCTATTAGATCCCATTGGATGGCCCCGGTTTTGGCCAGCTGATCAGCTAAGTCATTTGCAGTTTTATCTGGTCCCTCTACTTTGGAATGACCCTTGATCTTCTTCCAGTAGATGGCCATCCCATTCGAGGTGACCAGATCATCAATATTTTGGATTAACTTCCCATGTTTCAAGGGTTTGTTATTAGCACATAAAATGCCTCTGGTTTTCCAATTAACCAGGTGCTCCATGAACCCGTTCTGTACATAGTCCGAATCTGTGATTATGACCAGTTTGTGGAGTTGATGTTGGGCAGCAGTGAGGATGGCTTGATGCACAGCCATCAACTCTGCCACCTGACTACTTCGGGGACGAATTTTGCATCCAGCGGAGGGTTCTGGGGACTCATTCACCCATGCATTCCCTACGCCGGCCACCAGTTCTTTCTCCCCGTTGTTGTCAACATGGTAAGACCATCCATCCACATATACAGTGGGCATTCCTTCACACTTGTCGTCTTCAAATACTTTGTGTGGGGAATTAAGGTATGCCTCCATGTTTCCAAAAAGCGTGTGCTGCAAACTCTCACCTCAGAACAGGTTATCATGCCATGTTCTCTCTGGAGAGGAGCGCCTGCTACCTTTTGTGAAATATATGCCTCCATGTTGTCCTTGATTTTTAGACTTTCGTCCTCGAGACAGTTTTCTCTGGCACAATCATGCAAGTCAGCCAGAACTTGCGCGAGGGGACTCTTCTTGTTTTGGCCATATCTGACCTCCACAGGAAAGCCTTACATTGACAGAATCCAGGAAGTAATTCAGGAATTATTCACATACCCGGCCCGTATTCTGTCACTTTGGAGATATTTCAGAGGCTGGTGTGGAGTCTCCACTATGTTTTGTTCCCCCTGGATAAACGGGCGGCTATTCTTCAATGCCCACACTGTTGCCAGGAGTACCTTCTCACAATCGTTGAATTTTTCCTCCACGGAGGATAAAGTTTTGCTCGCATAGGAGATTACTTTATTGACCTTGTCATGCTTTTGATATAATACTGCAGTCAAGCACGTATTAGAGAACCCTGTCTCCAAGAAAAACTCCTTGTTTCTGACAGGGTAAGCTAGGCAGGGCGCTTGTGAGAGGCTTCTTTTGAGCTGTCTTACTGCCTCGGATTTTTCTGGACCCCATTCCCACTTGACCCCCCCTTCAAGAGATGAATCAGGGGTCTGGTGATCTCTGCGTAGCCCTCAATGAACTTTCTGCTGTAATTAGTCAGTCCAAGGAGGCTCCTTAGTTCCCGCAGAGTTGTGGGGTCTTTCAGTTTCTGAAGTGCTTCCACTTTCTTTTCCTGGGGACAGAGACCCTGAGGAGTAATCTCATGCCCCAAGAAATGAACACAGGTTCTACACCACTGTGCTTTCTGAAAGGAAAGTTTTGCTCCGGCGGCCCTCAACTGTGTCAGAACATAACGGATCTCCGCTATGTGTTCTTCCACAGATGAACTTTTGATGAGGACATCATCTACATAAGCCAGGTTACCCCTCGCACCCAGGTCGGCCATGGCCTTATGTAGGAAAATGTTGAATTCATTGCCGGAATTGAGGTATCCGAAGGGAGTCCGGGTCCATGTGTACTGCTGGTCCCAAAAGGTAAAAGCCAGCTTGTATTGGTCCTCCCGACTGACAGGCACAGTCCAGTATCCATTGTTCAGGTCGATTGCAGTGAACACCTGTAACCCCTGGATCTGGGCCAGCCCTTGGTCAATGTAGGGAAGGGGCCATCGGGAAGGATGGACCCGTTTGTTGAGCTCCCTAAGGTCGGTGCAGAGTCTCCACTGGGCGTTTGGCTTCAATATTCCCAGCACCAGATTATTGAAGGTGCTCTGGACTGGACGGATTATCCCCCGGTTCTCAAGGTTCTTAATTATTTCAGTAAGGGACTCCATGGATGCGAGAGGCAAGCGATATTGCTTCACAAACACTGGAGTCATGCCAGGGTCCGTGGGAATTGTTGTTGTGTGGATGTCGGTGCAACCACAGTCATATGAGTCCACCGCAAAGAGATCTTGGAAATCCAAGAAAACTTGTTTCAACTTTTGCTTCTGGTCCAGAGTCACACAGGCATCAGCTAGGTTGACTCTCTCTTCCACCATCTGTCTGAAGCCTGGAAAGACTTCTGGTTTTGCTATCTCAGCGGCCTCTTCCAGCTGGGTGGAGAAGTCCCTGGTCAGAGTGCTGATTTGGACTGGAGGCTCAGGTGGGAAAGGCAGCCCTCATGGACCTGGAAAATCACCTCATCCCTCCTGAAGTCACAAGTCACATCTTCCTTACCATAAGGCCAGGAAGTGTACACCAGGAAGTTCCCCCCATGCCGGGTAAAGACCCTGTCTGGTGTTGTATTGTCATCACTGTCACTGTCAAAACAGTCCTTGGGGATTGGTCCTAACAGTTAATTTCCTAAATCAATGGGTGAAATGTTGGTCATCAACCGCCATTCCAATAATGGTGCCTGCGGATAGAGAAATACTCTTTAAGTCGCTGTTATCCACCTCTATTGGAATGGTGTCATGCTCTATGTTGACTAACGGTGTTGGGTTTACCCCAACCCTTACTGTTGAAGAGAAGCCTTTAGTTGAATATAAGCATCAGGGTTTTTCAATTTTTGTCCTCTTTTAATATTCACTCCCGGTGAGAATTGTCGGGTCCTTTCTGGGATGGTGACTTCCTCTTTAATCTGAATTTCAACTGCATAAGGTAGTAATTGAGCTGACCTAAATGCTTTTTCTGGATCATAAAAGCCCATGGGGTTATCCGCTAATCGGGACTACGCTTTGAAGTTTATTAGGTCCAAACTAATGGCAAAGCGATTGAGAATGTCACTGCCTAAGTAAACGGCGGCAGTGACGTCTCGCACGACCCAACAATTATGGACTATGCTCTTGTTGCCAATGGAGATTTTGAGCATACACCTGCTTGGCAGGAGATGTTTGGAATTGGGTGTTTCCAGATCCATTTCCCATTTGTCTATCAGTTTGAATGTGGGAATGGCTGGATCTTTTGGGAGTTGGCGGAACATGGCTTCGCTGATGAAGCTCTTACCGTTGTTCACACACACTCGGGCGAGAACAGAGTCCTTCCCATCATTTAGCTGAACAGGGATGAACAACTGCTCTCCAATTTGCTAAATATCAGCCAGGCTCTGAGCTGATTTCACATCTTTCGGAACTATTGGAGGGGGAATGTCTGATTGTGGATTAGTAAAGAATTTCAGAGTGTTTCCTTCCAGTGTGGAATACCACCTTAAACTGGAAGGAAGGTTGATTTTCAGAAATAGAGAGGACCCCCCATCACCGGTCTGTTGTCCTACTGCTATTACTGTCACGTCAGGAATTTGGTTGTTCTGGAAGTGAAATTCTACTTGGTCAGCTTTTTGTTCAACCATGTGGCATGTGCCGTTTAAACTAACATGGTTGACACTCTGTTTTAGTTTTATTGGTCGGCTAGTCTGGGTCCGGAGGACCTTGTTTACGCAATCTATTAGGGGTGACAACCTTCTCAGGAGGTCATTCCCTAGTAAACAAGGGGTGCCCTCGAGAGTCACTACTATGACCGGGTGTTTCACCTTGTGTCGCCCAATTTTAATGCCCAAATCTGCAGTCCCCTTGACAGGAATTTCCTTCCCGTCAAAGTTCTGAAGTTGTCCTGGAAGAGAGGTGAGAGGAATTTGGTAATTCTCCCCCCTTCCTGCATTTAGTTCGTCAAAGGCTCTTTTGGACAGAAGGGTAGCTTGGGATCCAGTGTCCACCAGTGCCAAAATTGTACCCTGCCCCTGTACTTGTACCGGGGCGTAGTATCTTTCCTCCTTCTCCTCAAGGGGGCACAGATAATGCACATTTTTGGACAACTGGTGGGCTAATTTTTTTGTTTTGGACATTGCGAGCGAAGAGATTTGGGCTGAATTCTGTGGAGAGTCATGGCAATCTGCAAGAAAAAGTTGGCAACTGGAAATCAGAGCCGTTGTTGGTTCCCCTGTTTCCAGTTCTGGGCCGCCCCCCCTTTTTGGAGGCAGTCACCAGCATGGGTTTGAACCAGGGGATTTTGTTGCTGTTGGTTCTGGGATGAGATGATGGCCAGCGCTAGCTCAGTCCCCACATTTACCCAGTCTGGATTTGGATCCCTTGGGACCCATTTTTCTTTGGGAGGATTTCCCCCATCTCTGAAGGAGAAGATCCTTTTCCCAGGATCCTCTGAGGATCCCTCTCCCTCAAATTGGAAGATCTGCACCTCCTCCACAAAATGGGTCTGTTTGGGTCCTTTGTTTCTCCTACCTCCTCTCTGCTCCTTGGGTAGCAGACTTTCAGGGGTAGGAGATTTTATTTCCGATTCCTGAGTTTCCAGGGGCTGTTTACAAGTGGGGAAGGAAGCTTCCTCCCAGGCTTTGCACCCCCCTTCCCCTTGTGGCTCCTCCCTGGGAACCCGTGGGTTATCGGGGTGCTGCCCCCGTCATTGTTCTGGAGCACCAGGCCCAGAGTTTAGGGCATTCTGCGCTGGCATGCTTATCTGAGGGTTCTGTTGAGCCCTCAGCATGTGACCCAGATCCCGTGCCATATTTTGGACCTGGCGCTCGAACTGTGAAACCCGCTCAGGCTGATACGGTTCTGTTTTCTCCCCTGGGCTGATCCCGGGAAGGGTAGCTATCCCTTCTCTGGTAGTACCCCGGGTTGGGAAGATTTGGGTACCCCTCCACCCTTGGCCTTCCCTCTCCCGGATTAGGTTGTCTGGGCTCAGGGAATTGGGGAAAGATGGATGGATTATTTTGGGGTTGGAAATCGGGTGGATACCTGGGAAAAAAGTTCTGCCCAGTATTTGGGGAATTTCTGTCCTCCTGTGGGAAGTTAGGAGGGGAGTTCCCTGGGTTAGGTGCTTGGCTGGATCCCCCCCCTTGGGCTGGAGGAGTCCACACATAACCCAGGATGGGTCAGTTTCCCTTGTAACGGGGACTTACATAATCAGGGGAATGAGGGATCCCATTTGTGGGACTACCTCCTTGACTCCCTGTTTGTGACTGGCCCGAGGGCCTTCTTGGCTTTTCTGGGCGTTATTTTTAT
Organism: Ambystoma mexicanum; assembly: GCF_040938575.1. NCBI lineage: Eukaryota > Metazoa > Chordata > Amphibia > Caudata > Ambystomatidae > Ambystoma > Ambystoma mexicanum. Next base: position 1,662,615,559 of record NC_090932.1, read on the forward strand.
TTTCTATGGGCTTCTGCACCTCATAGATCCGGGTAGCCTGTTCAATGACCCAGTCTAGTGACCTTTTCTCGTGAAAATCTCTCACTAGCTGGGACATTATGTATTTGGGTAAGGCATGGAAAAACGTATTTACAAACTCTTTCCTGTCCGTGCACACCCTTCTGGTAGTCTGCGCAAAGGCACGCTTCAATTCCTGCACAAATTCTTGTGGGGCCTGATCCTCCCCACATTGCAAATTGTAGGCTGCCTTGCGAGCCTCTTGGGGATTCCGGTGAACAGAGAAATGCTTTAAGATGGCCGCCATGTAGGTGGACCATCTTGCATGATTTTGGTCCTCCAGCCCCGCAAAGAAACTGGAGTATTCTGGGGAGAATGTCCATTTGACGTACTGCATGCAGCTACTGCTGTCTTTCAAATGGAAAGTCTCCATCATTTGCTCGTAAAGCTCCAAGTGTTCCCAAACAGAATACTTGGCGTTCTTGTGAAAAGGGGTGATGACACTCCTTATTGCCTTAATCTCTTTTAAGGGGTCCTTAAGCAAGGCCCTTTTTGCCTTATTGGCCTTTTTGGTTCGGGTAACCCTGGTCCATTCATCCTCTGACTCAGAAGCACTGCTCCCAGAGGTGCCCATCTGATCTTCCAGGTTTTCCCAGATTCTGGAAGCCTGGGAATGGCTGGCAGAATGTGGGGACCCGGTCTCCTGTGTCCTGTGATGTTCAGAGGAGTCTTCAGATTCCTCCTTGCTGCCAGGATTTGATGAGTATCCCCCACTGACCTAACTGGGCAGAGGTTTTTAGGATGCCCTTAGTGGGCCTACTCTCCTGGGGTTCCCCACTAAATTGCACTCTACTTAGGTGCCCATACACGGATGCCCGCCCATCCATTCCTGGGTGGTACTGGCCTATGAGCCCCATACTTTTGGCTGGATAGTAATCTGCCATCCCTGTGGCCCTGTGCTCATGTGCGCCAGGGGACATGGGGGTGGCAGAGTCCAGGCACTGGGAGAGATGAAGGCCTCTGGTACTAGGTCTCCTGAGGTTATGCTCAGGTGTTTCCCTTTCCCTTTCCCAGCTAACCTCATCTCTATCAGCCCCTGCTCCCTGCTGCCATGCAAGAGCCTGTGCTTTCAGCTCTTCAGTTAAGGCCTTACTAGACTCTATCAGTCTCTCTGCATGGCTACCTCTTGCTGGAGCCTATCATTGTGCTGACAGAGAGCCTCATTCTCTCTCTGTGCCTCCTGGTTGGTCCTGGAGTACTGGGCAAGTCTTTGCTGCAGGAGGATTACCTCCTGGGTCCCATCCCTACTGGCCTGTTCCTTTCTTGCCAGAGCATCTTCCGTCCTCCTGGTGTGCTCTAACAAGTTCTGATGCTCTTTTTGGAGGTCACCCAGTCCCCGGAGGACCAAGTGATTTTCTTCAATTTTTCCTTTTAATTGGCAGACTTCCTGGCCTAAGGTGTCCCTTTCCTGACTAAGAGCCTGCATCTGTGCTACCAGGTCGTCCCTCTGCCTTTTAAGGGATCCAGCTTTCTGGCGCTCTTCCTCAAATTCTGTCTGGGTATCCAGGTCTTTCAGAATCAGTTTGTTGCTCTCTGCCTTCTCCCTATCTAGGTGGCTTTGCAGGGTGACTACCTGCTCTGCGCATGCCCTATTGAAGTTCAGTTGTTGCTCCAGCTTTTTCTGGCTCTGCAGTAGGGAGTCCAAACCTTCTTGGTACTCCTTCTGCAAGGCCAGAAATCTAGTATCCTGGTCTGACTTTTCCTGTTGCAGGATACCCATATCCTCTTTTATTTTAATGATATACTGCCTACTATCATTTTCTGACTCCTGGTTCCTCTGCAGCCTCTACTCAGAAGAGACCAGGTCCGATTGGGCTTTCTCTAATGCCATCTGTTACCTATTTGCCAGATCTTGGCCTTCAGCACATTTGTCCTGTATGGCTCCCATATATACATATAAATATGCCTCTACCCTGGCAATCTTGTTGTGCTCATCCTTTGCTTTAGGGGCCATATATAGTTCACTCAGGGCCACATGTAAGGGACCCCGATCTCTCCATTTATCTGACCCAGTTACAGTGACCTGTTGCGCGATTGCCTGCAACCACACCGTCTGGACCTGTTCCGTCCATTCGCCTCTCACAAATAGCTCATGTAAGAGGTGCTCTCTGGCTATCTTGATGTCTACCAGTGTTGTCATTCTGTAAATTGATTTCCTTCCTGACTTACAGAAGTTTGTATTTTATTTTGCATAACAGACCATCTCCTTAGAGCGTCCTTCTTTTGAGGGGTGCTTTTACAGTGTAACACAGTGTGGTGATCCAACCGGATTTATGTATCCTGTCAGTTAGCACACTGTATTAACCTGCAGAAGTGGTAGATCTAATCCAGACGTCCCGGCTCGAGCCCCCACTCTGTTAAGTGACTTCAATTCAGCACTCCAACTAAGTGAATGCCTAGTCTGGGATGCCCAAGGGAAGTCCTTATTTATATATTTTTATGACAAGTTCATAGATCTGGATGATAAACCCTTGTATAACGCCCCTCTCTTTGAATCCCCCTGACCTCACTGAGCCAAGAAGTAGGTTTGTTTGCAAATTAAAAGATTTATTTGAAAAATTAAACAATATATATATCACACTTTTATGAATAAATTAATATTTGATAGCACACTTATGAATATAATATTGATCAACAATGGGTAATGTTACAATTATTGCACACTATTTTAAATCAGTGAGGTGTTAGTATAGAAAGGATAAGGTAGCAGAGAATACTTTTATGGTTTCAAGGAAAAACAATGATGGAAAGAATGCAGCACAGAAATAACTGATATGGTTCCAACAAGAGATAATATGATCACTTTTTCTTTTGACAATTCACTCCCCCCCTATGCAATATAAGGAGATGGAAGGAGAGCACACAGTTTTCAGGATTATAATCAAATGCAATACAAATTCTAGCTCCCCCATAGCAAGCTTAGAGCAACCGTTATGCTTTTAAACATGCAGAAATACTTTTAATGTGATTTGCAATGAAGTGAAAATATGCTAAAAATGATTTTAATTCCCTATAGGAGATTCAGGGTAGGTGATAGCTACTTAAGATTGGTTCAGGTCAACACTATCAGTGATTCATGAGGGATTATCAGGTTGAAAATGGGTTTCAGCAATGGAAGCAAAAGACAGCTATTTTAGACAGGTGAAGAAGTTGAGTCAAATTGCAAATCGCTGAACTTTTTCTGAGTGCGTCGAGCAAGATTACGAAAAACTATAAGGAGTAGAAAGTCTTGGGCTTGTTGGAAAGCTTAGATTCTTAGCTTAGCTCTAGGACGTGCGGTTCAAAAGATACAGACAATTTAGTGGAGGTAGATTCTCAGAAATAAAGTAAGATTCAAATGACAAATGACACTTTCACAGGTTTGAAATCACAGAATGGACACACAATTTCTATGCAGTTCTAAATAGGTGGACATGGTTTGAATTAGATTATTTTAAACTAAGATATTGGTTCTGCACAGTTCTGGCTGGATACTCACACTATAAATTTGAAATAGGCCGTCAAGATCTGGTCAACAGGTTTAGACGGGACTTCTAGCAGTGGTTCTGACATCACAGCTATCTGGGTCAGCTCTGCTCTGCTGGTCGGGATCTCTGGTTCTGGCAAAAGTTCTTGGCACTGCACAGCGGTCTGGTCTGGGTCTGGTCTGCGGTTTGGATACAGCTCTGCTTTCTGGGTCTGGTACTGGCACCGCAGTCTCATCTGCGTCTCTGGTTCCGGCAAAAGTTCTAGCCAGAAGCGAACAGCACAGCCCGGCTGTTGAATAGTTTGGTTAGGTGGCTGGATTCTGAGGCCTGCTGAGAAGGATTCAGCTTTTGGACTAGGCCTCTCTGCTGCAAGTTCTGAAGTCTGGATTCTAAGTTCTGGTTCTGGAGTCTTCTGGCAAAGCGCTTCGCAAGAAATCAGTTTGAAGTGGAAAGTGAATGTCCCTACCTGGATCTCAGTGGCTCTTTTTATATCTTTTGAAAATGGGTGGGAAGGCTGACTTTCTATGCCCAACCCTCTGAGGATCCTGACTTAAATGCACATTTATCTATGTACAATTTTGCTAATATTATATGTCCAGTTAACATATTTTCTGTAGCGCCAAACCATCCGATCCCTGTCTTTGTAAGATGTTGTGTTCACTTCTGACAGAATTCTGCCCTTTTCATCCAGAACACAACCTCTAAACTTTTCCAGAATTTACACAATGTGCGCAAGGAATATGGGCATCAGATGGTGACGTGTCAGATTTTTAACATACATACATTTGGAGTAATACCCTATTTTCCGCTGCTACCCCCAGAACATACCACAGAGTCCTAAGACCTCTTAAAATGTGCACAGCAAAATCACAGGAATAATGATATTATTGATATAATTTTGACAATTTTGTACTATGAATTATCTATCTTTTCAAATTTATGCGCTGGCCCAGAGGGGTGTGGTTTCCCAAAGCACATGGGGGAATTTCTGGTTTGTCCACTTCCTCCAAGCTCAGCTGGCTCAAAGAGGCAGTGCCCCTCCCATTTCCATCCAAGAAGAAGCTATTTACGACCCCCTGATTTAGCAATTGCTTAGAGCAAAGGGAAGTTCATTGTTTTGTTTCACTGCAGTCCCAGGTACCCCTCCCCTGATTCAATCAGAGAGGTGTAACCTCCTTTTGGTGGGGCAGCAGAAGGCAGGCCAGGCCTGTGAATGCAGTTGCTGGGCAAGTTTCAACTCCTGTCAGGGGTAGTTGCCGGGCAGAATTCAATCCCTTTAAGCCAGGCTTCAGCCAAAGGTCACTTTTGTTCCCATTTTTCTTCATTCAAATCAAACTTACAATTTTGACACATGCAGCTAGTACGTTGATTCTAAGTTCAAAACCATGACATTTAAGCAGTTGCAACCTATGTGACACTCAAAAGTAGGTCACTCATTTATTTTAAACATTTCGATTTTAGTGGCTTTAAATCCCATTTCACTTAAGCTGCTGACATCCACAGCTCAGCCAGTTTTGTTATGAACATTATTTTAGGCTCTTCATCTTTCCAGATTTGGTATGCACACAAGACTTCATTCTACCAGATGTCTGCTGGTGTTCAGTAAGATTTTTGAATATCTTGCAATGTTTGAAATAGGAATTTTGAGCTTGCATTCAGAGAAACAAAGGTGATTTCAAAGCGCTCTTTGAGCTAACAGGCACTGTTGTTTTTCCTTTGGCACCACGTTTCACTCATGGTGCTTCTGGCCCATCACGCTCACACTGGTTGTTGGCGGGTCAGGCGACCATTTTGGTGTGCGCAAAAACTGTGTGGTTTTCCTGGATTCCGGCACAAATGTGGACTTTTCCGCCATCTTGGGTTTTCTAAGCCCACAGCGCCAAATGTTGCAGCACAATAACTTGAACGTGGCTCGGTACACCTGACAGAACACTTCTCAACATGCTTCTCCGTCAGTTTGAAACAGCTGTATTTGATGACTACGCATCCAGTTACAATACTGACAGTGCAGTGCACGTAGCCACTCATGTTTGTTCGCACAATTAGAGGAAGCCACAAGCTTTTTGTTTTTGGGCAAAAGTGCCTTCTTGGATTGTACCAAGGGATCGAATTTGTACCGCAGTTGAAATTGGACTTGTGAACGAGAGATTTCCCTATCCCGGTAGCAATGTAGATAGGTGGTATAGTCATTGTTTATTGCTATGGCATTCGGATTGCAATTCGCCACCTGATTATGAAAAGCCAATAGAGATTGAGGGTACCAACTCAATCACATTTGAGCATTGTTGGCTGTTATTTTCTGAGGAAAGCTAAGTTGATCATTATTAAACGCTCCCACGCTAACCGACCACGCAAGGATTAACATGTTGTGGTCACTAAAAGCTTGGGTATTACTCTAAAACTCGTAGCCACCTCAAACGTGCTTATGTCGACGAAAGCATAGTCGAGAATCGATGTGCATCCTCCTCTGTGCCATGTGATTTGTGAAGTCGTATCTCCAGGTAATGCACCATTACACATATAGAGGCCTCTATTTTGTACCACCAGAAGCCATCTTAAACAGGCCAAGTTAAATTTCAAATTATTTTCTGGGAGAATTTGTAGGTTTAAGTCACCCATAACAATAATGTTAGTAATTTCGGTAGATTCTGAGACTTCGTTTAGTAGGCATTCTAACTCGCAAAAGAAATTATCATCCGACGTCCCCATTGGATTGCGGTAAATGTTCAAAATTGCCACTGTTCCTCCCGGGAGAGTCAGCTTGGTGGGTAGTAAGTAGGGATTTGGAGCAGCCCACCAAGCGAGTTGCCAATCCCTATGATTTTTAATAGCTACTAGCATGCCAGATGAAGGATGTCCCTGGGCCGAGACCTTGGCAGGAAGGAACACAATTGAATGATCTTCCCAAATCGGTTTTTCCTTTAACCACATCTCCTGCAGTATGATTATATCATACTTGGACAAAACAGCCGCACTTTCACCAAAAGGATGCGAATTTCCACATGTTCCAACGGATTGTTAGAATCTCATGTTTACTCAGATCAGTTCTTGGTTATGAATTTCGATTGGGATTGGCCTTGTCAGGAAAGGGATACTGGAGTGATTTCTCATTATTTTAGTGGCTCACTCCATAGATTTTATTATGAGTTTTAACTCTCTCAGAGATCGTGGCATTGCTTGGAAGAATTAAGTTGCCCTCTATGTCCAATGTAAATGGATCAGTTGCTAGAACAAAACCCAAGGCAAAGACATCCATCCTTGCCTGCTACAAGGAGTTTCTTATGTAATGGGATTGCAAACATATTCTAGCAATCGAATTGTCACTGCTCTGAACAAAGCCAACTTGGTCGATATCCGCTGAGGTTATACCTTCCGGCGTGCTGATCTCGTCAAAAATCGCTAGAATATTCATTCTGTTCATTGTGTAAGCAATGAAAGGTGGAGGGCGACAATTGAGAATTAAGCGATAGATGTTAGCACGTTTCTTGTTAACCATATTGGTTTTGGCTTGTTTTGTGCTCATTCTCGTTGTCTCAGAGCCTCTTGGAATGTGACTTGCTTTTTGGGAATCAGAGTTAGAACCAAGTCTCAATTTGGTCAATTGTTTCTTGGCCAGTAAAGGGACCCGAGTCAAGGTATCAGAATGTGGCTGGTTGCGGTCAAAGTAACTTTGGACCGCTTTAGCGATTTGGTTGTCAATTTAGTGCCCCACATGTGACTGAACCTCCTGAATTTTGGGCTGGATTGCCCAATCAATATGCATGGAAGCGTGATGCTGCGAAGAGAGGGCTTCAAGATTTGAAGGGCACTCTCTCCTGCATATTACAGGCATGTTAACCTGACATGTCTTAGCTTGTGAGAATCGGTGGTCCACCACAGGTCTATGTACTTCTCTTGTCGCCTGTGCATGAGACACTGCATAAATTGGGATCAGTGTGTCTACTTCCTGATTATAGTGCACTGCAGATGAGTGCATCACATCATTTGTAATGGATGTTTTGACTGGAACTCCCAAAGTATCAACATCAGTGGTTTGTATGGCTTTTGCCGATGTATGGGGAACCTGACTTACCACAGGTATTTGAGGTTGTTTAAATGTGTTGTTCACATGTGTACGTTGGAAATCGATGTATTTCTGAATGGAACATTCAATTTGCTCTCGAATGTCTGTCAGGACGAAGCTACTACTGGCTTCCTGAATTGGTAGTAGCACTCCTTTGTGAAGTGGATTAGGTGTAGTACAATTGTCCACAAAACCAATGGCACCCACCTCCACGACCTTCGGCACTTCAACAGTGCTCAACAATGCAGCGACCAGAGTCTCAACAGTGCTCGCTTTGGTAGCATCTGGAGTGACAGTGGAGGTGAATTTTTGGTCAGAGATGGACATAATGAGCTCATTCAGTGGTTGGTAAACCTCAACTGTGGAGACAGTAGTTACAGTCTGCGTTGATTTGGCAGGTGGACTAGGCAATTTGTTGCAAACATTTGTTTTAAAAGTGGACCCAGTATTTACTTGCGGGATTAAGCGTTTCAACAATTGTTTGAAATTGGCTCTAGAACGCGAGGGGGGAATCGTTTGATTCTTCATTTTCTTAGTTAAACCTAGATTCCCACTCCTTTGCATCGTACCAGTTTTAGTTTGAAATTGTCTATAAGGTACCTTTTTGCTTTTGTCCAAATGCCCTTCTGTATCTCCAGGCAACTTCTGATTTTGATCCATCATAGAATCATCAGCTTCATAACAAATCACAGAATTATCAGGTAACACAATTTCAGAACACGGACTGGTCGCAGGTGGCGTTACCAGGTTGATGACAGACTTATTCCTGCTCATATTCGTTATATCAACAGACATGACCCTCTTATTGTTAATACCATCAACCCTTCATTTTTCACACGCCATAGGTTTATCCAGCTTGATTCCACAATCAACAGCAACAGACATTTGCACAAGAGCATCATGGGCTTTTATATGTTCCTTCATACATTTCATTGCTGTGTCTCTGCTTCAATGATTTACATCTCGGAACACCTTATCACTCATCCAGCTCGCGATTAGATCAATCTGTTTGGGCTGAGCTGAGATTTTGTAGTCTAGCGTTTCAAACAGTTTTACCAAAGTATTACTTGTCGGGTTCAAAGTTTGTTTGGTAATTTCATTCGGCTTGGAAGGTGGAGGCCTCGATGGAAATTGAATAGGAGTTAGTGGTTCACTTGGGTCCCTTGGTGTTTGACCCTCCATAGGAAGTGGTGCAAGTGACAAATTAACTGTTTTGCTAGAATTGTCAAATAAGTTTGGAGAATGATATAAGATGTTATCATGAGCTCTTATTGAAGAAGTAGCAATTACAGAAATATCACCAATACAGACACTGCAATGTCCTGGACATTTGGCTGGAGTGACGATAGATGGAGAGATAGAGACATTTGCACTAACATTGTGTACTGAAATTTCTAATCCGCCGGCAAGGTTTGACACAGGAGTGACGGCAGGGATGCTATCACCGTCTACCTTGTTTGCGGATCGCGGCTCCTCAGAGGGCACCGATTCTAAGTGACTTTGCCGTGACAGACCTGGCAATGGTTCTACCTCCAGTAATTGCGTGTCAGTGATCGAAATGCTGTTGGACACTGTTGTAGGGGCACCATCAAGAGGCGTTGTTCAATTAACAACAGCTGCTTTCATATCAAAGGAGGTCAAGCACATAGGTTTGCAAAAGTCTCGTATGTCCTCAGCACAGGGTTTCTTTTCCCCACAATCAAGCATAGAATCCACCATCTTGCATTTAAGTGCACTCGTCGACGAGTGGCGTACTGGAGTGGACTTTAAAGTGAGCGACATGCTAGTTGTTCTCAAAGTCGGGGCCATATTTGTTTTTAATGTGTAAATGTTGTACACAATGTATTATTATGAGTCCCCTTAGATCAAGCAGAGATTCCAGTAAACGTTGCTCCACTTGAACCGCAGATCACCGGCTAAAAGTGAGCAGAGACACATGGCATGTTGGACTTGGAAGGAAGTAGATATATACACTAATTGATTTATCAATCTAATTCACTGTTGTATTATAAGGTACCAACCGTGAACACAACCACTTTTTAGCACCCCAAGAGGAAGCAGGAAAGGGGGATTGGGAAGTGTAGGTGCTTGGAAACTTCAAAGCCTTAGAACATTCGGTAACACTTACATGCAAGTGAAGGGAGGGGATTGCGAGTAGTAAATCAAGAACATACAAGGAGAGACATAACTTTAAAAAAAACCTGCAGCAGGATAACGGTCTACATATGATAGGCTATTTATTTATATGATAGGTTATTTATAACGTGCTTAATACCCTGAGGTTTCTAAGCGCGGACCCGGGGATCGGACTGTGTTGCTCCGTGTCGTCTTGATTCCAAGGTGACCATGTTGCCACTGAGCTATCCTCCCGAAACATATATCATATATGACGGCAAGATCACAATCTCCGGACAAATGTATCTATAATGCATGGATATGAGTTGCAGGAGAGAGCAAAAGCTGCCAAGTGGGAGTGCAGATAATTGGTGATTTACAGGAAACATTTGGCAAACACACGAGTGCAAGAAAACACAGTTTAAATGCAAATTAATGCAAAAATAAAGAAGAGCGTGGTGTCAGTCTCGTAAGACATGAAGACTGAGAGGCACTTAACTTGCCCTAAATAGATTACAGTATTTAAGGACAAAAAAACACAAGATTAGCATACAATAGGAAATGTTGGTGTGTCACATTTTTTCATCCCCATTGGCTATCACCTATATGAGTAGCTAAACACAATGTTTGCTTTGACATTTCATTAGTTAGTGCAATCCTAGTGACGTGAGTGCATCCCGCACAGACGTGCTAATTGCACAATCAACAGAAAAGGTGAAACGACACAAGCCTTTCCTACCTGCCGCCAATTTCAGAGCAGATGTCCAAGCCACGCTCGTCTCACACCTGGACGGAGGCAGCACCCTAGTCAGAGGGGTCCCAGATGCCACCTTGGCCCCTCTGAAAGGCGTCCAGCCTGATACACCACTCCTCATCACAGGACTAAGAGAATTCAGCCACGTCACCACCACCCTCACAGACCTTACTTCATACATGAGTTCTGGGACGAGGGAGAGGGATGTGGAGGTAATACTGGGCCAAGGGGCTGAGTTTAGGGTTGGAGGAGGGGAGTTGGAGGGATAGGGACGTGTCAGGATGGTGGGGCAGGTGGGGGGTGCACTGTCACATATTGGGCATCCATGATAAATAAAGCCGGCATGATATGTGTTTTGGTACAATGAGTCTAGTTATTTTTTAATATGGTTTGACATTTTTACAGGGCAACTATGCAAAGTAAGCATGATAAGTGTTATTACCTGTCTAGACTGGCATTTGGCTTCGGCAAGTATAGTCATTTCATACTGTGGGGTGCCTGGTAAGATAAGACAGAAGGATGTTTACATGTTACGATATATCAGCCGTGGGAATCTCATCACAGAGGACTGCATCTCCTTATATGTCCCCAAGTGCGTGGTTAGCTCCCTTTCTAGTTTATACAATAACATATATTTCCCCATTGTATAATGTTCATTTTGTTGTACATCTTCACAGAGGTTTCCATCAATGTAAGTTTGGCTGATTCCGTTTCAGCAACAATCAGGTCACAGCACTCTCCAAAATTGCCCAAAGCTTTGTCATAATTAGTGCTTAAAGCTATATTCAAATCTTCAAATAGCAAACACGATGGTGGAACCAATATTGCCTCGGCTTGTGTTGTACTATTGGGTCTAACCCTATTATATCATGACCTCATCCATAGCACATGAGCGCAGCACCCTTGTCAACCTGTGTTTGGGATCTAAAATATTATTGTCTCTTTCAGTATTTGGTATTTTAAAATGTTTACATTTGTGTACTTTTCTTACTCCTGCAATCCACTGTCGATAACATCACCAGGGATAAATAGGAACTGATGCCATCTGGGTCAAATTTTAAGTGGCATCACTTCCTGTGATGTGATTAAGGTCTGCAATGCCACTTATGCTACCTCAGGTATTTTGGTAAATCGACGTCCCTGGTTCCACAGTGTGGTGGAAGTTTAGGGGTTCAAATACAAACCAAAAATCTGTTCAAGTACCCCAGCCTGGCTCACGAAGCACAAAGCACTAGACTGGAGCGCTATGCTCCGCGCCGCCATTCTCCATGTAGGCACACAGAGCAGGTGCGATATGAACACAATTTGAGGTGCAAACCCCTTAAAACCCGAACAGATGCTGTGGTCTTCCACCTTCCTCGTGTTTGATGGTCTAACTCTCAATTTGAGAGGATAGCTCAGGGGCAAGGTGCGCACCTTGGAAGCAAGACAACACGGAGCTACACGGGTTCGATCTCTTGGTAGCGGTTTGTCGGTATTAAGCGCGTTATAAATAACTAATCATATCATAACTGGGACAGTCAGTCCAGGCAGAAGCAGGGAACACAGCGCTATGAACCCAACATAGCGCCATACCTCCACGGCACTAGGTGCGTTTTTCTTGCAACAAAAACGCACAAAATGGTTCAGAAAAGGAATACAGGCACTTTCTCAGAACATTCGTGGCTATTGTGCTTCTGGAATTTTTGATCATGTCGGTAATTGGAGGCCGTGCTCCCCACCTGTAGACACCGCACTTTAATAGCGCCCACAGCCTTGTGGTGGGCACGGCTTGCCAGGAGGTCGCAGCTGAGTCGGTGGAGGTGATGGCTGCTGGACATGAGTGCTGCAGACCCGCGAAGCCCGAGTTGACTCATGCATGAGGTGCGAAGGTGACTCTTTTCGTCCGGGGAGCGACGGGCGTGTTCAGTGGCCAGGCGTGGGCGGGGTGAGGGGCAGCCACATCGCGCGGATGCGTTCTTCTTGGCCCCCTGCCTCCCACGCCGCCGCATCAGAGCCTTTGCCTCTCCGCTTTCCACTTTGCATTCGCTAGAAAACCGAGTTCACTATTGCTACAGATTAATATGCGGTGCTAGCCATGAGGTCAAAGTGCGTTAGTGCAAGCAGTAAACACGCATCATTAAAAAAATAATGATAGACGGCGTTCACGTGGCGAGCACCGGAAACTTGATTGGTGTATCATTGTCGAGCTGGTCAATAATGCGATGTAATGGACGTCAGCTACCGCACGTGGCAGATCATGGCAGATGTCGACGTTAAAGGCTACACATGTTATGTTGGCATTCACACGGACACCTTCTCCCTCGCCCTCGTCTAGTCTTGTCTTTTGGGAGCAAGATTCTGATCCGGGCCTATAGCAGTAGTTACAGACTGCATATAGAAGAACACAAAATACTGTATTTATTGATTGGAATTTTATAAACCACCAGCTACTCTTTCGATATTCCACTAATTTGTAATATTATTAAATAACCTAATGGTACTCAATGTATGAACTAAGGGCGACATTAAAGGTTGAGTGAAAATCAGCAAGTTTAAACTCTATTATGTCTGCAGCTGGGCCTCAAAACATCTGCTTTTGTACAAGAACTGAAAATGGGATTCTGGTTATGCTGTGGTCCTTCTTATGGAAGTAGCGCTATGATGGGAGGCAGCGGCCCTGCACCTGTCCGGAGGAATTACTGCCAAAACGCAAGATAGAGTGCAAATCCCAGCAGCTTTTGGTGACATTTCTGTGGCAGCCTGCTCGAATGGCGGAGTTACCGACTAGTAGATCCTTCAAAAATGGACAGACCTGCTGCTGAGCATAACCTGGGCATCTGTCCATCTTTGTAGCAACACCTTCGCTCATTCTCTTTTGTCCCTTCCGGTATCCCACCCAGTAAGGTGCAGAATGAGACAGGTCTTCTTTGTTGGGATACAAAAGGCTGCAGATTTATTTTCACAACATAATAAACTCAAAACACTGCAAACAAACTTGGTGAAAATAGTTCTGATGGTGCAGCCACTGCTCCATGTCCAAGACTTGCTTCTACCTTTCCCAACCAAGTCCACAGTAGGCCCAGCTCCCCCAAACCTTTTGTGTCTGAGCCACGCCTGCCCTTGTAGGTGTTCCTGGTCTGAGGGAGTGCCATTCATTCGGGGAAGCAGAGCCCTCATTGCTACCACCAGCGCCCCCGCTACTTAGGCCCCCAAGAAGCACTGGTCCAGAGAAGAGCGAAGACCTTTCCGGCTTTCCCACGGCTCATTCGGAGTCTGTATCTTGCCATCGGTCGCCAAAAGACTGCCTCGCCGTTCAGCGACATCAATGTCCAGGCATTGCCCGTCTGCCGCTCTCCAAGCAGGATGGGTGGGTGTAAAACTAAAACCAGGTCCTTCGGTGCGGCAGGCATCCTTCTCCTCACAATGGATTTTCCTGCGGCAGAAACACTGTTATGGGTTTGATGGTAAACAGCTGGTGGCACCGGCAGGTTACCACCAACCTCCTAATGAGGCCCATAAAATGAGACTGGAAGTGGTGGTCATACCCATTGATAAGATACCATTCCTCATAGGAACAAATTGCCTCAAAGCACTGTCACCTCTTACTGATGGGGGTATTGTGGCATTCAGAACAAAACAACCTGAAACCCTAAAAGGTTATGAGCCAGAGTAACAGTGCAAAATAATCTAACACCATTGCTAGATCAGAAAGTGCAGTGGAAATGTATCTTCAAAAAGCTTGTGTGCCCTGTGTCACTGGCATCCTCATGTGCCAGGGTGAAATGGAAGGCGAAAAGGAAAAGCAATATTTAGAGATTTTTCTGGACATCAAGAGAAATTGGAAGACACAGATAGATGACAACACATTGTGTTTTTATCTTAATGATAAAAATTGCAAACCAAACGTTGCTGCAGAGTCTGATCAGGAAACATATATTTCAACAATTGCAGAACTACACATGGAGGAAGGGCACATCTGGATCCTGTTGCATGAGAATGGGCATCGAGAAATGATTGAGGCACTGCTGGCCCTAAAGCAGGAAACCTTTCATTAACGAAAATATGTTTAAACAAATGCTTGACAGAGAAGAAATACCAAGTTTTAAAATTAAAAATCAACACATTTTGGTCTGGATGACTCTGTATTGGGCCAAAGAATTCTGAGAAGGTATATGTTGAGATTCACAATTAGCTCCAAAAGCATTCACCACAATCTTTGGTTGTAAGTGGAACCAAAAAGAAATTATATTTGGGAAATGACATCATGCATAGATTGTGTATGGTTTTAGATTTCTTGAATCAAAGGTTTTGGTCTAGGCTGTGTGGAGCAGCACCTACATTCGAAAACAAAAGACAAGCTTATGATTGTGCCCAGATGATGCCATATGCAGTTGATCTTCAGGTAAAGAAGGATGCCACTATTCCTGTTTTCACCAATTTGCAATAGCATTAAGAGTATGTTTGTCCTTTTTTGCATAGAATTACATAATAGCCTGGCACTTAAGGGGTTTTAAAGTACAGAAAGAAACAACAGATAAAAGGGCCTAATGCATTTGTGTGCCTAAAAGAATCCATGAGACAGCAAGGACTTAAAGTGTGAATATACACCATTAGTCGAGATTGGGGATGGCCCTATTGGAATACTGGTGAATAACAAGGGGTGCCAAAACATTAATTTGGAAGTAAATACAGCATTAGGGATGACAATGCAGGGATCCCACTACACTGCTGATCTAAACAACCAAGTGATCAGGAACATCTCTTAAAGCTAGGTAACTTAACATGGTGAATTGCCTGAGTCACTGGATTCTAAACCAAAGTGGATTTTCAGGGTAAAACCTGTTCCTAAGAAACAAAATATGCAATATGCTGTCATCGGGACAATTAAATCCTGTTCAAAACAGATGAATCTGAAAGAGAAGAACAGTGAGGTGAAATGTAGCATGTTGAAATGGAGGTTAATGTACCAAGATACTTGAGGGTGGCAGCTCTCCAAAGGGACACTGCCACACAACTAGAGGAAAGTACAAATGCCCCTTCTTTGGAGGACTTCCCATAATACACCTTAAATGGTAGAGGAGCACATTCAAGCTGCAGATGCTTGCACTAATGAAGAGGAAAAAGGCCAATTAAGAAAATTGTTACGGAATTCAAGGAGGTATTTGCTAAAGACTCCTATGAATGCAGGCTTAACGATTTGCATGTTGCCACACTACCAGAAGAGTATTGTAGGGAGCCAGTATGTGTGCAATAATATAGGTTACCCTTGGCTTGAATGGAGTCCCTAGCAGAAATAATAAAACATTTAGAATCCAGATGAATCATTAGGCTTATTCATAGTACATCAAATGCTCCCATGTTAGGTGTGCTAAAACCCAATGGCCAATGGCACTTGTGGGAGTCTTGAGAGAACTAAATGCTTCAGGAAGGCCTCTTCTATTTATTGATCAGGGCCTTGCACAGGATCAAGGGTCAAAGATACTTACCACTCTGGATCTTACAGCAGGTTACTGGGTTACTGGTGTGTGCCACTAGCTGAAGACATACACATCTATTTGCCTTCTCCTTTAACCGATTACAGTATGCATGTGTTTGTACCCCTTTGGCTATATCAATAGTGGTAGGGAGTTTGGGATATTCCTTAGAAAAACACTTCCAGATGCAGCAGTGATGTATGTGGATGATGTGCTTATCAAGAATTAAGACTTGAAAAGTTACTTCAATTAAATTATACATACGCTCAGTTTCTTAGAAAAGGCTGGGGCAAAGGTATCCTTACAAAAAGTGCAGTGGTGTAGAAAAAAGGTAAACTTTCTAGGGCATGAAGTAACAGAGGATGGATTAAATCCACAAAAGAAAAAGGTGGAATCTTTATAGGGTGTTTCAACCCCTCCCCCATCAACTGAATATAGATAACATGATAGGCAGATCAAATAAGTTCACTCTCCCATCCATCATTGCAGAAATCAGGATTAGAGTGCCTTTATTAAAGGTAAAAATTGCACATGGCACTGCGCCTAGTTGGGTGGGAGTGCCCCAGAAAATTAAGGGTACTTTTAATGTAACACACACTCCATAAGTGCACAAAAATACAAAGTGAGAGAGGCTTAATTAAATAAATAATAGCTCCCAAATGAAAATACAGTGTCAGACAAAAATATATTTCAAAATAGATAACTCAAGTACAAAATGGTTTCCAGGCCTAAGCTGGGTAGTCAACAGTTTTCAGACAAGCAACAGAGGCTGATACATTGAAGGTAGTCTTTGGTAGCATCTCACAGTGAGGTAATTAGGTTTGTTAGGTTAAAAATTGAAATTGGCATGAAAAGAAGACACACTTGAGATGAGGCCAGATAAGTAAGGGAAGTTTAGATACATTTATCTATGTTCTTATTGAAGAGGGCACAACGTGTGTCATGCACACAATTCTGAGATACCATCTGTATTATGTTGGCACCATATAATAGAGTATATATAGTTATCCAACAGTATAACTGCCACTAACTAACTTGGCACGACCTCACCAATCAGATAAGGATTAGATATCGGTATCTGGAAATGTTCTTGGCAAGAGTTGAGCACTGTCATAGTTGTGTCCAGCCATGTCTAAAATAAGCTTATCAGTTTCATGTGTCAGAGAAAATTGTGGTTGTCAGCTGTGCTAATGTGGGCTTGGTGTACACATAAGATAAGCTATCCAATGATATTGAAGGAATGTTTTTTCTCTGACTAAGGGGAGCTATCAGAAGCACACCATGTACAAGGTAGTCATTTGCATAAACACGATGCATCAGCTAAAAAAGACTAGACCACAGATTCAAGGAAAAATGTCAGCAAAATGTCAGCAAATAAAGGCCATGTTGAAAGGTTGTGTTGAAAGAACTCACAGGCGTCTGATTTTCTCTTGTATCCATCTAAGACATGTTCATAAATGTGTGCTTGATGGAAGATGGTGAGCAAAGCCCCCAGTCCAAAGCTATTCAGAAATTAAAATATCCCACCAACCTAAAAAGCCTGAAGAGTTTGTTAGGAATGACGAGTTACAACAGGAAATTCATTGAAGATTCTGCAGTGATCACACAACCTTTGACTACATTATTGAAGGAAGGGGTACCAGGGATATGGTGAAATAAACAACGTCAAGCGGTGACTAAACTCAAGAACTGTTTGATGAAAGTTCCATGTACAGCTTATCCAATAAAGAATCAGGATTTCGTCATTAACATAGGATTCACCAATCAATGCATGTCAGGGGTCCTGTTCCAAGAACACGTTGTAAATAACAAAATCATTGCATATGCCAGTGAAGCATTGTCACATGTAGAAACTAAATTTTGCAAATGTGAAAAAGCACTTTTGACCACTGTCTGGGCATTATATCATTACAACCCCATTATTCAGGGGGAGCGACTGTTGAAACAAATCATCATCATCTACAATTTTTACAGAACAAAAGAATCAGGTCAGGCAATTTGGCCTAGTCAAGAATCACATCATGGACATTGGCGCGCAGGGGTTCCCGGTAGAAGTGAGATATGAACAGAATACGAAGAGCCCAGATGATCAGGGGCTAGCAGATTTACATGACTGTGCAACTGCTTGTGCCCCTGATGACCCGTGACTAGAAACAAATTTAACCAAATTTGAACAATCTCTACATAAGGCATTCAATGAAGAAACATGCAGGGATCTCCCAACAGTGTACGTCGATGGATGTGCTTACCACATGGAAGGTGATTCTGATAAACGATTTGTGGCAGGAAAAAACAAATGTGTGGGTCAATTGTGGTGGCATCCCAAGGGTAAGCATGTGTTTGGGCCCCAAAAACAGTCAAGTTGCAGAATTGGCTGCCATTTATAAAGCAATATCCACAGCAGTAGTATATAAATAAAAAAAAATAGTTTTAGTCACTGATTATCATTATACACAAAATTGTTTTGTGGAATAGTTACTGGATGACAATTCATAGGAATGGTAACTTATGGAATCCAAGGATCCAAGCCATAGATAAACTTATTTCAGAAAACGAATGATTATTTTTTTGGAGGAAGATACTAGATCATTTGAAAAAACCAGGGGAAGACAAGGAAGGGAAGGACAAGGCAGAGCACTCATCCAAGATTGGGGCTGTGATGGTGGAGTAGTTTGCTATTGAGCACCAACTTGGTGAAATTCAAGTGGATGCTATAAGGTGCTCCAAAGTTCACAGAATAGCTCATCAGCCGGTGGCACAATGGAGTTTTTAAGCCCTTGATGAGGACTTGGTCAAGGCGCAATAAGAAAATCACATTTTAGTCTTATTATGTAATCATTTGCTAGATACAGAGATAAATCCTCTGACTGAAGAGGACTTTAAGGGGAAAGAAGAGCTGAGGGTGCTACTAAAGAACAAAAAGAGAATTTGCTTTTCAGGATGGATTGATGATTTGGGAATCCGTGTCAGGCCAGATTCAGTGGGTGGTACCATTGTCATTTCGGGGACTGAGACTTCATCATGCCATGATGCCATAACTGCGGATCATAGAGGTTCGCTGTAAACACTGGAAATCCTAAAAGAATTTGCTCATCGACCACAAATGTGTCAAGATGAAGAATTATGTACAAGAAGGTGCTTGGTGTGTGCACAGTTTCAACTAACTTAGCCATCACACAGAGCAACAGTAATGAAAAGAGATTTGACACTTCCATGGTCAGATATACATATTGATTTTATAGGTCTTATTGTCATGATCCCTGCTTCCAAGGGGTCAGGACTTGCCCCACGACCTTGGAAGCAGGCCCATAACTCTGATCCCAGGAACCAGCCAGTCCCGATTGGGACCTTTTGGACCTTGTCCTGGCGTCAGTGGCGCCAGGCTCATGATGGTGACCGGTCCCGGCACTGGAAGCGCCGGGCTCATATCTCATATTAGGTAAGAGTGCTTGGTGGACCTACCTGTAGCAGACCATGCTGCTTACTTACCAGCTAACTGGTCTCCTGATCCTTCTCTGCCTGGGACTACTTTTCTGTCTGGGTGGAGCAGGAGCCACTCCCTGGAAGCAGAACACAGGAACTCTTCTAGAAATCTGGAACTCTTTTCTTACCTGGGTGGGGCCGTGGAAGAAAACGTCTAAGCACTATGGAAGGCTATTTAAATCACACCCGATTGGTTTCACGTGCTTCGCGTTATTCTGCATCTGCAGCAGGACGCTCACCGTGTCAGCTCCAGGAAACCTCCAGCTCCAGATCCTGTGAATACGAAATAACCTGCTGGGATTCAACCTTCAGTCTTCTTCAGTCTTCTGCAGCTCCTGCAAGATAAGGGCACAGGTTAGGCTAAAGCAAAGGCAGCGAATCTACTTACCTAATCCAACGGCAGCATCCGAAGCGCCTTTTTCTGCCTTTCTCTTCCGGCATCCGACATCTGCAAAGAGAAAGAACATCGGTCAGTAATATTTAACTACAGAGCCTGCTTACCTGTGTTACGCTCATACCAACTCAGCTCGCGCTGCATTCCGGCACCTGCAAGGCAAGATACTTTGGTTAGTAACGCTTAGTTACAAGACTGCTCACCTGTGTTACGTTTGCTTCCAATCTGTTCGCGCGGCTCCTCGGCACCTGCAAAGACAAAAGAGACATTACGGTGCATTCTACAGCGCTAGAACAGTCTTTCTACTTACGTGCCATTAGAAGGATAATCTTCATCGCCACAGCATCTGAAAAGGGAAAAGACATAGACTTTAAAACTTAAGACTTTTGAAAGAGAAGAGAACAATCTAAAAGGAACTTTATTACTTACAAGGCACGCTCGTGCATTAACGGCGTCTTCACTCTCAGCAAATCCTCTGCTATCAAGAGGCAGAGCTCGCATCCAGTGAAGCAACTGGACCCAGCGCCCCTGCACAGGACGCAGGATGGAGAGCCCGGCAATTACCTATATAAGGTAAGGGCAATATCAACCCAGTTCCACGGGGAAAGAAAGGGCGAGAGGGGCAAGGAACTTTCCAAACCTTCCAAACACTAATACCTTGGTTTACCCTTGCAGACATCTTACTCTCCAGCTTAAACTGTCGGTGGGAAGGGGGCCCAGTCCGGGAGCAAAACGAACCCTGCGCCTAACACTGAAGACAGTATCCTCGCCAGATCAAGACCTGCGCCTCCGGGGGAACCAGGTGAGCGTTACAGAACGCGAAGCCTTACCACATAATTCCCGCCCAGGCGCAATGGAAACCTCAGACACAGACCAGTTGGCCCAATTACTCGGGGAGTTGAGGGCGGAAGTACACGCTGCACGTCAGGAAACAAATGCCCTAAGGAGGGAGTTAGTGGTCTCCAAAGAACGAAAAGACGATTTGGCTAGACAATTGCTGCAAGCCCAAGCTGGACAAACTCCTCTACCAACCCCAAGTGGGGGCCACGCTCCTCCAGCTTCCTCGAATCCGGTGCAAATCAATCTACCAGGAAATATACCTTTGGCTCCGCCCGAACGCTTTTCAGGTGATCCGAAAAGGTTTGCTGTGTTCTTCAATCAATGTCGCTTGCACTTTTTGTGCAGACCCGCCGCTTTTCCAACGGACCAGGCTAAAGTGGCCTTCGTGCTCTCTTATCTCAGTGGCAGTGCCGCAGATTGGTCTGTTCCTTTAGTGTCTCAAGATGACCCCATTCTCCACAACTTCCAGGACTTCCAAGCCAGTATGGAGAAACTGTTCGCAAGGCACTATCAGGGACAGGCCTTGGACAATGAACTTCTTTCACTACGACAGGGCAATCAAGATCTTCTGACTTATATTGCATCATTTAACAGACTAGTGGTGGAAACCTATTGGCCGGAGGATAAGAGGATCACACTGTTTTACAGAGGTCTGCGTGGGGAATTAAAAGACGTTCTGGCTCAAGTGGTAAATCCTCCACAAGACTGTTCCGAATATATCGATCTGGTAGTGCAATTGGATCATCGTCTACAGAATCGGAAAGCCGATCGATCCAGATTTGAAACCCGACTTTTTTCAAGGCCACAAATTTCTACGAAAGGAACTGATTCTGTGGAACCCATGCAAATAGGGGGTGTAAAAGGACCTTTAACCCAAAAGGAGAGAGAAAGGAGGAGACAACTGCAATTATGCCTCTATTGCGGAAACTCAGGGCACTTTCTTCGAGATTGTCCAGTGAAGCCCAAGAAGAAGATAGTAGGGGCGTCTGATAAAGGTACCGAGAATTCTGAGCCGGGAAACGACCTCGCCCGGCAAGTGTAGAGGTCCGCTTGCCGAGCGTGAAAACCAGTTCTTTGACCTCGCATTTCATCATGCCCATGGTCCTCGTGAGTCCTGAACAACCTAATCGTATGCATGCCATTAAAGCATACATTGATAGTGGCGCAATCGGGAATTACTTGGACTGTGAACTGGCCGCCAGGATGAATCTATCTCTTTGTCCAAAAACGGTGAAAGACGTCATTACCACCGTGGATGGGACGGAAATAGCTTCCGGACCCGTAACTCACACCACCATGGAAGTAACGTTAGTAAGCCAAGATGGGCATCAAGAAAAGATTGTGTTTGATGTGATCAAGGCCCCGCAGTTTCAAGTCATCTTGGGAGTTACTTGGTTGGAGAAACACAGTCCTCAAATTGATTGGCGAGCAAAGATAATCCGGTTTCCAGAATGCGCTTCTACCTGCTACCCTCAGCCCTCCACCAAACTAGCTACAACTGTTTCTGAGAGTCCACAACTGCCTCCTGAATACCAGGAATTCCAAGATGTCTTTCGGAAAGACCAAGCTAATTCTTTGCCTCCCCACAGATCATACGACTGTCAGATAGACCTGATTCCCGGATCCACTCCTCCGTGCAGTCGGATTTATGCCCTTACTGAACCTGAAAATCTCCACTTAAGGCAATATTTGGACCAGTACCTGGCTAATGGATTCATCCGTCCTTCGAAGTCCCCGGCCTCCTCAGCTCTGACTTAAGAACGTGTATAGACTACCGTGCCCTGAACCAGATTACAATTAAGAACAGGTATCCATTGCCATTGATCCCAGAACTACTTGACCAAGTCAAAAACGCCTGCATATATACTAAGTTGGACCTCAGAGGAGCCTACCATTTGGTGCGAATAAAGGAGGGCGATGAATGGAAGACGGCCTTTCGTACCAAGTATAGACTGTTCGAGTATCAAGTGATGCCTTTCGGGTTGTGTAACGCACCGGCCGCATTCCAGTTCTTTATGAATGACGTGCTCCGTGAACTCATTGATGTGTGTGTAGTTGTATATATTGACGACATTCTGGTTTATTCGTCCTCTGAGGCAGAACACCAAAAACACGTCACCGCAGTACTGGAGAGGCTCCGCAAACACAAACTTTTTGCAAAATTAGAGAAGTGCGTCTTTCATGTCACGGAGGTCGAATTTTTGGGATTTATTTTGTCACCTAACGGAGTTCACATGGACTCGAGGAAAGTAGACGCAATCATCAAGTGGCCCTCACCAACATCTGTAAAAGGGGTTCAAAGTATGTTGGGCTTCGCCAACTTCTATCGCAGGTTTATTCCAGACTTCTCTCGAGTAGTCCAACCCATTACAGCTCTCCTCAGAAAAAACAAACGTTTTGAATGGTCTACCGAGGCAGAACAAGCCTTTCAGGAGCTAAAGGCTAAATTTAACTCTGCCCCGATTTTAAAACATCCCCGCCCGGAACTACCTTACATCGTCGAGACCGATGCCTCCAGCCTTGCTATGGGAGCAGTGCTTTCACAAAGAGATCCAGAAACCAACCAGTTGCACCCCGTGGCGTTTTGGTCTCGCAAATTATCAGCCCCAGAAATCAACTACACCATTACCGATAAGGAACTGTTGGCTATTAAGTCCGCCTTTAAGGCCTGGCGGCATTATCTCCTAGGAGCCCGACACACAGTCACTGTCATTACTGACCATCGTAATCTACAGTATCTTAAATCAGCCAAAGCTCAATCCTCCAGACAACTTCGCTGGGCATTATTTTTTGCCGAATTTGATTTTATAATCACCTACCGACCAGGCAATAAGAATGGTAAAGCGGATGCCCTCTCTCGAATTGGAGTAGATGAACACATGGTTAACCCTGAGCTCGTACCTATTATTCCTGAACAAAGAATCCTGGGTCTGATCGGCATGCAATCCATTGAAGAAATTGAAGCCCAGGTTAAACAACTTGTAACTCCAACAGACAGACAAAAATGGCAGCTTCAGGGGGAAGACTTCACAGTAAAGAACGACTTATTATACTTCAAGGAACGACTTTATCTACCCTGTACCAGCTTACAAAATCAAGTCATCTCTTGTTATCACGACTCCTTAAAGGAAGGACACCCCGGTATGGCCAAGACCTCGGAAAAGGTCAAGCGTCACTTTTGGTGGCCATCTTGGAGAAAAGACATCAGAAACTTTGTCATGTCCTGTGGAGTGTGCGCCCAGAACAAGAGTCCTAAGGAAAAACCAGCAGGTCTCTTACAACCAATTGAAATCCCACCTCATCCCTGGCATACCCTTTCCATGGACTTCATCACCGACTTACCTCCCTGTTCCGGATACAATACAATCCTGGTAATCGTAGACTTATTTTCAAAAATGGCACATTTCATCCCACTAAAGGGGTTACCGTCAGCAGCAATCCTGGCTCGAAAATTTCTTGAAAACATTGTTCGGTTGCATGGCTTTCCTTCAGTTTTAATCTCAGACAGAGGAAGTCAATTCATCTCCCACTTCTGGCGGAGTTGCTGTCGGTTGGCTCAAATTGATGTGAGGCTTTCCACCAGTCACCACCCACAAACCGATGGTCAGACCGAAAGGACCAATCAGACTTTGGAACAGTACCTACGCTGCATGCTGCAACAGACAGGAGGAACTTGGAAGGACATCCTTTGGATAGCCGAGTATGCTTACAATAACTCAGTCCACTCTGGAACCGGAAAGACCCCGTTTTTTCTTTTGTATGGTAATCATCCTCGAACCTCTAACCTGGATCCACCTCAGGATCTTGGAACACCAGCAGTTGACCACCTAAATTCAACCATCACCCAAGCCTTCAAAGAAGCTACTACCCACCTTCAAAGGGCCAAGGAACAATACAAGAAAGGAGCAGATCAACATCGAAAGGAAGCCCCTCAATACCAAATAGGAGATCAAGTCTGGTTATCCACTAAATATTTACCTCTAAAGGGACCACGCACCTTTAACCCAAGATACCTAGGACCCTACTCTGTCACTGCCATAATAAATCCAGTAGCGGTCAAGTTGGATTTACCCCCTTGCATGAAAATGCACCCAGTCTTCCATGTTTCACTACTAAAACCTGTTCAACCAGAAACCCGATTGACTAAATCTCCTGAACCTATCCTAGTCGACGGAGAACTTGAGAGTTTGAAATCAAAAATATCCTGGATTCCAAGATCTCCAAATCAAAACTACACTACCTGATTGACTGGAAAGGCTACGGCCCCCAAGAAAGATCTTGGGAACCTGCAGAACATGTACATGCACCCCGACTAATCAAGAAATTTCATCGGACATTTCCTAACAAACCAAGACCTCCGGAGAAGTCAACCTTGGGAGGGGCCTTGAGGGGGGGTGCTGTCATGATCCCTGCTTCCAAGGGGTCAGGACTTGCCCCACGACCTTGGAAGCAGGCCCATAACTCTGATCCCAGGAACCAGCCAGTCCCGATTGGGACCTTTTGGACCTTGTCCTGGCGTCAGTGGCGCCAGGCTCATGATGGTGACCGGTCCCGGCACTGGAAGCGCCGGGCTCATATCTCATATTAGGTAAGAGTGCTTGGTGGACCTACCTGTAGCAGACCATGCTGCTTACTTACCAGCTAACTGGTCTCCTGATCCTTCTCTGCCTGGGACTACTTTTCTGTCTGGGTGGAGCAGGAGCCACTCCCTGGAAGCAGAACACAGGAACTCTTCTAGAAATCTCGAACTCTTTTCTTACCTGGGTGGGGCCGTGGAAGAAGACGCCTAAGCACTACGGAAGGCTATTTAAATCACACCCGA
Source organism: Ambystoma mexicanum (assembly GCF_040938575.1). NCBI lineage: Eukaryota > Metazoa > Chordata > Amphibia > Caudata > Ambystomatidae > Ambystoma > Ambystoma mexicanum. Next base: position 1,662,641,010 of record NC_090932.1, read on the forward strand.
TTGGTTTCACGTGCTTCGCGTTATTCTGCATCTGCAGCAGGACGCTCACCGTATCAGCTCCAGGAAACCTCCAGCTCCAGATCCTGTGAATACGAAATAACCTGCTGGGATCCAACCTTCAGTCTTCTTCAGTCTTCTGCAGCTCCTGCAAGATAAGGGCACAGGTTAGGCTAAAGCAAAGGCAGCGAATCTACTTACCTAATCCAACGGCAGCATCCGAAGCGCCTTTTTCTGCCTTTCTCTTCCGGCATCCGACATCTGCAAAGAGAAAAAACATCGGTCAGTAATATTTAACTACAGAGCCTGCTTACCTGTGTTACGCTCATACCAACTCAGCTCGCGCTGCATTCCGGCACCTGCAAGGCAAGATACTTCGGTTAGTAACGCTTAGTTACAAGACTGCTCACCTGTGTTACGTTTGCTTCCAATCTGTTCGCGCGGCTCCTCGGCACCTGCAAAGACAAAAGAGACATTACGGTGCATTCTACAGCGCTAGAACAGTCTTTCTACTTACGTGCCATTAGAAGGATAATCTTCATCGCCACAGCATCTGAAAAGGGAAAAGACATAGACTTTAAAACTTAAGACTTTTGAAAGAGAAGAGAACAATCTAAAAGGAACTTTATTACTTACAAGGCACGCTCGTGCATTAACGGCGTCTTCGCTCTCAGCAAATCCTCTGCTATCAAGAGGCAGAGCTCGCATCCAGTGAAGCAACTGGACCCAGCGCCCCTGCACAGGACGCAGGATGGAGAGCCCGGCAATTACCTATATAAGGTAAGCGCAATATCAACCCAGTTCCACGGGGAAAGAAAGGGCGAGAGGGGCAAGGAACTTTCCAAACCTTCCAAACACTAATACCTTGGTTTACCCTTGCAGACATCTTACTCTCCAGCTTAAACTGTCGGTGGGAAGGGGGCCCAGTCCGGGAGCAAAACGAACCCTGCGCCTAACACTGAAGACAGTATCCTCGCCAGATCAAGACCTGCGCCTCCGGGGGAACCAGGTGAGCGTTACACTTATGCACAGATCAGCATGGGGAAACAGATACCTGCTGATGGTCGCGTGTCTAATGTCCAAGTGGTTGGAATGCATTCCGGCACCTGATTGCAGTGCGCAAACAGCAGCCACATTTGTTAGTGAGCCATATTGTCTCTAGTTTTGGTTTGCCCCAAAGGATAGAATCAGACCGTGTGTAAAACCAGATATTATATGAAGAGGCCTGGTATGTTATCATTAGTAATTCATTACTCATTTAGGGATTCATTTATCCATCATTCATTCTGAGTAGTGATATTAGTTATCCATATTATTCAGCCATTTTGTTTGCTAGATTGTCATGACCACTGCCCCCAAGGTGTCAGACCTAGCCCAACATCCTTGGAAGCAGGGTCATGACCCTCATTCCAGGCACCAGCCGGCCCTCGTAGGGGCCTTTTGGACCTTGTCCTGGCGCCAGTGGCGCCAGGCTCATGCTCATAAAGGGACCCAGTCCCGGCACTGGAAGCGCCGGGCTCATATAAAAGGGATTGGTGCTTGGGTGGACTTACCTGCTGCAGACCATGCTCCCTTCCTACCTGCAGGATGAACTCTTCATCCGATCCTGCTGGGACTACTTTAACTGCTGGGTGGGGCCAGCACCACTCCCAAGAACCACATACTGGAACTCTTTTCTTACCTCTGGAGGCTGTGGAAGAAGACGCCTAAGCACTACTGAAGGCTATTTAAACCACACCCGATTGGTTTCACGTGCTTCGCGTTATTCTGCAATAGCAGCAGGACGCTCACCGTGTCGGCTCCAGCTGCCTTCTTCTTCTGCACCTGAAAACAGGACAATCTTCAACTTACCTTCCTGAAATCCAGCTCCAGCTTTCCGTGACATCTGAAAAGGAAAACGAGAACATTAGAGTTCACGAGAAAATACCAGAGCTGCTCTTACCACCCGTTGGCGCCTTCCAAGGCCTCGTGCCGCGATTCTTCGTTCTCCAGCCATCTGCAACAACAAAGAATACAGGTTAGCGATAACTCCATGATATCTGCTTACCTGTGCCACGGTCTCCGCGAGCTCCGTTCTGCGCTATTTGTCCGCACCTGTAAAATACAAGAAGGACATTATTAGAGCTCAGGACTCCATTTCTACTCACGTGCCTCAAGTGGTCCTCCGGCACGATCCTTCGGCATCAGTCTTCATCGCCGGTTGCACCGCGACCTGAAAGAAAAGGGGAAAAAGACATTTAAAAGTGCATTTAACTTCAGATGAACCTTTTGCTTGCCTGCAAAAAACTCCGGACTTTTCCACTTACCGGATCAACATACCGGACCTGCAAAGAGGCAAGATTCTGAAAGGACAATAAAAGACTCAAATAAGGCACTTACCGTTCGTGCAGCTAACGACGGTCTTGCCTTCTGGACTCTACCTCCGCAATAAAAGGCTGAACTATCGTCCAGTGAAGTAACTGGCTACAGCGCCCCTGCACAGACGCAGGATGGAGAGCGCCGCATTTATTTACCTAAGGTGAGCACGTGCGGCCTAGGGGAGTCGCAGGAGTGTCAGGAAGGGGAAAGGGCCGAAACCCCGTCAGGCAGACGTTAACCCCTGTTTCTTCTCTGCCCGCAGACATCTCACTCTCCAGATTAAGATCACAGTAAGGAGGGGGCCCTTCCAGGGTGGTGCCAAAGACCTGCGAGTGACTCTGAAAGGTTCGGAGAACGCCCAGACCAGACCCGCGCCTCCGAGGGATTCAGGTGAGCGTTACAGAACGCGAAGCCTACCACAAATATCCCACCCAGGCGCAATGGAAACCTCGGATACTGACCAATTGGCCCAATTGCTTGGGGAGCTGAGGGCCGAGGTACATGCATCTCGTCAAGAAACAAATGCCTTACGAAGGGAATTGATCGTTTCCAAAGAGCGAGCGGATGACCTGGCCAGGCAATTGCTACAAATTCAAGCTGGGCAAGCACCTTTGCCTACCTCGGGAGGGAATTATCCACATACAACCTCAAGCAATCCGGTGCAGATTAATCTGCCAGGGAACGTGCCTCTGGCTCCACCAGAACGTTTCTCAGGTGATCCTAGACGCTACGCAGTATTCATCAACCAATGCCGCTTGCACTTTTTGTGTAGACACGCTGCATACCCAACTGACCAAGCTAAAGTAGCGTTCGTACTTTCTTATCTTAGTGGCAATGCGGCTGATTGGTCCATTCCTTTAGTGACACAGGATGATCCGATCCTCCAAAACTTCCAAGACTTTCAGGCCAGTATGGAAAAGTTGTTCGCACGGCATTCACAAGGGCAGGCCTTAGACAATGAACTCCTATCGCTAAGACAAGGTAACCAAGATCTCCTGGCCTACATAGCATCTTTTAACAGACTGGTGGTTGAAACCAGGTGGCCTGAAGACAAGAGGATCACGCTTTTCCACAGAGGGCTACGTGGAGAACTTAAAGATGTCTTAGCACAGGTGGTGAATCCTCCGCAAGAGTGCTCCTATTATATCGACTTAGTAGTTCAATTAGAGTATCAACTACAGAATAGAAAGGCCGATCGCTCCAGATTTGAAACCAGGGCTCAAAGACTCAAAACCCTGCTAAAGGAAATGATTCCGTGGAACCCATGCAGATAGGCATTGTGAAAGGACCTTTAACTCAAAAGGAACGAGAAAGGCGAAGACAGTTACAGCTATGCCTCTACTGTGGGAAGTCTGGACACTTCCTTCGAGATTGTTCAGTGAAACCGGTCAAGAAAGCCTTGGGAGCTTCCGAAAAGGATGCAAAACAACAAGAATCGGGAAACGACCTCGCCCGGCAAGCGTAGAGGTCCGCTTGCCGAGCGTAAAAACCAGTTCCTTGACCTCGCATTTCGTACTGCCCATGGTCCTCATAAGCCCCGACCAACCAGATCGTATGCATGCTATTAAGGCATTCATTGATAGCGGATCAATCGGTAACTACGTGGATCAAGATATGGCAGCTAGGATGAATCTTTCTTTGTGTCCTAAATTGGTAAAAGATGTAATCACTACAGTGGATGGTACAGAAATAGTTTCCGGACCAGTCTCTCACACCACCGTGGAAGTGACGCTGCTCTGCCAGGACGGACATCGGGAAGGAATCGTGTTTGATGTAATCAAGGCCCCGCAGTTTCAAGTAATTCTAGGAGTTCCTTGGTTGGAAAAACACAATCCTCAGATCGACTGGCGAGCCAAGGTAATCCGGTTTCCAGAGTGCGCCCAAACTTGTTATTCTCGGCCCGACATCAGGCTGGCAGCCATCGCTTCCGAGAACCTCCAATTGCCTCCTGAATATCAAGAGTTTAGTGATGTCTTCCAGAAAGATCAGGCCAACACCTTGCCTCCGCACAGGTCATACGACTGCCAGATAGACCTGATACCCGGATCCACTCCACCGTGCAGTAGGATATATGCTCTTACTGAGCCAGAAAATCTTCACCTCAGACAATACTTGGACCAGTACCTGGCTAACAGATTTATTCGTCCCTCAAAGTCTCCAGCTTCTTCAGCTTTGTTCTTCGTCCTGAAAAAGGAAGGTGACCTGAGAACGTGTATAGATTATCGCGCCCTGAACCAGATTACAGTCAAAAACAGGTACCCGCTGCCTCTGATTCCCGAACTATTGGACCAAGTAAAGGGCGCCTGCATTTACACAAAACTAGATCTCAGAGGAGCCTACCACTTGGTACGAATCAGGGAGGGGGACGAATGGAAGACGGCCTTTCGCACAAAATACGGATTATTCGAGTATCAAGTAATGCCTTTTGGATTATGTAATGCACCGGCCGCCTTCCAGTTCTTTATGAATGACGTTCTCCGAGAGCTTATTGATGTTTGTGTAGTCGTCTACATTGATGACATCTTGGTATACTCCTCCTCAGAAGCTGAACACCGACGACATGTCACCGCAGTTTTGCAGAGGCTTCGCCACCATTGTTTATTTGCTAAGTTGGAAAAGTGTACCTTTCATGTAAAGGAAGTCGAATTTTTGGGGTTCATTTTATCACCCAACGGTGTTCACATGGACACAAGAAAAGTGGATACTATCACCAAATGGCCGTCTCCGACTTCGGTAAAAGGAGTACAGAGCATGTTGGGCTTTGCTAATTTTTACCGAAGGTTTATCCCCGAATTCTCTCGAATAGTCCAACCTATCACGGCTCTCCTAAAAAAGAACAAAATATTTGTGTGGACTCCAGAGGCCGAACAAGCCTTCCAAGATTTGAAAGCCAAATTTATTTCTGCTCCAGTCCTGAAACATCCTCGTCCAGACCTTCCTTATATCGTCGAGACCGACGCATCTAGCCTTGCAATGGGGGCAGTTTTGTCACAAAGAGATCCTGAAACACACCAATTACACCCTGTGGCGTTTTGGTCCCGCAAATTTTCGGCCCCGGAAATCAATTACACAATCACGGACAAGGAACTTCTGGCAATCAAGTCCGCCTTTAAGGCCTGGCGGCATTATCTCCTAGGAGCCCGGTACACTGTCACTGTAATTACTGATCATCGTAATCTCCAATATTTGAAGTCAGCCAAGGCCCAATCTTCAAGACAACTCCGTTGGGTTTTATTTTTCGCGGAATATGATTTTGTGATGACGTTTCGGCCGGGCGTCAAAAACGGAAAAGCGGATGCCCTTTCACGAATAGGTGTTAACGAACTCGCAGCTAATCCAGAACCAGTACCCATAATCCCCGAACAAAAGATTTTGGGAGTCATCAACACAATGTCTCTTGACGACATAAAAAAGAAAATCAAGCAAGTAATAACTCCCGAAGATTCCTTGACTTGGCTTCAGAAAGGAAAGGATTTTACAATAGAACAAGATCTATTATACTTCCAAGGCAGACTTTATTTACCGTGTGATGACTTACAGAAACAGGTCATCACCTGCTATCATGATTCCTTAATAGAGGGACATCCGGGTGTAGCCAAAACCTCCGAAAAAATTGAAAGACATTTCTGGTGGCCGTCCTGGAGAAAGGATATCAAAGACTTTGTGGCATCATGCGGCATTTGTGCACAAAACAAGAGCCAGAGAGAAAAACCAGCCGGGCTACTGCATCCGATAGACATTCCACCGTGCCCTTGGCACACCCTCTCAATGGATTTTATCACGGATTTACCCCCTTGTTCCGGATATAATACAATTCTAGTAATTGTCGATCTTTTTTCAAAGATGGCTCATTTTGTTCCACTGAAAGGATTGCCCACAGCTTCCATTCTAGCCCGAGAATTCCTTGAAAACATCGTTCGCTTGCACGGGTTCCCTTCAGTCCTAATCTCTGATCGAGGGAGCCAATTCATTTCCCATTTCTGGAGGAGCTGTTGTCGTCTTGCACAAATTGACGTGCGACTCTCTACCAGCCACCACCCTCAAACTGACGGACGGACTGAGAGGACTAACCAAACTCTGGAACAGTATCTTCGTTGCATGTTACAACAATCAGAGGGTACTTGGAGGGACATTCTTTGGATTGCTGAATATGCGTACAACAACTCAATACATACCGGAACAGGTAAAATCCCTTTCTTCCTGTTGTATGGGGTTCATCCTCGGACCTCTAATTTAGATACGCCTCAAGATCTAGGAACACCCGCTGTGGACCATCTTCATGCGACCATAACTCAAACATTTAAGGAAGCCATCGCACACCTTCAACGAGCCAAAGAATCTTATAAGAAAGGTGCTGATCAACATCGGAAAGAGGCCCCTCAGTACCAAGTAGGAGACCAAGTCTGGCTGTCTACTAAACATCTATCTCTAAAAGGACCACGCACCTTTAACCCAAAGTAATTAGGACCCTACGTGATCACGGCTGTGATAAATCCTGTGGCAGTTAAATTAGAATTGCCCACTCGGATGAAAATACACCCTGTATTCCATGTTTCACTCCTGAAACCTATGCAACCCGGAACCCGTCTGACTAAACCTCCAGAGCCAATCCAAGTAGACGGAGAAACCGAATACGAGGTTCAGAACATCTTGGATTCTAAATTTTTCAAGTCAAAACTGTATTACCTGATTGATTGGAAAGGGTATGGCCCCCAGGAGAGATCTTGGGAACCTTCAGAAAATGTCCATGCTCCTCGTCTAATCAGAAAATTTCATCGGTCCTTCCCCAACAAACCAAAGCCTCCGGGGAAGACCAATTTGGGAGGGGCCTTGAGGGGGGGTGCTGTCATGACCACTGCCCCCAAGGTGTCAGACCTAGCCCAACATCCTTGGAAGCAGGGTCATGACCCTCATTCCAGGCACCAGCCGGCCCTCGTAGGGGCCTTTTGGACCTTGTCCTGGTGCCAGTGGCGCCAGGCTCATGCTCATAAAGGGACCCAGTCCCGGCACTGGAAGCGCCGGGCTCATATAAAAGGGATTGGTGTTTGGGTGGACTTACCTGCTGCAGACCATGCTGCCTTCCTACCTGCAGGATGAACTCTTCATCCAATCCTGCTGGGACTACTTTAACTGCTGGGTGGGGCCAGCACCACTCCCAAGAATCACATACTGGAACTCTTTTCTTACCTCTGGAGGCTGTGGAAGAAGACGCCTAAGCACTACTGAAGGCTATTTAAACCACACCCGATTGGTTTCACGTGCTTCGCGTTATTCTGCAATAGCAGCAGGACGCTCACCGTGTCGGCTCCAGCTGATCTTCTTCTTCTGCACCTGAAAACAGGACAATCTTCAACTTACCTTCCTGAAATCCAGCTCCAGCCTTCCGTGACATCTGAAAAGGAAAACGAGAACATTAGAGTAGCACAAGAAAATACCAGAGCTGCTCTTACCACCCGTCGGCGCCTTCCAAGGCCTCGTGCCGCGATTCTTCGTTCTCCAGCCATCTGCAACAACAAAGAATACAGGTTAGCGATAACTCCATGATATCTGCTTACCTGTGCCACGGTCTCCGCGAGCTCCGTTCTGCGCCATTTGTCCGCACCTGTAAAATACAAGAAGGACATTATTAGAGCTCAGGACTCCATTTCTACTCACGTGCCTCAAGTGGTCCTCCGGCACGATCCTTCGGCATCAGTCTTCATCGCCGGTTGCACCGCGACCTGAAAGAAAAGGGGAAAAAGACATTTAAAAGTGCATTTAACTTCAGATGAACCTTTTGCTTGCCTGCAAAAAACTCCGGACTTTTCCACTTACCGGATCAACATACCGGACCTGCAAAGAGGCAAGATTCTGAAAGGACAATAAAAGACTCAAATAAGGCACTTACCGTTCGTGCAGCTAACGACGGTCTTGCCTTCTGGACTCTACCTCCGCAATAAAAGGCTGAACTATCGTCCAGTGAAGTAACTGGCTACAGCGCCCCTGCACAGACGCATGATGGAGAGCGCCGCATTTATTTACCTAAGGTGAGCACGTGCGGCCTAGGGGAGTCGTAGGAGTGTCAGGAAGGGGAAAGGGCCGAAACCCCGTCAGGCAGACGTTAACCCCTGTTTCTTCTCTGCCCGCAGACATCTCACTCTCCAGATTAAGATCACAGTAAGGAGGGGGCCCTTCCAGGGTGGTGCGAAAGACCTGCGAGTGACTCTGGAAGGTTCGGAGAACGCCCAGACCAGACCCGCGCCTCCGAGGGATTCAGGTGAGCGTTACATAGATAAAGAGGCCCTGTTATATGAAGTGCCTTGTAGAAACATGTTTAGAAATATGTTATTATATATGCAATTAGACACACACATGTGTGCACTTAGAAGTATGCATTGAGCCATGGTATAGCGCTTGGGTTGCGAGAGAATAAGTGACACATTATAAAGCATGTAACTGGCTCCTAAGCCATTCTGAAGAGACACACAGAGCAGCTCCACGCTTGGTTCTGCAGATACATTGTAATGGTACACTGTGAATCGAGGAATGTGTAAACAGTTTCTTGACAGAAGAGGTGACTCTTGCCCGAGTAGAGAAGGAGACGGGAGGATTATCAGCATCCCTGGCTTGCTCGCAGACAGGAAGGTGGGACATTCACAGGGAGTGAGGTGTTTTGCACAGACATAGAGGAGAGAGGGATTTCAGGGAAGCTAAGAGCTGACAATAAAACACAGACTGGAGAGGGCAATAGAATACAGACAAGATATGATGTACAATGTCACGCTGACTAAGAACACACAGGACATAGAGATAGAACAAGACATGCATACACAGACCTCCAGGTGCTGTCCGGATTTAGAAATGCTGGTTTGACAGAAGTGAGTGAATGCTTAATGTAACCATGGAGAAAGAGTGACGTGATTTGACACTATAACTGGGAACCTGAAATGAGCAGTAGTTGTATGAGAGGGAGAGTCATTTAGGTAGCGTTTTGGATGCAGCTTGGAAGCAGTTTGGCATAGAGGCTTTTGGAGAATGGGATGGCTTTGGCTGACATGCAGCTTGGGAAGCATTCTGGGAGAGCTGATGAGAACAGATGAGATTGAGATGTTGCAGAGGCTTGAGGCAGTTCGAGTGAGCAGATCTGGCAGAGGGAGCTGGAAAGGAGAAAGGGGCACGGTGCCAGGCTTAAGATCAGCCCGATGCAGATCAGTGGGGGCTGCCTGCATTCATGCAGAAAAGTGGCGTAAAGGCCTGTTGAGCGGGAAGCTTTGCTGTTGAGATTTGCACACACTAGAGATGGGTTGTTGACATACGGGCAGAAGGGGAGATAGGCACACACATATAGCTTGAGAAGTGTAGTGTGGATTGGAGAGGAATGCTGACACTTTGTTGCTATTAGATTGCTTGCATTAGAAGCCTGTAAGGATTACATTTATTGCGGTTTGAACCCAAGAATAAGGGGTGCAAAATTCATATTTGCTAGAAGTGTTTATTATGCCTTGCTATGTATGAATTAATGTATTCCATTGTTATAATTGAGATTGAGTCATGTGTTTTCTTTGGGTCGTATATCTATTCTAAGCATTAGGGTATGTTTGTGTGTCCATGGCAATGTGACAGTAACACAGTGCACAGCCGTCCTGAGATATATTTGCATGGGGTGCCAGAGTGGTCCACCCCCCTGAAGCAGATTCTTTGGAAACTGAAAAATGGTGCCCGGCCGTGTGGCCCTTCCTTCCACAGCTGTTATTGATGATGGCTGGAACAGATGTGTAGTCTTCAGATTTTTGGCATCTGACTTCTGATCCACTGATCATCGACTTGGCTGAAGGCAAGGTTCAAATACGATGTTCTCGTGTCCAGCTGGCTGTGTTATATGTTTTCTTTTAGCTGTATTTTCTGTCCATGTTTATTGAGTTTGTGGGAGTTTGTTTTTGTTTATGTTTGATGTTTTGTCTTGGGGATCCTTTTGTGTTAAAAAGAGCATGTTCTGAGTCCGCAGCTTTGTCTGTCTGAATGATGTGGTTGTCTGACTCCTTTGTTTTGAGAAATCCGGATTGTTTTTGCATTGATTTATCCAGAGCAGTTTTTCATGACTGGCGATTATTTTTGAACTACATGTACATATATTTGTCAAGCTAGTGAATTATTTTTTCTTGTAGATGCTTTCTGACCTTTGTTGAAGTTCACGGACATATTTTAATTGGAAACCACCCTTTGCTTTGGATTAATTTGTTGTTTGGGAACTTGTGCACAATTTCACAGCCGAGCTTTGGCTGTCATCTGCATTGTTTACAGATGTTGAAGGCTTGTTTGAAAACTTACACCACGAGATGTGTGATTTTGTTGACGATTGAGAAACCCGAATGGTTGAGAGTGAATAATGAAGCTTCAGGAACAGAAATGACACCATATATTGTTGACTTGCGAGCAATAATACATTGTCTCAGGAATATAATTGATAACTGGGAAGATGTCCCAGAAGCACCTGCAGATGCATTGAAAGACCCATTGAAACCACTGACAACCTTAGTGATGGGAGAGAACAGAGTTCCTATGAGAAACCCAGCAGGGGTAATGCATAATACAGTGCATGGAGACGATGTGAATATTGTCTTTGGGGAGAAAGAGTTACCTCAGGGCAATAAGAGAAGAGTGTGACCCAGACAGTTTGTTCCACTGATTGAAGAGATTGTCATAACAGCAGGGCAACAGAAGGAAGTGATTGTAGAGAAAACAGACACGTGCAGTTTGCCTAGATAAATGCATAGAGGGATTGCCTGTGAGGATTTGCATTGTGAAACTGTATCATTGGAAACACTGTTGCATGGAAACAGTCATGTGCATGAAGACAGTTTTCTGAAGCATTTGCATTCTAGGTTTGTGGGAAGAGATGAGATGGTTAAATTCTTTGATTTGAATGATAATGGCATTTGTGGTGGCATTTTTGGCAGAATTTGTGACAGCAGTGTTTGGCCTGTGTTTGGGACGGAAAATGTTGTTTTGTCTAACGACTTTGCAACTTGGTTAGGCAGCAAGAGGAGAATTAATCGACTGAATCGTACTATTTGAAGCTCTTCTGAGATGTTGCATCCTTTGAATATTTTGAGTTTTCCGAGTAGACACATGGAGAGAACAAATGTTTATGAGAGATCAGCAATGCCAAGACATTGTGCGTTTTCAGTATCAGCGACATTAGCAGACTGCTGTTTTGAAGAAGGAGTAGGCCGAGAAAGGAAGGGATGTTTACTGAATCTCAATTCCATTACACATGCAGGAAGCAGTGTCCATTTGAATGAAGTGCATTAGTTTTTTCAACATGGAATGCAATTGAGTGAAATACATCTGTTTTGTGAACATGAATGGATTCAGAGTGAATCATTGATGTCCGAAAGGGAGATGAATTGTGTGACTGGAGAAGGCTTTGCCACATAGAGTAACACAGAAAATAATGCAATTTTGCAATTTTCAAATATGCATTTTTTGGGCTATGTGAAATGGACTGTCTTGTTTTGTTTTGAGAAGGACAGAGATGGAGGCTGGACAAATGCATCATGCAGCATGGAGAGACAGGCATGGTTAGACAGAGACAGGGACACACTGATACACTGGAATTGATACATGTACACTGCATTGGGCAGACACTGAGAAATTAGCATTGATGTCTTTAGAGAGACATTTGGAGTTTAGAACTAGCTATGTGCACTGAAGCACAATGAGAAATGCAGTTTTGTTTTGGCTTGAATACACCTGAAATCTGAGAGAACTAATACTTGCACTTTTGGTTTCCTTGCATGACACCTGGGGAGAGACACCTTGACCAGACTGAGACTTGCAGATCATGAGACCTTGATTGACTAGATCGCATTTGATGAATTGACCTGACCAGGTCAATTCATGAGAGGGAGAGGCGTTTAGGTAGCGTTTTGGATGCTGCTTGGAGGCAGTTTGGCATAGAGGCTTTTGGAGAATCGGATGGCTTTGGCTGACATGCAGCATGGGGAGCATTCTGGGAGAGCTGATGAGAACAGAGGAGATGGAGATGTTGGAGCAGTTGGCAGGAGATCAGATGAACTTTGCAGAGGCTTGGGGCAGTTCGAGTAGGCAGATCTGACAGAGGGAGCTGGAAAGGAGAAAAGGGCCCGGTGCGAGGCTTGCCCGATGCAGATCAGTGGGGGCGGACTGCAGTTCAAGCAGAAAATGGGAGTAAAGGCCTGTTGAGTGGGAAGCTATGTTGTTGACATTTGCACACACTAGAGATGGTTTGTTGACATACGGGCAGAAGGGGAGATAGACACAACACATAGAGAGTCTGAAGTGTGGCGTGGATTGGAGAGGAATGCTGACACTTTGCTGCTATTAGATTGTGTGGATTAGAAGCCTGTAAGGCTTACATGCATTGCAGTTTGCACCCAAGCATAAGGGGTGCAATATTCAGATTTGCTAGAAGTGTTTATTATGCCTTGGTATGTATGAATACATGTATTCCATTGTTATAATTGTGATTGATTCATGTGTTTTCTTTGTGTCTTATGACTATTGTAAGCATTAGGGTTTGTTTGTGTTTCCATAGCATAGCAATTTGACAGTAACACAGTGCACAACCGCCATGCGATGTATTTGCATGGAGTGCCAGAGTGGTCCACCCCCATGAGGTAAATTCTTTGCAAACTGACACGTGGAAGTCATTTCACCAGTGCAGTGATGCCAAAGATGTGGCAAATATTGGAGTGAAGAGAAAACTGCACATTTCATATTTTCCATCTTCTTCTGGAGGTGTAGAATGTTTAAACAGATAAATCATTGATATTTTGAAAAGGTTTGTAGCTGATGCAGGACCCAGCTGGAATTTGCAACTCCCACTGGTGCTGATGGATGTTTGGTCAACCCCATCTAGATTCACAAACCTCAGTGCAGACAAGATTCTAACAGGCAGGGAGATGGTTTTGCCACAGCATTTGTTATAGAGGACAAACAAACAGGTTCTGGTAAATGCAGCTATGATTCACAACTATGTACAATAACTGAAGAAGCAGTTGCAGCATGCATTTGTGCAGCATGCATTTGCATTCGCACAGCAGTTTGAAGTTTGAAGTTTAGTTTATTTATAAAGCGCAGACAGGCCCCTGGGCAACCGGGTGCATATTCTTAGATGCAGGTTACAATAAGTGAAGGAGCCTCATGGAATCTGCGTGAACAGGCAAGATTTGGTATTATTCTTAAAAGTTAGGAACGACGGCTCGGTTCTGATGGAGGTAGGCAGTGTGTTCCAGAGTTTTGAAGCTAGGACAGGGAAGCTCATAACACCCACTTTTTGGAGTTTAAATCTGGGCAGGATTAGGCTGTGAGTTTGAGCTGATCTGGCAGGTCGTGAGGAAGTGCGGAGTGTAAGGAGAGAGGAAAGGTAAGGTGGGGCATTGTTGTCCAAGTCAAGGCTAGTGTTTTCAAGGCAATTCTTTGTTTTACCGGAAGCTATCGTAGATCAGATCTGACGTTGGAGATATGAGACCGTCTAGGGATATTGAGAGCTGCCCTTATGTCATTATTCTAGATAGTTTGCAGTTTATTGAGGTTAGACTGACTGGTCCCTAAGTAGAGGGCACTGTAGTAATTGATTTTGGACATAATGAGTGTTCTTGCGAGGGTAATGCAGTTATGAGGGTTCAGAAAAGATCTGCAGGCGGTGATAAGTTTGCATGTATAGGCCGATGCCGACCTTACTGCATTTGTTTGTCTGTTTAGTGAGAGGGTGGAGTCCAGATAGACGCTTAGAGTTTTTGTGTCTTTGGAGACCTTGATGTCATTACCGTCAATGATGAAAGACTTGTAGACTTGGTCTAATTTGTTAAGACATTGAGATGTTCCTAGTAATAGGAGCTCTGTCTTGTCATCGTTGAAGCATAGTTCGGGTTGTGCCATCCAGGCCTGAAGGACCAGATAGACATCATTCAAGGATTTGGTATCGGCTGTGTAGTCACCAGTGATGGGAATGAGTATCTGGGTGTCATCCGCGTAGTTGGTGTAGGAGACACCCAGATAATCGAGCACAGCGAACAGGGGTTTGGTGAACATGTTGTAAAGTGTGGGCGATATACATGAGCCTTGAGGGACCCCGCAGTGAATAGGTGAGGGGTTTGCCAATGCTGTGGATGAGAAGACTCACATGAACCTGTTGCTAAGTAAGGAGTGGATCCAGGCATTAGCAGAGTCTGAGAAGTGGGCCGCAGATTTAAGATGTTGGCAAAGTATTTGGTGGTTAACCAAATCAAATGCTGCGGAGAGATCAAGGAGAAGGAGTAACGCTAGCTTCCCATTGTCCTTTAGAGTCTCCATCTGGGTTTTCAGATCAATCCGAGCTGTTTCGGTGCCATGTTTGGGGCTGAAGCCTGATTGTTTTAGCCGCAGGAGATTGTTGGTTTCAATGTAGTCTTGGATCTGCAAGTATGCTGCACGATCAAGGATCTTGAGCAGGAATGGGACATTAGTGATTGGTCTAAAGTTGGTTGGTATGTTGGGGTCAAGGGATGGTTTTTTGAGTAGTGGCGTCCTTGAGGTTGTCAGGGACAATACCCGTTTTGAAGGAGGCATTTATGAAGGCTGTGATAAAGGGGCCTAGATCATGTGAGGCTTCCTTGATAATAGGCGCCGGGCAAGGGTCACTTTGGCAAATAGAAGGCTTGAGGTTATTTATAATTCCTTCTAATTCAAGAGTGGTGAGGGGGGAGAAGGCAAATGGTTTATAGGTCAGGTTGGCTTGGTGGGTACTGGATGTGGAAGCGGTCAGAGTTTGGTCTGACTGTAAGGACTTTTGTTTTTCTCTAATTTTGGTTTGGAGGGTGGCGATTTTGCCCAGGAGTGCTGTCTGTATATTAGTACACCAGTTGCTATCTTTAGTGCAGGACTCAGGGGGGGCTGCAGGCATCTCAAGTTCCTTGAGAATTTTAAATAATTCCTTGGTGTTAGATTGGGCTGACACGATGCGGTTGTTGTAGGATTCTTTTTTGCGTGGAGTATAGCTTCTTTATAGTTGAATGTGGCTAAGAAGAGACTATCCCTGTGGGCGTCTGAAGGGTGACTTTTCCAGCGTGACTCTGTGCTGCATTTCTCTTTACGTAGCACTCTGAGCTGTGGTGTGAAACACGAGTTGAGGTGTGCATGTTGTTTGGGTCTCCTAAGTTTGAGCGGATCGATGGAGTTAATGGCTGAAAGCACTGTCTGTTATAGGTGTCGGGTAGGATGGTAGGGTCTGAGCAAGAGTCAGTGGCGTTATTAAGGGTAGGAAGGATGAGGGGGAGTAACTTTTCAGTGGTTATGTTCTTTTTATTTCTGGTAGGGGTGGCTGGAGCGACGGGAGGCGTAGGTGGAAGTGCTGCTTCAATGTTGAAGGTGATGATGTGGTGATCAGACCAGGCGCAAGGTGAGTTCGAGAGCAAGCTGATGTTGCAGTTAGTGTCGCTTAGCCATTGATGTGGGTAGGTTCATGTATATGGTGTGAGAAGCCTAGATCAGTAAGGGTGTTGGCAAAGTCAAGGGCCGAAGGGTCATTAGGGTCTTTGTAGCCTAGGTTGAGGTCTCCAAGTATGATAGTTTGAGAGTTTGTTTTCGCTTTGTCAAGTACTAAGGATGTGATGTCATCCACAAATGATGTGGCGGGACCGGGGGGGTCTGTATATTAGATGAATGGTGGCCGTTTGGTTGGTCGTTAGAGGAAGTTTGACCGAGAGTAGCTCAGCAGATTCCAGGTTAGATTTCGGAAGGGTTCTAAGTCCTAGTGAGTTTTTATGGATGAATGCAATTCCGCCGCCTCTAGAAGTGCGGTAACACCTAGTAATGGAAAACTCTGGGGGGATGGCCAAGGAGAGTTCCGGGCCCGAGGCAGGGTGTAGCCAGGTCTCAGTGATGGCAATGAGGTCAAGCTCCTGGGTCTTAATGAGATCAGCAATGTCCAGTGCGTGGGCTGCTAGGAATCTTGCGTTGACGAAAGCCGCCTTGATCAGACCAGCGTTGCTTGGTGATGCAAGGTTAGTCTGGGGGCACTGAGGAGTGGGTGAGTAGAGGTCTGGGGGGTCAGGCTGGGTGTCAGGGGGTTCAATTATGCGCTAGGGTATGTGGGGTGTACCTTCATGCCCATGAATCTAGAACCTAATCTTTTGTTTCTAATGAAGGTATTGCATGGTTGGTTAGGTGTGGGTTTTTTAGTGAAGTGGTCAAGCCATAAGGCAGGGGCGTTGAGGTAGATATTAGTATGTTGAGGCTCAGTACTCTGGTAAGTGTACAAAAGTTTGTAGGTATGGGCCATGGTTCCAGTGCACAAAGCGCTAGGTGTAGTTAGACTGGCTGATGATAAGTGGAGCACACAGGTAGATGCCCACAATAAGAGGGGTACTCTCAGTAAAGAGAGCAAGAGCCTTTGGGAGGAGGGGCAAAGTAACATGATACCAGTGTTGAAATAATTGGGGGGCACCAAGCAGGTGTAATGGTCACTAGCTAGGGTTACAGTCATTAGGGTTCGCACAAGGCAATAGGGGTCACCTAGATTCAAAATCACAGTGGTAGCTAAAAATGCAGTGTGCAAAGGAAGTAGGTACAAGTAGGCAATGGGGTCACCTAGATTCAAAATCACAATGGTAGCTAAAAATGAAGTGTGCAAAACAAGTAGGTACAGGTAGGTAATAGGGGTTACCTAGATTCAAAACCACAGTGGTAGCTAAAAATACAGTGTGCAAAACAAGTAGGTACAGGTAGGTAATAGGGATACCTAAATACAAAATCACAGTGGTAGCTAAAAATACAGTGTGCAAAACAGGTACTATATAATATCAAATACCATTTGGTCTCCAAACCAGGATATGGGATGAATACTATCACTTTGTGTGAAACCTGGTTCAGTTACCTTGGTGTAAACTTTGGCAGTGCTTAGCACGGTACAGCGGGCAATTAGCAGGCAGTAGCCACATTAGGTAATCAATAAGGCTGGGGTGCAGAATAATGTCGCAGACAGTTAAGGCTAACATGCAATATGGGTCTGGCGCTGATTCTGAGTGTCAATATATTGACATTGCAAGGCCCTTATAGGCAGGCATGGCAGGTTAATTGGGGAAGCATACAGTTTTTCTTTGCAGTTTTCTCCAGGTTATAGGATCGCCGAGTACTTAGTATCAGCCAGGGATTATAGTGTGGGAGCAGGGGAAGTATGGATCAAGAGAGTTTGATGAGTATTGTTGTAATGCTTACCGGTCTTCAGAAGGGGGTTAGAGCAGGGGTTCTGGCCTCTGCCTCTGGACATTCTCGGGACAGGCTCGGGACAGGCACAAGCCTTAGTGCTGCTGCCTTAGTGCTAGATGACGGTGTGCGCCTGACGGCGCGTGATTGGTGGCAAGATAGGCAGCCTGGGCCAATCAGACCTCAGCATAGGGGCTGGTAGAGATGTTCGGCAGGGGCACACACTTAGGACAGTGAGGCAGAATCCTGAGAAAGCCGCTGACAGTGCCAAATAATACCATGATAAGAAGACATCTGTGAGAGTGTATTAACCCCATTAGTGCCAAGGACAAGCTATCTCCTCCTTGGAATTACTTTCACAGTGCCAAGGACGAGATAGATCGTCCTTTTTGGCACTCTGTTTTGAGCGATCCCTGTAAAGCAGGGATCGCTCAAAACAGTAATCCAACCCCCGGGCTATGTGAGAGGGAGGTCCCCCCTCACTGCCAAGGGGCTGGATTACCTTCAGTTTCACGTTGGTGTGCGTAAAGCACGCCGACGTGAAAGTGAAAATAAAAGGTGAGTGTTCACCTTTCTCCCCCTCGATCACCGGCTGTATTTAAAGCCGGAGATTGAGGGAGGTGTCGTTGGAAAGGGGAAATTCTCCCCTTTCCAACGACACCCTTTGTGACAACTTTGCTGCCCGCGGATCGGACGCAGGTGCTCAATCAGCTGGCAGCAATGCCCACTAGACACCAAGGATGTCTTTGAATGTGGGGGGGTGGGGGCTGCTTACAGTAAGCAGTCCTTGCCCCCTTGGCCCCCAAAGCATGGGGGCACATATGTGTACAACCCTGGGGGCAGATGGTTGATCTGTTGATCATCTGCCCCCAGGGAAGGGGGCAAAAAAAAAAGAAAAAAGGAAATAACGGGGATAGGGCGGCCCAGGATTGTTTTGCCCCTCTGAAAGAGTGGTGGCCCTCCCACACCAAGCAGAAAGGGGGGGCACCCCTTGTAGCCCGCCCCAGGGGCAGATTTATGCCCCCAGGCACGGGTACATGAGGTGGCCCCCCCATCCAATTGGAGGGGGGGCACCAGGAATAAGTGTGCAGGCCCCCCAAAGGATGGGGCCTGCAGGTTAGGCTCCCCCCCTGGGGGCAGATGGCTGATCATCTGCCCCCAGGGGAGAGGGCAAAATGAAGAAAAAAAAAGAAAAAAAAAGTGAATTTTGGGTGGGAATGGGTGGGCCACTTGCCACCAGGGATTTATTTTATGGAAAAGGGGGTGGCCCGCTCCCCCTCACCCCACGGGGGAATGGGGGCACCCCTTGTAGCCCTCCCTCGGGGAAGATATCTGTTCCTAGGAAGGGGCATCTGACCCCAGGGAGGGCTGCATGAGATGCCCCCCTCCTATCTGCACCCAGGGAGAGCTGAATGAGATGCCCCCTCTTGCATTTGGTGTGGGGGGGAGCGGGTCACCCCCATTACATATGAAAATTACCTGATGGTTTAGAGTGCGCCTCAGCCCGCCCTAAAGTGTAGTGTACCATTTCCATTTTTTTCTTTGTTTATGAAATTTGCCTTGGCACAGAGGGGCACATTGGTGTGCCAATCTGGCCCGGGGTGCCCAAACCTTACTGCCCCACCCACTGGGGGACCTGTCCCATAATATGTGGGGGCCCTCTTCTCCCCCACCCCAAATGGAGGGGGGTGTACCTCACGCAGCCGTTTGTAGGAGGCCCAGGGAGGACTGCATGAGGTGCCCCTGCCACCCATTTGGGGTGAGGAGGAGGAGGCCCCCAAAAAGTGTGGGACAGGTCCCCCAGTGGTTGGGGCAGTAAGGTTTGGGCACCCCAGATATGCCCCTCTGCTCCAAGGGGAGTTGGGTTACCAAAGGAAAAAAGGGAAAATGGTGGAACGCATTTTAGGGGGGGCTGTGGGGCACCCCAAGGGGACAGGGAATTTTCTAATTGGATGGGACAGTGACCCTCCCCACCACTCGCCCACAATGGAGTGGGTGCCATGTCATGCAGCCCTCCCTGGGACCAGATATCTGCCCCTAGGAAGGGACACCTGAGCCCAGGGAGGAGTGCAGGACAGCCCCACCCCTTTTCTGCCCCTGGGGAGGGCTACATGAGATGTGCTGCCCATCCAATTGGGGTGGGGGTGGAGAGGTGCACCCTCCTTCACATTCGAAAATTCCCCAGTGGTGTAGGGTGCCCCTCTGCCCCCGATAAAGGGCAGGATGCAATTTTGAATTATTTTCTTTGTTTACTAAACTTGCCTTGGCACAGAGGGGCACATTGGTGTGCCAATCTGGCCCCGGGGTGCACAAACCTTACTGCCCCACCCACTGGGGGGCCTGTTCCACAATTTTTGCAGACACTCTTCCCCCCACCCCAAATGGAGGGGGGTGTACCTCACGCAGCTGTTTGTAGGAGGCCTGGGGAGGCCTGCATGAGGTGCCCCAGCCACCCACTGGAGGTGTGGGGGGAGAGGGTCCCCACAAATGGTGAGACAGGCCCCCCAGTGGGTGGGGCAGTAAGATTTGGGCACTCTGGGGCCGGATTGGCACACCAATGTGCCCCTCTGCGCCAAGGGTTACCAAAGGAAAAATGTGAAAATGGTGGATCGCATTTTCGGGAGGGGTTGCTGAGGGGCACCCCAAAGGGTCTGGGAATTTTCTAATGGGATGGAGTGTTTACCCCCCACCCACAATGAAGTGGGTGCCATGTCATGCAGCCCTCCCTGGGACCAGATATCTGCTCCTAGGAAGGGATGCCTGAGCTCAGGGAGGAGTGCAGGACAGCCCCCCCTTATCTGCTCCCAGGGAGGGCTACATGAGAAGCGCTGCCCCTCCAATTGGGGTGGGGTGGAGAGGTGCACCTCCCTTCACATTAGAAAATTCCCCAGCGGTGTAGGGGGCCCCTCAGCCCGCCCTAAAGTGTAGTGTAGCATTTTCCATTTTTTTCTTTGTTTACGAAATTTGGTGTGCCAATCTGGCGCCGGGGTGCCCAAACCTTACTGCCCCACCCACTGGGGGGCCTGTCCCACAATTTCTGCAGACACTCTTCCCCCCACCCCAAATGGAGGGGGGTGTACCTCATGCAGCCGTTTGTAGGAGGCCCAGGGAGGCCTGCATGAGGTGCCCCAGCCACCCACTGGGGGTGAGGTGTGAGAGGGCCCCCAAAAATTGTGGGACATGCCCCCCAGTTGGTGGGGCAGTAAGGTTTGGGCACCCACGGTGCCAGATTGGCACACCAATTTGCCCCTCTGCGCCAAGGGGAGTTGGGTTGCCAAAGGAAAAAAGGGAAAATGGTGGAACGCATTTTAGGGGGGGCTGTGGGGCACCCAAAAGGGATAGAGAATTTTCTAATGTGATGGGGCGTTGGCCCCCCATCCCCCACCTGCAACGGGGTGGGTGGATGTCATGCAGCCCTCCCTGGGACCAGATATCTGCTCCTTGGAAGGGACGCCTGAGCTCAGGGAGGAGTGCAGGACAGCACTCCCCTTATCTGCCCCCGGGGGAGGGCTGCATGAGATGCGCCACCCCTCCAATTGGTGTGGGGGTGGAGAGGTGCACCCCCTTACCATTAAGAAAATTCCCCAGTGGTGTAGGGGGCCCCTAAGCCCCCGCTAAATGGCAGCCTGTCATTTTGAATTATTTTGTTTGTTTACTTAACCTGCCTTGGCGCAGAGGGGCACATTGGTGTGCCAATCTGGCCCTGGGGTGCCCAAACCTTACTGCCCCACCCACTGGGGGGCCTGTCCCACCATTTTTGGGGGCCCTCTCCCCCTTCACGCAAAAAAGGTGGCAGGGGTACCTCATGCAGGTCTGCCTGGAGGCAGATATCTGCCCGTAGGAAGGGGCAAATTGGGTTTCACCGGGGGGGGTGAGGTTCAGTAGACCACCAGGGATGGCTTGCAAGGGGGGGGGGGCATGTTTGAAAATGATTTATTTGTTTATGCTGGTGTGACCCTAGGTAACACATGTTTTTTGTTTTGTTTACAGCTTTTTCTATGTGAGCAGCTGCAACGTTATGTGAGTACTGTTTTTTATTATTCTATGGTTAGGGCCCACTGTCAGTGGGGTGGGTGAGACTGGGGCTGGATTGTTGGTGGTGTGGGTAGGAATGGGCCATCTGGGCAGATATGTTGGTGGGCAGCGACACAATTGCAGGGGCAGGCCACAAATTGCCCCCCATGCCAGCAGAAAATTGGTGTTTCCCTGGGAGCGGATCCCTCCCATGTGGGTTGCCCATCTGCAATCCCAGGGTCCATCTCTGGCTTTGCTACATTACAGATGTCACCTCTGGGGAGGAATGGGGATCCTGCCGGGGCTCCCTGGAGCTGCTGCTGTGCTTAGGGGACAGAGTTGTGGCTGGGCTGCATTACAGCTTTTCCCTTCGGGAAGGTATTGGCACACTGCTGGGACTCCCTGGTGGGGAGAAGCTGTAACGCAGGGCAGCCAGGCCTCCAGAAAAGTCAGCGGTAATATACAGATTTGGGCCTAGGGTGTCGAAGCCAGCAGGAAAACAGGGAACCCCATGCATTTCCCAAAAGAGTACACCCGTGGTAATGCACAGAGGTCTGACTTGCGCGAAGTGGCCCGAAATTTATTACCCAGAACCCCAGACAAAGTGAACATTGTGTTTTTCCCCCACCAAATATCACGCTTTGGGCCTCATTACACAGAATGCGGTAAGGGTTTACCGGTACCGGTAAGGGCACCGGTAGCAGTAAACCCTTACCGCCTTACTACGAGGTCCCTTTGCGGGACCCGACCTCAACGGCTGGTTTAACCAGCCGTTAAGGAACGGTCCCGCAAAGGGACCTTGGTGCAAATTACGGTACCGCAATTTTCGGTACCGTAATTAGCTCCTGCCCCATTCCCATTGAGCCCTATGGGGGCAAAAATGGGAATGGGGAAGTGCCTTGGTGAATGGGGAATTGCCACCCCCGCTTACCTTGGAGTAGGGCGGTAATTCCGCCATCCACCAAGGCAGACACGGTAAAATACTGGTGGCAACCATGGCGCTAATAGCGCCATGGTTACCGCATACCGTGTAATGAGGCCCTTTGTCAGATATTGTGGCTAATAAAAACTAGGGCTATTTGCTTGTTTCGACACTCTAGGTCCAAATCTGTAGGTTGCCCACAAGAACAAAATGTGCTGTGCCGAAAGGCTTGGGGTTATCAGTGGGTTACCCATTTCCTGTTCTTGAAAGCCAGGACATTGGGGAATTCAGCACAGCAAACCATTTGTTCCTATCTCTTACAAGGAAAAAAACATAGGCTTCTTTGTACATCATTTTATTGACATTTTTTGAAAAAACACAACATTTTCGCCCTTTTTGCTTATTTTCTCTCACCCCCTACATCAACCTAGGATTCCTGGGTGGCGTTATGACCGCTTACATGTGGGAAAAAAGAGGCAAAATTTGGCCGAGATATCTCATGTAACAAAAAGTTACAAGGCATTGAATGGCGAAATGCCAAAATCACCAAAAAACGCCTTGGCACTAAGGGCAAATACCCATGGCAGTTAAAGGGTTAATGCAATGTCATCTGCATAAGTGAGTAGATGAACTTTACTCTTTCCAATTGTAGGGGACGCAAATATAACATTTTGTAGGAAAGGTTTCAATCAGTCCAACCTACTTATCTAGCTTCAGACCCCCTTGCTTACTAAAAGGCCTGTGGAACACAGGCCTTTTAGTAAGCAAGGGGGTCTGAAATCCCCAAATCCCCAAATCATTCCAATGTTTCTGTCTGACTTCCCAACATAGGCCAAAGGAAGGGGGAGAGGGGTCTGAAAAACAAACCGCTAAATGTTTATTTTAAACCAAAAGTGTGGGTGAAATTATAATTGCCATATGTATCTGTACCAATTTTTAAATCTTACTGTTAGCCTTTAAGCCCACAGGAAAATCCAAATCGCACATTACACAATAATTGCTTTCGTTATTGATCAGTGTAATTACTTATTGTAGTGAAATTTACAGAAAGTGAAGAATTGTGATTGTGTTCTTTTCAACTGATTTTTGTGATTTATTTATGCTGAGAGAAGTTGGTTCTGTTGTGCCACGGACACAATGCTGTTTGATATTTTGGTGCTAATTTCTATTACTTTTAATTTAAATAAATACCAATATATTTCCTGTACACTGGCCTGACTCTTGGCTCATTATTAGCTCAGGCGAGAGGGAACTAAGGGGCATGATATCGGTCTGAGATAGGGCTAAAGAAAAGAATCCGTAAAACAGTGTGTTGCATCACACCGTAAGTGGGGAAGGAAGGAACTCCCTGTGTTGAGGGCGGCTTCTCAATAAACCGTTGCACTTGCTGTATCCCCAAACTCCTCTGTAGGTTGTTGAACTTTAGGAGATTGTGGATGCCCTTGTTCATGTCTAGTCGGAGCTTGTTTGTTATATGGATGTGTGCTTTGTGAAGGTGTGGTCTTACTCGTTTTGTAGTTATCAGATGAAACTGTGGCGTATGTCTTATCACCTGGATGCTTTTACCTCCACCTCCGAGGTTTTAGAGGAATTACCACCTGTCTTTGCTATTATTGTGGCAGTTTTTTGGTTTGTCATACTGTGGAAAGAACGTTGACATTTTGGGGGCTAATTCTGCTGTGGCAATTATCACTGGGAGAATTACTCCAGTGTTGCATCAGTAAGTGCTCTGGTATTAATTCCTCCAGTGGATGCTCAGTTTCCATTCTTGTAATTTAGCGGAACAGTAAAAGTTGGGGTCATTTCATTAAGGCCACTTTTTGTCGTTACCGTCAGGCTCTTACTGAGGCCCTGTGTCTTCTAAGTATGCTTCACAAGCTTGTGGCCTGTGCACACTGACTGTATCCAGCAGTGCAGAGGGTCGTCGCCCATTTTAAAGTGAAGAGGAGGAAGGATTTTTGCTTGAGCAACAAAGGTCTTCTTTTTCATTATATATGCAGGCTCTACTTGGAGGTACTGGGTCCTACCAAGTGATATTGGATCTGCGTGAAATGACAGAATGGAAAAAGTCTGACTTATTTTTTTTCTTCACATTTGTTCACAAATATATATATGTGGGGGAGACCCCCCACATCACCCCACCTTACCCCTATACATTTTTATTAAATTAACCCCCCCACATATATATCTGCAAAGAAATAGGGGTCAGACTTTGGGCCTCAGACTTTTGCCCTCGGTTATTTTGTCCTATTCCGTGTTATTGACCAGAGTTCTGGAGACCATGGGATTCCATCTTGCCCCTCAAGAGAAGTCAACATGTGGAAAGCCTCTGCACTGTTTTGCTTGGCCTGAGGCAGAACAAGGAGAATATTCTATTTTTTTAACATGAAGATGTGGCAGTGCAGGTACCCCACAATTTGATGGTGAGTTTGCAGGTGCCTGTAGATATGCAGTCATTTTGCTAAGGACTTCTGCTTGGAAGCAATGGAACTGCACTAAATGTATGTATTTTATTTCATAATTAACTTAATACCGGCGAGTGGTTTCGAAGCACGGGATCGGGTTTCAAACCTTTGATGGGCCACGTTGTCTTGCTTCCAAGACAAGCGTGTTGCCCCTGAGCTATCCTTCCTCCTAAGCAATGCGAAACAGGGTGACAGCGGAAGCCCTTCGGTCAACCAAACATATCACAATGAAGGCACCGAGGCTCAAACCCCAATAAGAGGAAATTTTCATCTCTTGTGACTGTTAGAAAGTGTAGAATTTGATACAAAAGGGGGTGCCTGCACTATAATTCCTGGTCCCTCAGGCAAAAGAGCAGAACAAATACGGAGGTGGACCAGTGAATGAAGCATGACAAGGTCCCACTACATCAATATATTACATGAACATTTTTATTTTGTCAATACGAAAATATATGTTAACTTTATTATAATACAAATGTGTATCTATAGCTTAAAAACACAGTCATTCGGCAAAGATGCAAATATACAAAACATCAGGCTCATACCTTAATAGTCTCTACATTCATTCCAATACATTCTCACAAAATAGCAATGGCTTTCCTTTTTGTTCGTGTAAATACAAATTCATATTACACATAGCTCATGAAAATCATTGTGATACATATTCCGACCCCATCTCTGATACTGGTGTCGTAAAACAGTTTGTTATGATTTCAAACCCTTTATGTAGTTGACATGTGTTTCGGTCTCCTGGAACAGATAATATAGTCCCTTTCTTTCTGTAGACCTTCCTCAGGACGTAAGGTCAAGTTTGAATGTCTTGACTCTCATGGACTGGAATAAGCCTCACCATCTCCAGGTGCTTAGTTTGGAGGTGCAGTTGATGTAATAGAATAAATCCCTCAAAGGTTCCAGAGTACTTCTGGTCAATTAAAAAATCCGGACCCCAACTCGAGTCCCGTTCTTGCTTCTTTTAAGATTGGAAACAGCTCCCACCGGACCCCATTGGATATGCGTCCTTTATTCCAAGTTTTCCGCTGTGCGCGAGTCTTCAGACAGATGTTTTATCTCCTTTGTTTGGATTGAGGTCGTTGGTGTAATCACTAACTGTTATGAGTCATTAGTCTTCCGGTCATCCGGATCCTAGTACAAGATTCCCCATGGCGCGTGGTTCCGGCTCTGCTCCTGAAGCTATAGATACGCATCCAAAAGTGTAGAATGCCGGCTCTAGCCTCCATTAGCTCCTTTTGACCTGAAACTATTGACCTCAGCCCACATGATTTTAGCGAGCTGTGAGTTCCAATCATATGCCCCCATTAAGTGACCTCCTCTGAGACCTCGCGTTTCCCCATCCTCAACCTCCCACATTGTCCGACACTGCGTTCTCCCCATCGTAGCCACCTCCTTTCCTTGGGGTCTCTCTACCACCTTGTTCAGCTGCCCGCCAGCCCCGCCTCTCCCTTAAATCCTGCCACACATCCGCATTTCGCCATGGGAGTGAGCGGCGGCCTCTGCAGCAGAGCCCTTTGCCCATTGCAGACATTAATTTCACAGTATGACTTTTGGGTCTTGTGAAAAACAAAAATATTAGCATGTTGATGGTTGCCCCAGTCTGCCAAATAGCAATAATACCCAGAGCAGGCAGTGGCTTGGTCACTTGGTCTGCACATTTCAGGGGGGGCTGCACAGTAGTGCAAAGATGCGCTGTGCACCCTACTTGCGTACATCAATGTACGGCTGGCTGCCTGCAACCACGGGCTGGCTGGGAGCACACATCATTTTCCGCCCCGTGTGGTGTATGGAAATGGAAGTAGGACAGCTGCGTTTCGAACGGAACCTATCACGCTGAAAGAAACATGCATGGCAGGGTCAGACATCCCCCTGTGTCGTGATTTGCGTCTCCCGCAGCAGCTGCTCCTAACAGGCACACGGGAAGACCTTCATTTCTCTGCATTTATAATCCCATCTGCTTTGGGAATGTAGGATGTGTTTTTAAATGTGCAGAGACAACACACAATTTGCTGAATTGCGCAAAGGATGGAACGGGCTTCTGGATGCGCGCATCTGCTTTTTATTTTGGGCAAAAGAGATGAAATGCGGTCGCACATCTCATCACTTGCATCAACGCAAGTTTTGAGAATATGCTCCAGTATGTTTTGAGGCTAAGGGCCTGATTCACAGAAGTGTTTTAAAATGGCAAAACTCCATTAGAAAACACTCTGAAACAGGGCCTTATTAGTGTTCCCTGAGGAGGAAAACTGTTGCAATTTGGCGTGTAACATGTCAAAGGTATGTTTGCTTTGTGTAAATGTGTTTTATTAATTGATCTACAAGCTATTTAAATTCCGCAGCTTTTCTGTACTCTCTGTAAATGGAGGTACTATTTAGACATTTCAAAAACTAAGACATGGGATAGTCTTTGACATTATGCAACGAGAATTAGAGATATTTATACTGTGCCTGTACAACACTCCTGATGGAGTTATACCATACGGGTATATCAGTTTGAATGTAGGCGCCCTGATGCCTGCGTGGTCCGGTGCGGTAGAAATACATTAATAAATTAATAAATAAATAAATACACCTGCGCTGCCCGTCAATCTGAGCTGTCAGCAATATGACTATGACATCTAAATGAAAGGGGCCGCTGCCAAATGAGTGGGCCAATATGGTGTGCCACAAACGGTATGGGGGGAGCAAACACCCTAACCCCCCCAAGACTACCACTATGGCTTCAGTCCTCTATCTGAGCACTACAGAGAGTAACTGAGAGGGCATCGCCAGTGGAGGACCGCCCAGGCCAAGTTGCTACCCATGCAGGTCCATGGCCTTTGATCAGGTCTCTGGAGGCTGGAGCCGCCAGCCAGGACAGAGAACCACATGTTGACGCTGTGTCAGAGGCAGTGTGCGTGTAGTGGGTGCTGAAAGACAGTGTGGGGTACAGTACAGAAACCTCATTCACTTCACGGCGTGGCTGTGTCTTGTGGAGACGCTGGCATTCAACCACCTCCGCCATGATCCATTGCAATCCGTAGGTGCTTATCCAGTCTTGGTTTCTTCTTAGCATTCTGGGACTTGTAGTTCTGCTTTTCCATTATAAAATTCAGAATTCAAAGAAAAAACCCAGACTAGATAAGCACCTACAGATTGGAATGGATCTTGTTGGCTCTCCCCCCGCCACCCGCCCATGCTCCTGGCACACCCTGTTGCCATTCCAACCTCACTTTGAAGGAAACTTTCATAGAGCCCATGCTATCAGGACAAACACACACCCAGAAGTATCAAGCACTCATACAGTGCCACAATCTGTGATGTGTGATGGGAAAGCAAGCCCATGAATGCTCACACCAGAGAGAATACAACCCGCTAGGGAAGAAAGGCCCAAGTCGAACTTGTAGGAATAACAAGTTTAATCTCATGCGCAGATGAGAGCAACAGCAAAGAACTCTGCTGCTAAGAACGTTCTGCCTAAGAGAGGTACAAGCAGAAACATTTAAAGGTACACAGTGTCATAGTGACGCGACAACATACAGTAAACACCTTTGCAGCTGATTGGATGGACCTTATACAGGTACTGCCTTTATCCATATGGGATGACAGTTTATTGGAACCAGCCCAGTCCGTCCGTCTTCCATCACGTGGGTGCTAAGGAACTCATCTTCTTCTCACGTTGAAGGTCAGAATTTTTTTTATTATACTCCTACTATACAGCTTACTTATCCCCCATGCTTTGCACTTGGCAGGCCTAAAAAACAGACACATAGGAAGTTCCAGAACCCTCTACCCTTCACACACAAATTTACCCACTCCCTCCACGCCATCCAGCCCCAAGATCTCCAGAATCGTTTTTAACTAAAATGTATCCCTTGCAGCACCTCGCAATGAAAATCACATGATTGTTGCTTCAACAACACATCCTGTCCACCTTCTTTGAACATTTCACGACTTGTTGTTTTGATGTTAGTGGTCAAAGGGCACCTGTTTTCATGGAATTTGGGGATTTTAGGGTTTTGTCAGTTATATAGGTTATAACTCATGGTCACTCGGGAATGGGCCAGGTCATGCTTTGGCTAAAGTGAGATAACATGCCCACTACGTGCCAAACTCTGATCGCAGCCTTGCTGGGCACGTTCCTCTTGGGCAAGAGACGCATCTTTGCAAAACTTTCAAGAACACTTAATAAACTGTGTGGCGTGTGTGGGTGCTAACTGTCCTCATGAGAGCTTGGGCATGACTGGAAAAGTCTGTGGTCTCATGGATTTGGTCCTAGTACATGTACTGCTGCAATTTCCACGCAATCCTTCTCTTCTACTTATGATTATTAATATCTATGCAAGAATATCGATGCCACCCGCACCTTGGATCACACCATATGATTACACTATAATTGATAATATCACCATAGAGACCGGCTGCACGGGAAGGCGTCCCTTTCACTGTCCTCCCTCTGTCCTGGCTCATCACTGTGCCTAGAATGCATCTCTCCATACTTTAAGGCACATGGGGGGGCTGCCCCTTCTCAATATTCCCCCTTTCGTTACTACTACAGTGATAAATTCTGTAATAGTTTTGTGCTCCCACTCCCCAGTTTCCACATATGGCTTATTCCTCTTTACAGGCATCCACGCCCTGGACACGGATTACAAACTCTCCCCTCAATGCGCTTATTCTTCAGGTGAAAAAGTCATGTAAATGCATCCCCTGATCCCTACCAGGTCCACCCAAACCTCTTTGTAATTCTCTGGATCAGGGGGTGGGGAAATGACAGTGTGGCATAGAGGATCTACTTCATTTCCATATGGGATGGGGAACATTTCATACTTCGTGTCTTGCTGTGGGACATTAGTCTGTACCGCAATGTTTTTTGTTTTGTGAGGTGATTTTAAACTCCCAATTGATTCCATCATTCTTGTGCTATCAGATGACACAGAGGCAGAGCATCCAAGAACCAGCTGACAAGTGCAAAAGATGACCAGGTTTAAAACAATGATGGGCATTAACATTTTCACGATTGCACCTAGCCACGACACAGCCCAGTTAAATGTAATTGTCAGCCAATCACTGTCCTGAAATCTTCCCTCCTCCTTCATGTGAACATCCAGGCCATGGCCAGCTACAATGATGTGAGATGATGATGATGATGCATTTTCCATGTCTTCTGGAAGTGCGAATGTGCAACAGGAATCGCCACATTTTTTTGCAAACAACCCCATCCTCCATTTCTGTTAACATGTCCAGTACATATTGATTCTGCATGGTCATAAGTCTTAACACCAGCTACTCAACCTTGATCACGTTGAACCGTTCTCTGTGTCGTTGGCGAGCTGGACTAGTTCCCACCGCACTATTTGCAGCCATTTGGCGTTAGCTGCAGTCTGCACTACTGGTACGAGTAAACATGCAAAATAGGATTCTGCTGAACTGAAAAGCTTATATTCTTCTGGGATCTCAGCAAGCAATGTAGAAGAGTCTTTTGATATGTAGTTTGATCTTTTAATCCATTGTGGTTGTTGGAACTGTCCGTTTCCTAGCTGGATGTGGGGCTCTTGTGTGGGCACCAAGCTCTTATCTCCAGGTTGCACTGTGGGGAAGCTTGTTGGCCCCTCTGCAGGCAGCACTCTCCCCTTCAGGTGTTCTTCTGGGATTACTGATAGCGCTGAATGCAATGTGGCCAGCGAACAACAGGCCCTTCATGATTCTGGGAGGTGCAAGCAAGCTTGCCGGCCACATACCCAGCAGTAATTCTTCAGCGCCGCTGTTCCTTTCTTCATGTCTGTGATCAAGACAGTTTTATTACAATATTCATTTGTGTCGACAAAGACTGTACCCTTGCTGTGGAAACAGAGTCTATATTCTTCTTCTTTGTGCATTTCCACCAGCTTTTCCTTTGTTAGAATCCACATCAGTTTTGTGATATGCTCTACCCAGATTTGCGCACTAGTGCTATCCTTTCCTTGCTATATGTCATCAGACCTTCTGCCAAGCAAGGTAGTGTGTTGTCCTGCCAATTGTTATTGGCATACTTTCGCCCCTTCACCATCGGATATGGTAGCTCCACAGACTTGGTGTTTCTTGGCTCTTCGGTGCATTTAATGAAGTCTGGGCGCACCATTTGTAGTTCCACACTATGTGCTTGGAACCTTCCTTTTAATATGCATACCGCAAGATGAACCAAGCATTGTGCTTCTATAATTGGGACTGCTTGTGGCACTAAAACCGTGGGAGCCCCTGACACATGCGGAATGAGTGAACACATATAACAGCTCCCATTCACAGCTTTTCTCCCCACACCACTCATATCAGAGCACCATGAAATAGAAAATACGGGGGGGTGGATATCCAAAATGACATCAAAACCCAACCCTTGATACGTATCAAACTTTTGTCGTACTTATACACGTTCTCGAGGATGGCCGCTTTATTAGTACTGTCAGAAATACTATTATATCTTTTCATAGTGGCAGACAATTCCCTTTGTATAGTAAACAACTTGTTCTTTGGTCTCTTCACAGACGTAACCTGCATAGTGGAGTCATTGAATCTGTTTCCATTATTATTATTCGTATTCACAATAGCACTGATATATGCAACTCCACTCGTGCTATTGAAATGTATATGTTTCTTTCCTTTTGGATAATAAACAATCCTATTTACTCCATTCTCCCCCTTTAAAGGTCCTCCTGCTATAATAAACTCCCGCCAAAACACTTCGAGTAGTACGAGCAATATTACATACAATTCTCAAGCGAGTGCTGACCCACAATAATAGATATCTGGCCACACTCTCTCATTTGTGTACCTAATCCTCGGCTCCCTACTTAACAAACTATGTCCATTAGTTGTGTCCATCTTCTTTTTTTCCGGAAATAGAAGCACAGCCACACAAGACAACGAAAAAGAAAACGACGTACGAGATGTACACTGTAAAAAAAGACAAAAGAAACAGGAGGGGGAGAGAGGGCAAGAGAAAATGGAAAGAGAGAGGTAGAGAGAAAGAGAAAACAGAGAGAGAGAGATAGGAACAGAGAGAGAGGGGTAGAGAGATAGAGAGAAAAAGGGAGAGAGAATTGAGAAAGAGAGAGAAAAGAGAGAAAAAGTGCTCTCAGGAAAAGAGAAAAAAGAATGCAGAGCTAGCAGCTGTGCTTCGGCCTGCCACTCAGATGTGCTACCACACCTGTGTCTCTTCTGGACAGGCAAGTAAGGTACCCAGGGTACAGATACTGTTGCCCTCAGTTTTAAGAGAACTGATGCACCACTGTGCTTTCTGGTAGTGCCCTACGAACATGAGAACGGTGGAACCAATAGCGCAGCTCCTTCACTTTGACCACGGGGGGAGGGGAAACTCCACCTTGCACGCTCCCTGAAACCGAGCATTGTTCCAATGATGAACAAAATTGCAAACGTAGATATAATCCCCCAGCAGCAGTGGTTGAGTCATTATATGTTCAGGATCTGTCCCCGTTGTCTGTGCAGCCTTGGGTGTCCCTATATTCACGATCCTGGCAGGTGCAAACTGTTAGGATAAACATTTAATGGCCCAAATGAGTGTCATCAAATACTCCATGAATTCATCTCCTATCACCACTGCAGTCCTATGAGCATCTGTGCATCAGAAAACCTTCTCAGAGGGGATATGGGGTATGCATACGCCGACCAGTGACTACCTTGTGAGGTGACAGATGATGGTCTTTACTTGTCTGTGTGAGTAAACTAAACAGGGCCGGGGGCAGACAGTAGACACATTTTTTTCTTTAATGTGGTGCACAATTTAGACAATATGCTCTTAAGGAGGCCATTTATCCTCTCCACAACACCACTGGCCTGTGGGTGATAAATCAAACAGATCTGATGCTTGATGCCAAGTAGTGCTGTGATGTGTTGGAATCACGCATTAAAAAAGTGCGTGCCATTGTCTGACCGCATAACCTCGCACACACCCCAGCGCGGGAAAAATTCCCATACCAGGAACCCTGCAGTACACTTGGTGTCCGGATGCGCACACGGCCCAGCCTCCACCCACCTTGATAAAGGGCAGACCACTACAATGAGGTTCCTAGATCCATTACAACTCTCACCCATATTAGCGTAATCTATGTGTAGTTCTCAGAACGGCTGAATAAGGTGGGGAAAAGTTCCCCATAATGTTCATAGTGTCATCCCTGTACTAAAACGTTGCATGTGGTGCAGCGGACAACCATACCTGTGATGTTTTCCTAGATATTTGGTATGAACTAGTGCTCCTGTATGTCTGTGGCTATATGTTGTTTCAAACTATGGGACAGGTAGTGCAATTGTTCAAATGCTACTGCTAGCAGTTCCTGGGGCATTACTGTCTTCCCAGAGCTCTCTTGCTCCATAATATATCTTTCGGAGACTGCCTATACCTTCTCCTTAACCACAACTCCTTCTCTCTCTTGGGGGAGCCTTTCGTTGTAGTTCAATAATCTGGGAAATGGGCAATGCAGTGTAAGGCACTGGATGCTCCTCTGTCACTGGGACAGTCACAACGTTCTCATTGAATATGTCATTTAACAGATAGACCACCATTTTGGCTGCTGCATCAGTGATTTCATTCTCCCTCCAGATTTCGTTTGTCCCATAAGTATGCGGGGCACACTTGACGGCTGCCACAACAGATGGCTGTAATAACGCTTCTATCAGCATCTCTAATAGCACTGCATGCTGCACTAGGAACCCATCCGCTCTCTGAAACCCCTTCCTCTTCCAACATGAGAGACTGGTGTGTACTGTTGTGGTAACATACGACAAGGCAGAAAATATGGTTACATGATTCCCACGCAACACTCTCAGTGCTTCAATTACACCACAAGTTCTACCGCTTGCACAGAATAGTGTGTTGACAACCTTTTCATCAGCAACGTCTTGCTCTCCCCTTCTTGAAGTTGTACCACT
The DNA here is from genome assembly GCF_040938575.1 of Ambystoma mexicanum. Taxonomy (NCBI): domain Eukaryota; kingdom Metazoa; phylum Chordata; class Amphibia; order Caudata; family Ambystomatidae; genus Ambystoma; species Ambystoma mexicanum. The sequence continues at coordinate 1,662,674,883 of NC_090932.1, forward strand.
GCTGCTCCTGTCCATCTCTGCCCATCCTCCTGATCAATTATAGATGACCCATCAACAAAAGTTATCTCATCCTCTGTCAGCGCACAATCCCTTGCTTTGGGGGTATCATCCTCTTCTCCCTCATATGTGGCACAATCGTGTGTCATCAGGTCCTTTGCAGTAGGCAAAACTGTTAAAAACGTGGCCAGAGTCACTGTCTTACACCTAACCACATGAATATAAAGTTCAGAAATAATGATCTCATATGCCGATGACCTCTGCGTAGTCAGGGCAGATTTCAATCTTTCTAAAATGGCAATCAAAGAATATTACACATACAACATTACTGAACACCCCATCATGATTGTAGAACTATTCTCTATAGCAAAGGCAGTAGCTGCTAATGCTTGATCGCACACAACCTGCCCTTGAATCACTGCATCCAGTGTGCCACTCTAATAGGCCAATGGCTTGTGGCCCATAGTGCTTTTTTGCATTAACACTGCTGCTATAAGCCGATCATCAGAATGTGAAAACAAATATAATTAATGTGTCTAGTACGGGGTGGTTAGTCGGGTGCCGAACTAATGAATTCTTTAAAGTCGTCAAACTGTTTGATCATTTCTACCGTCCACTGTAATTTATGGTCCTTTGTTTTTTGTGCATGCCCCAGGGCCTGTAAAAGTGGCCTTATATATGCCGCATAATCCAGAATCCAGGCCCTGCAATAAATAAACAGGCCCAGAAACTCCTGCATCCCTTTAACTGAGGTGGGTCTGGGGTGGTGCATACCAACGCTGCCCTATCGGGGAGTATCCTTTTCCCATTTGTTGATATGAACTGTCCCAAACAGATTACTTCCTGCTAGTTAGCCTTATCAACCTGGTACCCCTTACAGGCCACCATTGTAGAAGTGCAATTGAATCCCTCTGGCAATGCTGTTTACAGTCACTACACACTAGCAGATCGTCCACTTACTGGATAATCGTGTCAGGCACATGAATCTTCCAAAGATCAGCATGCAATGTTCTGTTAAATATACTCAGGCTCTCACAGTATACCCTTGAGGTAATCGAGTATGCTAGAACCTCATCTCACCCTGCATAAATGTCGTAAGGCACCTTCACTACGGATGGAGTGGAATCGAGAGGAATGCATTTTTGAAGTCCACTACAGTGAAATATGTAGCTTCTTTGGGGATGCTATATAAAATTGTCACAGATTTGAGACTGCTGGAAACTCTTTCTGTACCACATCATTTAGGGAGTGCAAGTCCTGGATCATTCACCAGTTGCCCCCCTATTGATTTTTGAACCAGATATATTGATGTATTGCACAGGGATGTAGATGGCACAAAAAGCTTCTGGTCCAGTAGGGCCTGTATTGTTTATCTAATGCCCTCTTCCGCCTCTCTTGACAGTGGATATTGTCTTACTTTGGGCAGCACTGTACCTGGCTTCAGGGTTGATAGTCGTCGATAGGACTAGATATGCAAGTGCTCTCTGTGGGCTGTCATAATTGGGATATGTACTCACTTCCAGGGAACGAGAAGGGGTTACCTCAGAGCAGCAGTCCCACTTGGTGCCCTAATTACCGGGGCAACACTTCCCTGCTGTTGCTGTGGCAGTGCTGCACTTGTGTGTCCAGTGCTTGGGGTTGCTGATTATAAGTTTGTTATTGCCCACATGGAAACTCTTGGTTCTGGTACCCTTGACTCTGTTGATGGTACCCTAGTCCTTGAGGTACTTGGGGCCCTTCACCCTGTTGCTGTGGCCTATAAGTATACCCCACCGTAGACCTGCTCCTGCACTCCCTTGAAAAGTTCCCCACCTTAAACAATTCCAACATTGCGATTGTCCGTAACCACCTTCCCTGGGTCCGAACCCTCCTCCACTTCCTCCTTGAAATCCTCCTCTTCCTTGCTGTTGCCCACCTTGCTGACACCGTGGGCCGGGGTACTGTTGAGCCTCTTCCCACTGTCCTTGTCCTCCTTCTGCCCAGAGCACTGCAGTAGTGGCACTCAAACTTTCTGAGCACTCTCTGTTCCGTCCCCCTATACTGGCGCTGGCACAGGCACCTGAACTGTCACCTTTTTTTTTTATTTTAAAAATGTTTGGTTTGCTTTTCAAACCTTTCATTTTATCTGTTTATCTTCAGACTCTTTCTTTCTTTCTCCAGATTTTGTGACATACTAGTTAATATATCTTATCCTGCCCAGTTCAGCAGTTCTTTTCATCCTTTCTTGTCAACCCATCTGTGCCTGTTCCATGATGTTATTCCAGTATGATACCACAGCGTATGTCCGTTTTTTTTTTCCTTCCCATCTAAGATTGAAGCTCATCTGTCTTCAGACGAGAGTGTTGGTTGGTTCTGGACGAACCATCTGACGGAAAGATTTCTTTTCTCGGTTAAAGCTGGGCATGTCATTATTATGTGGTATAGACTTTCTGTTGCTGCTGTCCCATCGCCCCAAAATCTGCAGAATTTTTCGTGCTCTGGTACTATTTTCCGCGCAGCCATGACTTCTCGTGTATGCAGGATGTTCAGTCTCATCCTCATGAAGGTGTCTCTGATTTTTGCTGATGGAATGTATTTTAGGTATTCTGGTAGTTTATTAATTGGTATGATGTCTGTTGTGCTCAGGATATCCATTGCGTAATTAGACCTGTCCTTGATTGTCTTTATCCAATCATTTTCTTTGTGTCTTTTTTTTTGCTCTCTGCTGTCTATTTATGAGTTGGTCTTGTGATATTCCTTGTGCCTCACAGTTTACTGTCACCTTTGCCCATTTCTTTCTCCACCAACTTTGACTTTTGTCTCCTTGTTGCCTTTGCGCTGTCTCCCTTTCCCACTCCTTAATTCTCTTACAATCGTGCACTACTATACTCTGTATTTCTGGTCATCCATTCGCTTCAAAACCCACAATCTTATCTAGTGCCTTCTGCACCTTCTTTGGCAAACCCCTCTTTATGGAAAAATAGAAGAATGGTACTGACTGATCCCACAGCCCTCATGGCTTTGCTTTCCACTTCTCTTGAATGTTAAGAAAAAATCCAGCTGGGTCCTCATCATCATCCAGGGTATACCCATGGTATACTGCATCAAAGACTGTAAATCGGGAGTGTCCAGAAAGGCCCTGCCTAGTGCATCCAATACCAATGCTCTAACTCCACTGAATGATGCTCCATCATGCGCATCGTCCTCCAAGGTTACTCTCAGGTATCTGGCCTTAGGCCATACGTCTCTAGCCTGATCCCTGATTACAGCAACCAATACGCTCTTAAGATCCCCTATTGTTAGGGGCACCCCTGCTGTTTGTTGTATCGAATTCACATATCCACTTGCTCGCCTCTGCTGTGAGCTATGGGAAGGCCTCAATTGCATTATTTTTATCCATGTGCGGCCAAGGCACGTACTGCGTCCTCCCTTCCACCTTATGTATGAGAGGCATCTGCATTTCTGCCCTACTTCCCACAACCTTGTTCACAACCCCTCTCCTTTTTACCAATGCCACCTTGCCAACCCGGTTCCTCAACCTGCCACCTGCCCATATACCTTCTACTTGAGGGGTATTTTCAGCAGCCTCTTCACCCCTCCCTCCTTCATCACTCGAATCCCCTGTGAAGGTAGCAGCATTCCACATTCTCTCCCAACACCATATTTGCCTCTCCCAGGATAATCCACCCCCTCCTATCCCTAGGGCTCCTTTCTTTGTTGACACCTACACGTCTTATACCTTCAGTGTCCATCTTAAGCAATATTTCTACTGACTTCCACTCTCCAGATCCTTCTATCAATGCACTTATATCCCTTTCTGTTCCTGGGGATGTCTTTAACCTTTCAGTTCTGCTAGTAATCCTGTCAACCTATCCTATTACTCCATAGACCTGTAACCCGTCAATGCCGGCACTTCATGTGGGTGGGTGTATGAAGGTGGGGGAGCGGTAACTTGTAGTCTTACTGATACCATGGAGGACCCTACCGCAGCAGAAGGAGTCCCTATTGCGGCGGGTACATAGCTCAGATTAGTGTATCCTTCTGCAGGACATGTTGTCGATGGATATAATCCCCTATTCCCTACTGGCGCCCCACCATCCCCATCTAACTTTCCGCACTTCTTGTTTCTCTGTCTCTACGCCTCCACTACATTCCCTTGATCCTCAGCATCTTCAAACATACGCCAGAGGTCGAGAATCTCTTTTCTCTTCTGTAGCTGTTTCCCCTTATATTTTGCCGCCAAAAATGTGGACACGATTTCCAAAATACTCTTGTTATGCAAACCCTGCCCTGACCATGGGCAGGGCATCCCCACTCCTCCCTTTCCGTCATCCACTGCTTATGATATTTCTACACCCTGTCATGATACAGTGGCAGGGCCTTGTACATGTGCTCTATTGGTGACCCTCCCCCCATGCTGGTGACGTCTATATCTTACTGACCCTGTAAAGCCCCCCAGAGGCACAGCACATGCTGCTGCTTACTTATAACAACAAAAACAATGGAACCAGCCCCCACCCTTCTCTCTGACCCTTTCATACACACACATGTCACTCCAGGAAATCGGGCATCACCACACCATGACTCATACAGTTACTGCCCCTTCTAGGGTCTGTTTTTCATCCATGAGATGCAACTAAACTAACACAACACACTACACTAACAACCACTACTTGTTCCCGGTCTACTACTTTATACAAGACCACTACTTTTTATTTCCATATACCTCCTTTAAAAATGACTCTGCCTCATGGTACCACCTTCCCTCCCCTTCTGAGGAGGGGATCCATGCCTTGCCTTTCCCTTACCTTATATTGCCTTACCTTATAATCCTTTTCCAAACCACTCTATCACTAATACAAATTTTATCAACAATAACCCTAACCTCATCCACGTCACATAAATTACCTCACTCTCCAAGTTCTCACACCTTTCACACTTCCACATGCATCTGTCCCCTACTTGTTATCTCTTACAAGAGTCTACTCACATGTGTGTGCTCACCCGAACTCCTCCATCATGGAGTTCCAACACCGGCATGCACTCTCCTCGGAGCTGCACCACGTATCAAAGAGCTGATAGGACGTTTCTTAAAATGGCTCCTGTTAAACCACTCGGAACACAGATTCTTTTCAGGGATGGTCACTGTAGGGGGGCATAGCTCTTTCTGGAGAAGCGGCCTAGAAGCCTCCGCAGGTACGGGGGAGTGCTGGGATCACGTCGCACCAGAGAGAATACAACCTGCAAGGGAAGGAGGCCCAAGTAGATCATGTAAGGATAACACGTTTAATCTCATGCGCAGATGAGAGCAACAGCAAAGAACTCTGCTGCCAAGAATGTTCTGCCAAAGATCTCCTTTCCTCTTCTTTCCAGATGGTCCCCCTGTGGAATCAGAAAAAATACAATATTACAGCTGTTACACCAAGCAAAGGAAAATACACAGACACGGGCTTGTAAAGATTCCCCGAATCTTTATTACAAAACTGAACAGTATTCAACAAAGTACACAAATAGCTATTTGGCAGTCAATACATCACAGAGACCACCAGCAGGGTTCAATGTGAGCAGTGAGCAGAATTTCCTAGCTGGACATCGACGTATTTATACAATTTGTAAAAATGATGTCCAGCCTCTTACAAGTTAATAATACAACACTGGGCTAGGGTCGCGACAGGTTTACTTTCCTAATTTACATATCTCGTGCATGCGGTTTACTTTTGAATACATTTACTAACACACTCCATTATTCTTTAATTTAACGTTACACTCTTTACGTATTGTTTTAATACAGATCAAACAAATGTTTCACATATCGTATTTGGATAGCTTTACTGTTCTTGTATACTTGTAGTTTAACATTGCTGATTCAAGTAATCCCCTGCTCCCGAGGTCAACAAAGGACAAGGTCTACATGACCCTAACACGTAGCCTGAAGGCAGGTTGGACATTAACTCTCCTACAGAGGTTGAAGAGGTTAAGGCAAGAACAAGAGCACACGAGACGGCCATTTTAGATTACAGGGTGACTTTGTACAATACCCCAAAATGGCAGTTCTGACCTAAAATGGAGGCTTGATTCAAGATGGCGGCTTACATCAATTTCTAAGGTCAAGACCTTGCCGTAGAGAGTTATTCGCATACAATTTTAAGCAACTTGGCGTAGGCCAATATACGTACAATCGTTACAATAGGAGGCATAATTTAATATTCCAGTTTGACAAACCCTCCTTTTGGCCTATGCCAAGTGCTAACACTACTTCTGATCTCCTTGCAAGTAACTCCATACGTCATCGTCCATACACCCTGAATCATTGTCTGACATATCTATTGCCATTAGGTCTGACACCAGAGTTTCTTTTAACACATACTCTTTGGAAACCTTCTCTGGGGCGTATATTTTATGCCCTAGTACACTTGTTGCTTGCGCGCAACATCCCCCTAATACTGAGCATATACCAGGGAGACACTGTATACAACAGCAAAGAAACAGAAAACTTCCCAAGATAATCAGCAGGGCCGAGAACAACTTCCATCCCCATGACCGTAGGAGGTCCCAAAACCATGTACTAAGTTCCCAGTTTCCCTCAGGAACATGTACTTCTGAACTAAGAACATGTAGATTTTGGATAGCCCTAAAAATCGTCGGAGAGGAGTCTGGTACGTAAATGCAGCAAGCTGACCCCACTAATTTACATACTCCTCCAGGCTCGGCCAGAATGACATCTACTGCCATCCGGTTCTGAAGAGCCACTAATCTTATCGCTCTCTGCTCTAACGTCATATTATAGAGTATGTCGGTGGTCTGGTTGATGGTTCTCTCCAATACTCTCGCTAGTCCCCTGATATCTTCTGAATTCGTAATTTGCCCAAAAAATGGCACAAAGGATTTCATAATATCTCCTAGATTTTGCGCTGGAGTATCCCCTTTCACACCTCGTTGTGGACGAGTCTTTGAAATTTCTTCAGTACTGGCAATACATACCCCAGGTAATAGAATCCCTAAATAACAGGTTCCTTGCCAATCCCTGGGCAACCATGGAAATGCCACATTACCACAGACAAAATAGACAGGTTTGCCTACGTACAGAGGTCTGTTTTCACTAGTCAAATTAGCAATGTTTGCGCACTTTCTAAAATTACCCATTGACCGTGTTCCATTCCTCTGTATGCAGAAGGATACTGAATCGGGGCAATGATTAACAGAATAAGATGGAGGCATGGCATCCTTATTGCCTATAGGAGCCATTTTGAAAGAGATTAAAGACTGAAAGGGACGAGACAATCTATCAGAGGGCCTAACAGAAGCAACGTTTGGCTTACTTCTATTTGCAAAAAGCGAGCATCCCATGGGCATCACAACATTCTTTTCAAAGCTATTTAAATTTGTACCATCAAAGTTCCCTGAGATGCTGTCATTCCATCGACCAAAAAAGAGTGCTCTAAGAGAAGAGTAACAGGCAGTTGTCAAAGGTAAGGGATAAATATACCAACCTAGCCCCTTATCCCCATGTTGCGGTAGATGTGAGCAGATCCAGCAATTGGTCTTATTAAAAATTGCATGAGTGGCATTCATTATTAACAAAAGAGTGTTATTCTGATAGTTCCGTCTATGCAAAAAATCTCTAGGCGTTAAAGTATGCAATTGCACGGAAGGAGTGGGAATAACAGATACATTTTCAATAGGTAAAAAGTCCTCTAACGGATATGCTTCCTCCAGATACCATAACCCAAACCCAACAATTACTAAAAATCCAGTAACTATCACAAAAAGGCAACAATACACTTTGGGGTTCCCCTTACATGCTTGATCATTGTCTCTGCTAGTCAAATGTTTATCTAAAAGTTCGGTACGAGCGGTAGTGGGTGCAGGCATTGTCACCTTCAACCGAAAAAACACCAATTGTTCGTTTGCTGGCGACTCCAGACGTGCGTCTTCTTAATGTCTTTCCCACAACCCTTAGCCAACAGAATCTTCCCGTACAGTCGGGCCAAAAGGCTAGCCTTCAAATGATTTTCTCAATCGCACAGTCAGACCATGCTGTACGTTTACTTCCTTGGGCGCAAATTATATTTTGCAGTTTCTGGTGAGGACAAAGTGTCGTCTCTTCCTCCTGGAAGTGGTGAAATGGGATCAGAAAAGGATTGATCCGGAAGTTCCACTGTTGGGGAGTACGGAGACAAGATGGCCGTTTTGTCCGGCCTTGCGGATTCTGAAGCGGTATCTGATTCTCCCTTGTTGGTTGTTGCTGTTTCAGGTACACTAGTTACAACAGTGGGAAGGGATTCTGTGTCCTCTGTATCGTATGGCATGGGCTGTGGGATCCGTTTGGTGTGCGTCGCATGAATCCAGTTATTACGACCCGCTACCCACACAGCAGTCTGGGTGACTAGCAGGACTTGGTAGGGACCCCTCCACCGAGGTGCAAGGCAAGACGACCTCTCAAAAACCTTCATGAGGATCCAGTCCCCCGGTCGTAGACTGTGACCACGACCCTCGTAGCGCACAGGTAATGCCTCTCGCACCTGGTGATAAATTGAAAACAGATATTTAGTCAACTGGTTACAGTTATCTGAAAGAAGCACATTTTCTATGTCCCGCAATGAGCGACTTTTTGGCATACCCCAAATATTAGCAGGTCTCCCCATTACCACCTCGAAGGGAGAGAGCCCAGTCTTAGTTTGAGGGGTTGTTCTCATAGGCAGTAACGCGATCGGTAAGGCATCCGGCCATTTTAGCTTGGTGCCAGCACACGTCTTAGCGAGTTTGTTCTTTATAATGTCGTTGTGCCTTTCCACTAATCCGGCACATTGGGCATGTCTGGCTGAATGGAACCGCTTGTCAATCTGTAATCCTTTGCAAATTTGTAGGATTACAGTGGCAATAAAGTGTGGCCCATTATCTGACCAGATGACTATCGGTAGCCCGAACCTAGGAAAAAACTCTTTCAACAGAGTTTTTGCCGTGGTTATGGCCATTGCATCTCTAACCGGGAAGGCCTCGACCCATTTACTAAAGGCACAAATGACAACCAACAAATATTTCAGATTGTTACAACGTTCCATTTCAATAAAATCAAAATGAATAACCTCAAATGGAAAAGAAGGTGGAGCGAAACTTCCTCTAGGAGTCGAGGTACCTTTTCCTACATTGTGCTGCAAGCAGACCATGCAGCTTTGGAAAAAACGCTCCGCAGTTTTGAAAATGTTATCATTGGCCCATACACTGTGTAGCATTTTAGTCAATTTTCGCGCACAAACATGTGTCGGACCATGAGCCATAATAACCATCATTGTAATGTAGGTGTCAGGGAGTAACCATTTCTCTTCAATATTGTCTACCCAACACCCATTGTTATCCAATCTCCCTGAAGCCTCGATCCATCTCTTAGTTTCCTCTATGGTAGCATCTGGTTAAATATCTTTTACAGCATTGATACTTTCACCCAAAGTGCAAACGTTTACAATTTCTTTTATAGCATACATTTCTGAACTGAAATCAGTGGGGGTTTGTTTAGCTATCTGATCGGCGAAAGCATTCCCTTTTCCTACATCATCTGTAACCTTTTGATGTGCTGAACATTTTATGATAGCTAACTGAACAGGGAGTGCAAGTGCTGAAAGTAATCGCACTATTAAAGTGCTGTGCTGGATTTTCGTTCTGTGCGAGGTCAAGAAACCTCGTTCTTTCCAAAGTCTACCGAAGTTGTGGGCCACCCCAAAAGCATACTGACTATCGGTATATATATTCACTGTAAGCCCTTCATAAAGTTCACAAGCGCGAGTGAACGCTATAATTTCTGCGGCCCGCACAGAGTTATGCATAATTCTTTTAGTTTCCACAATTGTGTTTAGAGTGGTGACGGCATAAGCAGCCGTGGATGCACCGTCTGGAAGTTTAAAACAAGAGCCATCACAAAATAGCTACTTGTGGGCTATTCAGAGGCTTGTCTTTCAGATCAATTCTGCCTTTAGTCTCCTGTTCTGTCATATAAAGGCAATCGTGTGACGTATCATCACCATCAACAGTATCTTGCGAGACAGGTAAAAGTTCAGCCGGGTTTAATACACAACACCTCTGAATTTGAATGTGGGGGGCAAACAAGGTGAGTTCATATCTTGTCAATCGTGCAGAAGTGAGGTATTGCGTTTGAGTTCTATTCAATAAAATATCTACAGAGTGAGGTACCATTAGGGTTAATGCATGACCCAGGACCATTCCCTCACTCTGTTTTACAGACGCAGCAGCAGCAGCAACAGCGCGCAAACATCTTGGCAAAGCGCATAGTACAGGATCAAGGGCGGAGGAATAGTAACCGCACGGTCTATTCTTCCCTCCATGCTCCTGCATTAATACAGCCAAAGCACATCCATCACGTTCATGCACAAACAGTACAAAGGCCTTGTCATAATTCGGAGTTCCTAAAACCGGCGATGAACACAGCGTGAATTTGAGCAAATCAAATGCTGTCTGGTGTTCCAAAGTCCATGGCAATGGCAAAGAAATGCCTTTCTTTGTCAAAGCCAGCATTGGTTTAATCTTTAACGAAAAGTTAGGGATCCACAATCTACAATAAGAAGCCATACCTATCAAGGCTCCAACTTCCTTCTGGTATTTGGGACAGACATGCCAGAAATAGTCTTTATTCGTTCAGGTGTCAACCGTCTTCCCTCCTTTGACAGGAGGTAGCCTAAATAGGTGACCTCCTGACAACAATATTGGAATTTTTTTAAGTGAAGCTTTATGGCCATGTTTTGCTAGATGACAAAGCAACAACACAGTGCCTTCTTTACAGGTGCTCTCAGAATCAGCAGCCAAGAGGAGGTCATCTACATACTGCAGTAACATGCAAGTAGTAGGCAACTCGAGTATCGAGAGTATCGAGCTGCTCTTTCAATGCCCTACTATAAATACTTGGACTCTCAGTGTACCCTTGTGGTGCACGAGTGAATGTAAACGAGCGTCCACCTAGGGTAAACGCAAACAAATACCTGCTATCCTTGTGTATGGGAATACTGAAAAACGCGTTTTTAAGATCAAAAACGCCAAAATGAGTGGCAGAAGCCGGAATCATGGTTAGTTTCGTTGTAACATCAGGTACAATAGGAAATTGAGGGGCCACAATTTTGTTAATAGCGCGTAAATCAATTATAAAACGAAAGGGAATCGCATTATCACCTTTTTTGTATACTGGCAAAATGGGGCTGTTACATATGCTACCCGTAATCTCCTCAATTACTCCACGATGTACAAAATCAGAAACTATACATTTCAAAGCCTGTTCACCTTCAACTGAGATCTTATATTGCGGGATGCGAGGCAATTTTACTCTATGTTTCAAAATAATTTTAACAGGTTCAATTTGAAGAATGCCCACATCATTATCATCAATTGCCCATAAGCATTCTGGGACATTACTAAATTCGGGCGGTAAAGGTTGAGTCAAAAACTGAGAGGCGAGTGATTGCCGAGGTGAAATTGTTAACCGAACTCCGTCCGGAGAACAATGTATTACTGCATGCAAAGCCTTCAACAAATTTAGCCCCAGCAAGTTCTCCCCACAGTTTGTGGTAAGTAGAAATGGACACTGTTCCGTGAAGGGACCCAGTGTTATCGGTACCGGCAAAGAGACCGGACAAACTACAGGTGTGCCTGAAAACCCTATGGAAACGTTGGACTGCCCTGACAGGGGAATATTTGGAACCCGTGAATAATCAATGGAACATTTCTGTGCTCCCGTAACTACTAAAAATAGATGCTTCCTATTTTCCACCGCCATCTCAACGTAGGGGCCTTTCTGATGAACGGGAATAGGCGTAGGTTCCAAATCCTGCTTCGGGCAATCCTAGCGAAACAGAATATTATCAAAAGGAAGCTCTTCAGAGAGGTACGCGGCAGAAGGGTGATCAAAAATGTTTCTATTATCCAGATTCGAAACTTGCTTATCTTGTGAAGGAGGTTGCTGTGATTCTGGTGCAAACTGACCTCTGCCAGGGGCCCCTGCACCTGGGCGACCTCTGGATCGTCTACCCATGTTCCCAAATGACCTTTTCTGCAAGGTCGGACATTGCGCGCGCCATTGGCCTTCCTGCCGGCAATAGGCACACTGGGTAATGGTTACCGGAGCCAAGGGCGCACTTCCCTGTGGAATGTACTGACCTCTAAATTGATTACCCCCTCTAGGGCTTCTAACAATCTGCTGTAATAAAACTTTAGTTTTCAGGTCACATTTCTTTTTCTCAACTTTTTCCTTTTCAGTATTTACACGATTTTCATAGTACTGAGCCATATGCAGTACTTCAAATTGAGAATTCGCCTGCCAAGCGCTTTCAGAAGACATAATCTGTAACTGGATGTCAGGCAGCAATCCACGTACAAATTTGTCAACAAACAGCCTTTTCCATGACTCTGTGCCTAAGTCTTGTCCACTGAAATCTGAGAATACCTGCTCGAACCGATTGAAGAAATTGGTAGCACCCTCAGACTCAGACTTTCCTTGGACACAGGCTGTAAGCTTGTCCCAAATGATTCTTTTTTCAGGAACCATAGTTTTCAATTTTACAATAATTCTATCAGGCAAGGTTAATATCACTTGAGGTAGTCGTTCGCCAGCTGGTCTTTCTCTATCTAGCCTAACCATCTTATCCCATGTATCTCCCAACCCAGGTATGTCATCTATAGTCCTAATCTGTTTCCAAAAATTAACTGGCAGGAGTACGGGAAATAATAGGTCAATATGACTTAAGGTGAATACCGACGACATTAAGACCGACTCTATTTCTTTATAGAATCCGGTCGAATTCTTTCTTATATCGGAAATAGATTGTTTTATGGTGTTTACTTCCTGTCTTGAAAACGGGACGTGAACAAATTGTGATACATAATGTGCGGGAATGTTCACAGCGAGTATACCCTGTGCAGCATCGGCCGCGACCTCAACCTTTGGGACAAATGTCGGAGGGACCTCTCTCATAGGCAACTGAGAAGTAGGCAGCTCCGAACGCTTACTAAGCAACAGAGCCAAATCAAGCGCTAAGGCAGTCGAAGAAGTATCAATAGAAAATTCTCTCTTATAAACACTCAATAATTCTGCGGCACAACAAATCTTTCTTCTTACGCACTCATTCTGCAGGTGCTCTACCATCACCTGTATCACTTTCTTTTGCATTTCTAACGTATACTGACTATATGTGTCATATACTTCATCTGGAGTTATCGACATATCCGAAATCCATCTTATTGCATCCTTTATACAAATTCGCGCTTCCTCTCCTTTTAATTCTCGGCGAGGAGAAAACCGTTTCTGTAAGTACATAATACCTAAACTACCACCATCTGCTTCCTCATTCTGTAACTCTTTCAACTCCTTCCTATACTCAAAAATCCTCTCAACATGCTCACATACCTTCTCAGCAATATCTATGGACAACGCTAAGGCGTTCAAATCCCGTAACCCTTGTGGGAAATCTACATCATTTAGTCTATTCCACATTATACTCAAATGAGTCCCTAATCCTTCAATAAAAACATTTTTCTCAGGAATACTTTTTAAATTTTGGAGTGTGGACAAAATATTGGCTTGTTCACCCTTGTTTAGCCCAAGCAATCAATTCACTCTTTCTGTCTGGGTACACAGTATTACGAGTCACAACCCTTGGTCTCGCTCCCTGGTCTACTATAAATGATGGAGAATCACTTGGAAGAAGACGAGTAGGCACATGCTGAATATCAACAGGTGAAGGCAAGGGGGCAGGCAAAGGAACGACGGCTGGAAGAACAACAGGAGGAACAGCAGGGAGGACCGGAGGAACTATAGGAGGGGGAACAACAACGGGAAGGGGCAAAGCGCCAGGAGGAGGGACATACGGAGGTAGCGCGGAGGCATCGGGCCTTCGTTCATGAAAAAGTTTATTAATCAATTCATCTGACGTATGAAAATCTTTTGAAGGGTAGATTTTCTGAATGCCTAATTGAAACGCCCTGTCCGTGTTCCTAACTGACTCCAATTGTTTATTTTGATCATATAACCGTGCCTTTTCGACACTTGTCATATGTCTACGCAAATGTTTCTCTCTACTCTTTTGTTGCTGCAAAGCTTCTGTTTTCCAACTGTGCAATGCGTCAAATGCTCCAGGCCTAGCCTTTTTCTTTACTAATACAGACTCTAAATATTCTATACGAGGGATTTCAAAACTACCATTGGTTGGCCACCGAAGATTAGAATTAAGTCTGGTCTGTCTCTGCCAAATGTCATTAAATGCTATACTACCAAAGCCTTTCTTACAGTACATAGTACATGCCGGCGACCCCTCCTGTGGTGCGGGATGGCTATCTTCCAAAGATTGTCTGTCGCTGCGGAATAATGCCCTAAAGCAGGCAGACAATTTCCCAGGCATATCAAAGTTCTGGTGTTACCTGGTTAAATAATTGTGCTTGCGAGTACAATGCTCCAAATTCAAATTGTCAGGGTTAGATTAAGAATCGGGACACGATTCACCTGACCAAAGGACTGGGAGGCCCGATCGGGTTACTAATCAGTGATTTTCAGCAAATTTACCCACCTCAAATATATGGACCCTCGTCAAGACGCCATCTCGGGCTACAGCTCACCGTTCAGGGATCGGATCGTGCAGTTTTGTCGAGGAATTCGTTTCTCGTCTAGAATGGCTGTTTCAGTTTGCACCGTCCGATCCCGGTCCGATAGCCAAGTCAACCTTGAACGAGACGAAGTCAATCTTGAGGGTCCCTATTCGGGCGCCATCTGTGGAATCAGAAAAAATACAATATTACGGCTGTTACACCAAGCAAAGGAAAATACACCGACACGGGCTTGTAAAGATTCCCAGAATCTTTATTACAAAACTGAACAGTATTCAACAAAGTACACAAATTGCTATTTAGCCGGCAATACATCACAGAGACCACCAGCAGGGTTCAATGTGAGCAGTGAGCAGAATTTCCTAGCTGGACATTGATGTATTTATACAATTTGTAAAAATGATGTCCAGCCTCTTACAAGTTAATAATACATTGGGCTAGGGTCGCGCCAGGTTCACTTTCCTAATTTAAATATTGTGTGCATGCGGTTTACTTTTGAATACATTTACAAACACACTCCATTATTCTTTAATTTAACGTTACACTCTTTACGTATCATTTTAATACAGATCAAACAAATGTTTCACATATCGTATTTGGATAGCTTTACTGTTCTTGTATACTTGTAGTTTAACATTGCTGATTCAAGTAATCCCCTGCTCCCGAGGTCAACAAAGGACAAGGACTACATGACCCTAACATGTAGCCTGAAGGCAGGTTGGACATTAACTCTCCTACAGAGGTTGAAGAGGTTAAGGCAAGAACAAGAGCACACGAGACGGCCATTTTAGATTACAGGGTAACTTTGTACAAAACCTCAAAATGGCGGTTCTAACCTAAAATGGAGGCTTGATTCAAGATGGCGGTTTACATCAATATCTAAGGTCAAGACCTTGCCGTAGAGAGTTATTCACGTACAAATTTAAGCAACTTGGTGTAGGCCAATATACGTACAATCGTTACAATAGGAGGCATAATTTAATATTCCAGTTTGACACCCCCAGCACTCATAACCATCCTAACCCAATCTCTTGCCCCACAGGCATTTGTTGAATCCTTATTGTGGTGTGAATGCCCTGTTTTTGTGGGTGTGGATGTGTCGCAACTGCAAATGTAAGCCCGGCTCTGTGGGAGTGCATGCGTGGAATGGAGGGAGGTGTTTTATCCTTGGAATGTGCTCACATGGAGTGTATACCAAGGCTACATGGGACATAGTGGAACGTTTACAATATTGCCTGGGAGAATGTTTCCTGAGTGTGCTGAGTTCTCGTTAATTATAGTATGATGTGCCAACAATTTTATCGGCCACGCCACCTGCACATTCCGTAGTTATGGTTCTGAGGCTAAGCCCCCGCCGAGCCCACCCTAGACTAAATATGCTTTAATGAATCTTCAGGTATAAACATATGTTTAATCCCACTAAAATAACTTAATTTATCACAGTGTGTGTGTGTGTGAGTGCAAGATGCAAACCAAGTTTCTGTGTGCAGTGGACATTGTGTGACGGGCAACATAAGTGGGTTTGCGCGTGTGTAGTTTGATGCCAAATGACTTTACCAGCTTCCAGATATTCACAACATGCATTAAACTGGCCAATCCTCATTTATCATTGTGCATGCGTATATGTGTGCCTGCATGCACATCTGGGTGTGCTTTTGTGTATAAGTGTGTATGTGTATGGTGAATCAGTACAGCCATGCTTCTGTGCTTTGCTAATCTATAGGTGTATGCACATACCCACATGTGCACTAGTATTTGAACATACACATTTAAGTGTGCATATGTGTGTGCGCATTTGTGTGAAGTTGTAACAATTCATTATAATCGTTCTCTTATACTTCGCTTAATACTGGAGACCAGTTTCTAAGTGCGCTGTTGTCTTGCTTCCAGGACAAACGCGTTGCCACCGAGCTATCCTCCCAGCCTAGAAGTTGCACATGTGTGCATATATATGTGTGTGAAGTTGTGCATGTTTGTGTGAGTGTGCATTTGTGCATATATGTGTGTGTACTTGTGCATGTGTGCACTAATGTGTGTGTATACACTCGTGTGGGAAAGAATGAACATCTGAGTGTGTGTGTGTGTGTGTGTGTGTGCGCGCTCGGTGGCGGGGATTGGGGGTGCGCCTGTGCATGCAAATACGCTATATCATGCCGCAGTTTGTTTTCCACGGTCTGTAACATCTTCTGCAAGCGCCTTCTCGATCTGCAATCTCCGTGCCCGTCGCTACTTCTCATGAATTCCCGTTCAGTAATTTGGAAGGCGCAGTCAGTCTTTAATAGCTGTAATATGCAATACCATTTCTTTCCACAAACCATTTGAGACGGCTTCTAGACACAGTTCAGGCCCCTGCGTCTCGGAGAAGTTAATAAAAATGCAATGTGACAAAGCACAATAACAATCGCTCTAAAACCCGCTTTCCACATCTCCAGACGCAAGACCGTCGGCGGCTTACAAATTATTAGCTGAAGAAAACAGTGATTGAAACCCCAAATAGCTCCTCGGCAGAGACATTCAGAACATGGAGGGTTTTCTTGCTTCCACAATGGCGCCTGTACCTGAGGCGCTGAGCCGTGCACGCGCACCACTGTGTGCTAACAATAACATGTGTAATGTGGCAACACAAACACTCACCACAATGCCCGGCGGGAGACGCAGCAACATGGATGCTTGCTGGTGAGTATTTAACAGCTGCGGTCTATAATCTGAGAGCCATTGGCCAATGTGACAGCAGTAGGGGATTGGTTGCGCCCCCTGTAAGAAATGTGCTGTTGCAAAGTTGCAGTCTGCTTCGTTTGCTTACATGTCTCTGTTGAGAAGATAGGAACTGAATTGCATCAACGATTATCGCTGCAACCAGGGCTCTAGACAGTTTCATGGATGTTAGATGAGCGGAAGTCTGGAGGCCAGCCACTGTTTTTTTTCTTTTTTTTCGGTCTATGATAAAGTGGAGTGTCTTCATGCAGCACTTTAGAAAGCCCAACTGGATTTCAAAGTCTTCAGGTTGTCAAGCAATGGAAATAAATACCTCGGAACCGTCAACTGATCCTGAACCCTTGCCCCAACTCCTCAGACCATGTAGATCTTTCTCAATTCCAAACACAGAACCACTATCAACTTGAGGAGAACCATCTTCGGTTCCGGAAGCATCTCAAGACCTTCCTCTTTGCTTCTGCCTTCGCTCTTCTTCTCCCCTGCTAATCTGTCTTCTTTGGCACTGGGCACCTGGTTACCCTCTGATTTCGGGCCCTGATCTCTGCCCACCCAGCCACACACCCGCACTACCTCCTAGAAACCCCTGCACTTGGGTCGGTATCTGCATCCCTACTGTCCCTTTCCAGCACTTATCAACCACCGGTTGTCTACCCCTTATTCTCGCACTTACCACCTGCTGGCCGCACTACCTGTTGTTGTTCTATCACGTGTTCAGCATTTTCCACTCCTCCCCTGCCCCTCGCATTTTCCCCTCTCCCCCCTCGTCTGCACTTGCACGTTCTCAATCTCACTGGGCCTAGTAAGATCGTGGTTTTGTCCTCCCTTGTTTCCCCTCCCTTGCCCCGTTGTGCTCTGAAACACTTGTGTACAAGCGCGATAGAAATAAAATATCACATCATATCAAGATGACCTTCCAAGCGCTGATGATGAAGACGGCATCAGACCTGTCTGAGAAACTCGTGATCTCAGGAAATATCAAGGGCCAAGTCAGCTCCAAGTTAGAATCCAAGATGTGCAAGGAGGTCAAGACTAGCCGGCAACGCATCGCCCTGTTGCTCAGTCTGGAATAAGGCTCCATCACTCTGGCGCTTCAGGATAGGGGCACAAACCCTGCCCCTCTAGATACACTTCAATGGCCGGCACAGGGAGTGCATTCACAAGAGCTTGTGGCATTGCATCGCCTACCCCCAACCTGCTACTGTACACTCCCAGCTTTACTTCTATATATGTGTGTGCTTCATAAATCTATCATCTTTCTACACCAAGCTTGACCACCTCAGTCTCCATCTCTCCCTCCAATCTAGTTCCTCTGGTCCTGTCCTTGATCGCTGCTAGTCTGACTCCGACGTTGGTCTCTGCTCTGGATCGGAAAGACACCTGTGACTTCTAGTTAGTTCTCTGATGTCTTAATAATCTCAGTGTAATTGGCACTGTGGTTCTACCTTTACACTGAGTATAACAGTCTCTTTAGCAAGCACAAGTGCTGCCTCTGAAGTGTGCCTATTGTTAAGACTGTTGTGCGGCTCCAATACCAATTATTTCCTTAAATTATCTGGATGCCCATCGTTATTGGTAACTAGTATTCAAGCTTGTTTGATTATATTTCTCCATCTCTTTAGTTAGCCAGCTCCAGGCCCAGAAACCCTAGTGGCTTGCATGCGTTCCTGGAATGGGTCTGGTATGTATTTTGTCCTGCTCTTATTCCATAGATTACAATTAATAAGTCTGCTGCTGCCTGGCTTCCAGTGGTGCTTCACAGAACACAGAAATGAGAAAATACCCATCTCTATTTCATATTGTCTCTAACAAATTATGTGACAAAATTAAACATGTTATGCCAGTTTTGCTACTGTAAAACTCTTTGTAAAGCTAATTTTCACATTACCCCCAGAAACCGTCCGTGCCAGTTAGAACAGTGTAATGGCAATATTTAATGCAGTTAATCATATATGTGTATAGTAGTTGCTATACCATTCTAATAAAAGTGTGGTTTATGTTTCACCAGTCCCATGCCAGGTTTGCCCCAGTTAAACACATTGGCCCTCATCAGGAGGTTGGAGGTAACCATGTCTCTTTTAGCGGCATGGTTGCCTCCTTACCGCATTCCAGGCCCGGGTTCCTCAAATGAGGACTTACCGGGCCATCGCAAGCTTGGCGGACCCGGTAATTCCCCGTCTGAGGAACCCGGACCCGTTAGGGCTCAATGGGAATGGGGATGGAGCTAACAACGGGCCCGTTAATGACGGGCCCGTTGTTAGCTCCCTGGTGTCCTCGCGGGACCCGGAATGGACGCCTGGTTTTTCCAGGCGCCCATTGTGGGTTCCGCGAAGAGACCTCGTGGTAGGGCGAATGGGTTTACCGGGACCGGCACCATTCTGCCAACCTTGTGATGAGGGCCATTGCCTTGCTGATTATTCTAGTGCCCTAGAACATTACCATGTCAGTTCCATATTGCCTTCTGAAAACTGTCATACTATTTTCAACAGTGCCTCTCCAGATTTGCCCCAGCCAAACACATTGGCACATCACACCAGGCCCTTTGAAACACAACTCTGTTCTATAAAACTCTGTACAAATTCTCAATGCATACATTAACTCAAGATCTCCCAGCCCCCACCCCACACACGCACAGGAGCTCTTAGTTCCATAGTTAGCTCAGGTACTTTGTGGTGGAAATTGGGTTGAGGCGGGATTACTGACAAAAAAAGACAAAAACATGTCATGCCATGGTGGGTGGTGTAGCACCAGTTCACTGCCCTTTATATATGTGCCCAATGAAGGAAGAGCCTGAAGGCAACTCACACGTTTGGGATTTCTGTAAAGCTAACAAGAAACCTGATGCCAGGCTGGATGGGTGTTCTGCATAGTTGTGTGCTTGAAGACCAGTGCTGACTTGCTGGTACACCAAACAAGAGATGTTCTTGTCCAAGGGACCTGGGTATGTGCTACTAGCATCAGGCACCTTGTGGATGTCCTTGCTGACCATCAGTGTGGTAGAGTGTCCAACTTCTTTGAAAGATCTATTTTCTCTGGTCTTGGAACATGTTCATGCGATTACACTAATGCATGAAATGGTTTGGAAACAGGTATATCTGGAAACAGGTACACTCTCTGAACAGGACTAGCGCCAACCATAGACCACACTGTCGCAAAGGATGTCTTCTGTGTAGCCTGAAACCTCTTGCAACTGGTTGCACCGATCAGATGTGAACACTTTACCATTACAAAGGAACACTGTCAACATTGGCCCTGCATTTGATGTACACAATTTGGAGGCAGGGCAAAGGGCTTTGGTGCAGCCTCATTAATATGCATGTGTAATAATGGCCTGGGGAACTGCAGATTATGCAGAAGGTGTGAAGCCAGTATAACCCAGATTCAGTGCTGGAACTAGTCAAAGTGAAAGGCATGTCATAAAACCTGTTTTATTGACAATCCAACATAAAGCAGGAACATCATACAAGCAATAGAGTCACAGCGCTCAAAGGTTCTCATGCAAAAAAAGGATTATAAAATCTACTTTCATCATTACTGACGTCATACTACAATCTTGGTTACAAAAACCTATGGGGTAAGGGGTTTGATCAGGGGAATTTATGACCTACACATTATATACGGGTTGGTCTTCTAATTGGACATTAAATATCTAATGGCTCCACCTGAGACCACCCCTGGACAGCCTAGCACTGTGTGTCCTTATTGGTTGGCATTTAACTGACCAACCTTGGGCAACTGACAGGCCAACACACAAGTCAGAATGTGAGTAGGGGGATAGAGGTCCAGGAACTGCTTTACTTTCAATTAGAAATACACTATCCCTTATTCCTAGGACCTGCCAGAGCAACTTCTTTATAGTTAACCTAGTAAGGCATCTCATGTCTGGAATTGTGCGTGAGGAGGAAGGCAGGTGTCCTATCTGTGTCCGGGGCTAATGAATGGACGTTGTTCTTCAAGTTGTGTCACGTGTGATGAGACCACAATTAGAAATGATTTCATCCAGCATTTAATGGGAATGTAGCTAATATTAGTGCAAGTGTTATTACCGTCTCGACCACTAGGGTCTTGCTTGGACCTTTCCCTATGAAGTTTTTAATTTATAATATCCTGCACCTGGCCTTCGAAGGACGGTGGTGATCTATTTCATTGTAGAAAAATATGTCTTATGCCTTGGGATGTATTATCTCGTGTTCCCTCTGAGCAGTCCAGATCCTCCTTACTTTCTTGGTAACCTTGGCTTGGGTTGCCTTGCTGCTGTGTGTGCCCTGCACAGATCTGTATTTCAGTGAATTCAGCAGTTTGAATCTTCGTGAAGTCTCAAGTCCATTCATCCACTTAAATGCGTGCTGCGACTTCCATTTTTGAAAAGATGGCTGCCAATTACTGTTGCATTTCTATGTTATATTTAACGTATAAATTAGTTATGTTAGTATTCTTCATGTCTAAATGGATGCTATCAATATTCTTTGTGTATAAATGCACATTGGACCTAATTTTCGTGTTTGTTCATGGTGAGTTCATATTTCCTTTGTGGCTATTGCAGGCACGAGTTATTTCACTGTGAGTTTGCTTACTGCCACCATTATTAGTTACATTAGGTCGATTTCATGCTGTACCTGCCTGGGGTAAGGGCGGTACGGTCGCCTTAGTGAGTAACGTTCCTCACCAGACTCAAGAATTGGAGAAAAAAAAGCGCATTATATCCACTCGACCCACCTGCTCTCATACGCCCCAAACAGTTTACAGGCCAGTCCTGAGCCTCTCCGAACATGCAAATATCACTTTATCACTTTCTTCTTTTCCAGCGTTACAAAAACTGCCAACAGATCAGTAATTAATGAGGTCCAAGTCCCACCTGTTATGCATATTGCGAGTTCACCCTCTACAGCGAGCAGATTGGACAATAACAGTTCTTTGTTGAACTTGCGTTTGGGGCTTTGGACTGAATCACAAAAAGACAAACTAGCTGCTTGGTCCATGATCCATGCCCTGGGCAAGCATCTGGTTGTTGGAACCAGTCTTTCAGTTAGTGCACGCTTGATAGGAATTGGGGCTCCCTTAACAGAATAAGCGGATGTAGGCCACCTCCCTTTCCTTTCCATGATTAGTAACAAGACAATTTGACTTTCTCCACCAACCGATGACCACGGGCTGTGGTTCACTTTATAAATCAATACAATGGGCCTCATTACGAGTCAGCCAGTCCGGAAAGAATGGTGGTGGTAAATCCGCCAGCGCTGTTTTTTCCGGACCGGCTGCAGGAGGTGTCACTCCCGCCAGGCCTGACCTGGCGGGTTCAACACCAACCTCCTGCAGGCGGACGTGGAAACACCGGCACCATTACAGCATGTTTCTATGTGTCCTATGGTGCTCCATGGGAATGGGGATTTACGGAATTCCACCTCCGAAATTACCGGGTCGCCAGGGTTGTAATGCCCCGGTGATTCCGGGAATCACAGACGCGGAATGGTAATACGAGTCCGGCGGTAACCTGCTGGTTTTTCTGGCTGGTTTACCGCCGGACTCGGAATGGGGCCCAATAAATAAATGCTCAGGAAGCCGCGGCGGATACACATTTCGGCATGGTATCAACTTTGGTACATGACCAAGAAGCTATGAAGTAGACACTCGCCCGTGTGGTTGACAATGGGGGTCATTACAAGTTGGGCGGTAAAGGATACCGGGCACCGGTAAGGAGACCGGTGCCGGTAATCACTTACTGCCTGATTCCGAGGTCCCTTGGAGGGAACCGTAAGGAACGTGTGGTCTGACCACACGTCCCTTATGGGTTCCACTAAAGGACCAGGGCGCTAATAATTGGCTTGCCATTCGCGAGCCCGTTATTAGCGCCCTCCCCATTCCCATTGAGCCCTATGGGGGCTCAAATGGGAATGGGGAATGGTTTGTTCAATGGGGACTTACCGGTCCCGCCAGGGTCGGACTGCACCGGTAAGTCCTCATTGAACGAGACCGGACACAGGCACGGAATGGGAGGTAGCCATGGTGCTAATAGCACCATGGCTACAACCCATCTCGTAATGAGGCCCATTATTTTGATAAATAGGCTTCTTCGTGAAATTCTAATGTAACCTGCAGTGATGAGGATGAGTCTTTGATTATCTCAGATTCCCGTGATGTAGAAATGTCCTATTGTACACCTAAAACACCAACGTCAATACTTCTGGAAAGTCAAGCAAATGCGGAGGCCCATAGCGAGATATCGGCTGTCACAGCATTATATATCTAGTCCTACCTCTTTAGCCTGATCACCGGTGGAAATGAAAACAACATCACATTCTTATCTTATCTCAATAACACTTGTAGAGCGCAACATAAACCCAAAGGCATCTTGGCGCTAAGATAAAGAATTAAACATTGAAATAAACATGCCAGTAGAAAGCAAACTATATAAGAGAAAGGAGAATAATAACAGCAAGCGTGAGAACAAGACGTCAGTTTGGAGGAAAAGTGTGGAAGCTTCTGCTGACTTGGGAAACCGAAGCATTGTTTGTGTGGAGACAGACATAGCTTTCATACTGAAAGACCAGATCTGCATTTCTCCTAAACTACCTCACAACCAGTGTTCTGGTAGCATTCCTTGCGGAACCCTAGATACATGGCTCCATTTTCCTGAAGCTACGAAGCATGAGGCAATCTCAATTGGCCATCAGACAACTTTTGAGAAAGTTCCTAATATCGAAATGCTAATGCAGGGCCACCCTAATGGGGCCCCCTATGTTCATAGTGGCTATCATGGATTGGCAGAAGCGCAGGGAGGAGGTTTTTGTCTACCTTACCTGGATAGGAATACTTTAGCCGCACACAAATGGACGACCTCTTATTGTTCTGGCACACTACTATCTGGTACTGTATCCACAACTCATACTTATCTCAATTATGCTTACATACAATTCTCTGACACTGTGCCTGCATCTCACACATATTCCAGTAACATTTAGAAACACGACCACTCATGCACACAAGGGAGACCTGCTGGGTAAGCAAGTGCGAGTTTGGGAAAGAAACACAAGCACAGACTTGGATTATATGGATGCTAGTTCAGATGCCGGAACTGTCTACAATATCTACAAATTACAATTGGTCTATTGTCACGTTTATCTCCCGGGTCATCGTGGATAATCTCTACGTCTACTATTTCGAATTTGGGTCTCGGGTCCTTGTGCAGCTAGTGGCTTCTCAGAAGCAAAGAGGATCTCTTTCCAAAATCTCCAACAAACATTTCCAATGCAGGCCTTGGCACTTCATGGTAGATGCCAAGGCGAGGATGGCTGGCCTGGCAACATTTGGGTTCCGTTGATAGAGTCTCATCCTCATCACTGAAGATTAGAGGACACTAATCTCCTGTCCTTTATGACCTGGACTACATGGACCCAATTCTTCTTTGAATCATAAAGGGGGAACTAACTTACTTTTGTCCTCCTCTATCTTCTTTCTGCAAGAGACATGGCTGCGATATGACTTGATAGTAGATGGTTGTGTGATACTCACTCAGTGGGCACCTACTGGAGGTGTTGGCCACCCAAAGATAGGTCTTTGTATAGGAGCCATCAAAGATCTTAATCTGAAACTTTATTCTCCAACTGATTGTCTGTCTCAGCCCTACCCTAAAACATTACTGATTACATTATGTGATCCTCCTGAAGGATTTTGTACTTCCAACGTACTTAATAAAATAAAAAAATATAATGTATGGTCGGCACGTTAAATATCCAAGGGGCTGTGTTCTTCTCGCCGGTAACCTAAATGCCCCTTGATTGAACCCCAGAGACGAGGATTGGAGAATCAAGCTTATGGTCTGAGTACCTTAACTGCCAGTGAGAAACATCAGCAAAGATTGATTGTAAAGGGGAAAGTTTAGACAACTATGTTGCTGCATTTTGATCTATTGCTTTAAATTCCTAGCAAAGCGGACTCTTTATACGATGTTGCAGCGTGGCGCAATGGAAACTAGAATTCCAATGTGGATTGCATTTTTGAAAAGCCTGATTTAATTGTATTAGTAGAAGAATACAGTATTAAATTTAGGGAAATCAATGACCATGCTCCACTAAAGGTAACACTTACCCATCACAAGTCGCCCTATTGGAGGCATGTCAAATAAAGTCAAATGTAATGCACATGGAAACGTAATCGTATGGTCCCAAAACAACATGCATAAGCTCAACATATTTTTAGCCCAGGGTAAACTTTCATCAAAGACTTTGCGGGAAAATAATAGTTGGGATGTGGGGAAAGTTCGGCAGCATGTGATAAAAGCACTACATTGTGAACTGCGCGCTCATCGTGAAATACCCTCTTGAGGTGCCCTTTTATTTATTTATTTTAATTTTTATAACCCACCACACGCCTCAGAGCTGCTTATGACAGCAGCATTCATGTCAAAAGGAAATCTTCACAAAAATATCGTCGACGTATAAAGAGAGATAAATTACCTGTTCCCAGTGTGAACAGTTCTCGCATTAGTACACTTTGTTGTAAATATATATATTGACTAAGACAATATTAAAGTTTGATATATGCTACAACGGGAAGACTATGTATATCACCCTAAAAGCCTGTGGGGCTGATTCTTGGAATTATTTGTGCCCATTTGTTAAACAGGGATTTGCGGGCAGAATGGTGCACAAATGCCCATTTATTGGCGCAAATAATTACATGAATCATTTTGTTTTTTATATCACAAATATCTTGCAGATCCAAAACCTAAAGAAGTCTGTGGCATTGCCAAAGAGGTTTGGCGCAAGTTCATTACTAGCCATTTTTTGGCATATCATTTGCCTGAACTAATACTAACTCCGAGCAAAACTGACACCATTCATGGGGCTTCTATATTTGACATGGAGGAGATATCGGGAAAGATCTATACATTGGAGTAATCGAGGGCTCCTTGGCGAGATGGCTTGGCGAATGTGGTTTATAAAGACAGCCCGGAGGTTTGGCCTGGAATCTAGAGCGCTCAGTGCCAGAGGATCATAAGTACTGCAGACATCTCCGACACTTGGAGTACTTCTATTTTCATTCCCATAGACAAAAAAGGAAGTCACGCCGAACCCACCAATTGTCGCCTACTGGCCATGTTAGACATAAGCAGTAAGATCTTTGCTTCACTACTATTCCAGGGTTACATTCCTTTATACCGAATACATGTATATCGAAAGCCCATATATCTAAACTTTTACCATGAAAACTTTTATGTCGAATGCATTTATTTATTTTTTCTTTTTGGAGCGGGTCCCACCTACAAAACCCTGTTTCCAACCACTAAAAACCCATCCCGATCTTTTCCCAAAAAAATGTACCTAACCCTTTACCCCACCCTAAATACCTTCGATATAACGATTTTCAAGGTAAACGTTTCGATATAAAAGTCATTCATTATAAAATATTTGGTATAAAGACTGTATACCCATTCCAGAGTTTGTCTACATGGGCGGAATCCCTGGGTGTAATAAAGTGGCAACAGATTAGGTTCCACAAAGGTTGCAGCACTGCCTTTGTTTCATGGGCAATGCATTTGCTTTCAGATGATGCAAGACTGGCTACTGGAATGCTTTAATACATCTGTTATAGAGACTGTTCCTCTGCCGTCGATTGTGTTAGCAGAATCAGACTGTGGCACAAGCTGGACAAGTGGGGCATAGATCCAACACTATTATATTATCCGAAACTACTGTATAGTGATACGACAGTACAAGTCAGAGCTTCCCTAAACGGTTCTCTGACTCAACCGATACCAACTAATATTGGCCTAAAGCAAAGCTTCCATGTTGCCCCACTTCTTTAAAATCTCTACATGGCAGATCTGGAAGAACATCTATTAAAATGCAGGCCCAGTCCTCCCAGATTAGTTGGAGTGCCTATATTCTGGATCTGCTATGCAGATGATGCAATCCTTATGGATTTAACACCCATAGGTCTCCAGCGATCCATTAATGCCTCACAGGACTGTGCACTTATAAACGGCCACAAGTTAAACCAGGCCAAAGCTAAGACCATGGTGGTCAGTAGACAAGAAATGAGAGCTCCTCATGTGTGGTACACTAAAGAGGAACATATAGAGTCTTTTTGGGACAGCCAATTAATAAAACACCAACAGTGAATTACTATCAAGAGCAGGAATTATCCCTAAATGGAAATTGATCAATAAATATATCAACCATTGCTGTAGCGGCTCCATAGAAGGCAAACTAGAAGCTTCTAAATAAGGTCTTGTACCGAGTATCATCTATGGACTTGAAACTCTCCCTGCCAGAGACGTAGCTTGGCTGTTTACAAGGAAAGATTCTTTGTTCTTTACTCGGATTGCCAAAATCAGTCCCAGGAAGGGCTTTCTGCTTCAAACTTGGGATATCATCTCTGACATCGCTTTGGAAGATATCCGTTTGTATGTTTCTTGTTAAAATCAAGTTTGAGGCTATTAAAGCCAATTCCATGGTGGCGCTATTTGATAAAAATACCTTATAAAGACCAAGGAAATCCACGCAAATTAGACTTGCTTAACACTGTGGAGGCACATCTAGGTGAAATTGAACTTGCAGCACCCACTGAACCGCACTTTGGTATTTTTCATAAGGAACACATACAAAAACTAGGAACTGGGACCAAATTACTCGACACAAGCCCATCAGATCGAGCAACCATGAAGTGACTTGTTGAAATTGAGTAATTCTTCTTTAATCCGTTGTGTTCTGTATCTACGCCTGAATATTTTGCCTGTTTATGAATACACGGGAGCTTGGTTAAAAATCCCCCCAGAGGAAAGAAAGTTTTGTTTATGCAAATCTGAGGAGAAAACGGCCAGACATATATTGATTGACCTGCTGCCCCAGCCTTATCACAGAATATCAACGAGGTTATGCTTCTTTTTATCACAGGCTAGATAATGTGAAATCCACTCAGTTTGGGCCATGATATTCGGCTAACTCAATGGTTATTACAGGTGCAGCCTATTTTGTTTGGGAAGCTGCATTGCCGAAACTGTTGACTGCATTGTTATGAATTTTGTAATATGTGGATATGCATCATGCTGATGGTGTTTCTTTCTGACATTTTATAGCCATATATTTTCTCATTTCTCATTTTAATGATATGTTGATATTAGAATATGGATTTGGCTTTGTAGTCATTGTATACTTGAAGACGTGTTTTACGCAATATAATTCCGTGTTATATGTAGTGCAAAAGGCTTGTAATTAGCCAGACACAATTAATAAAACAATTAAAATAAATACAATTTAAAAAACCTTCGTATTCTGCTTCAGTATTGTATTGACAGATACGGCTAGGGTCAGAGGATTAGCTGAAGTCAAAATTACAGGGAATAAAAGAGTAATGAACATAAATCCTACTCCATTGACCTCTAATCAAATTCAATGTAGATTGCAATCTTTGACCAAGCATTGTAATGAATGGGTGAGTCTGTCTTTCAAGCGTGCCAGGTCACTTCTGGGATAGCGAGTGATGCACAATGTGTGATCCAAATTATGAGTCTATCTCTCTTGCTGGCACATACTAATGCACAGAATTCTTCACATTTTGAGAGGCCCTTTCCGTCACCCCAGACCGGTTCATGACATGATCATCTAACTCTGATGACTTCTTTTCAGCCTTTCAGGCGAAATATCATGAATACTGCAAAAACTGCAGGCTTCGTCTCATACCTTGTCTCTTATGTCCATCCCTACGTTAAACTTTGCACCAATTACATTGGTTAAATGATATAAACCAATCAATCAAAAGTTGTCGGAAAAAGCAACTGTTATTTCCCATCTAAACTCTACATTTTCTTTCCTGGAAGGTTTTATTATGGCAATGGAACAAATGTTGCCTGACCATAATCATTGTCCCAAGCCTTCGTTGGGTTCTCAAATGGAGGCCGATGGGAAAGAGTAGGATGAAATTAGTTTGATGGACCAGGTAGATGGAGTGAAATCAATAATACATCTACAATCTACAAATAAAGAACTGAATCCAAAGGTTTCGTCCAACCCAATAAGGACTGATGATTCCCCAGACAATTATCAACTCTTTTATTAAAGGAAGAAAGCTAAGGCTAGAGGCCGAAACAAGACCTAGAAATCAAAAAACAAAAATCACTACCCAATCAAAACAACTATGGTTCTAGGAATCTTTTTAGAGCACTTAGGACTCCCAAAAACACTAAGCGGGTGATAATTCCAACCATCAAAAATACAAAGAACGATCTAGTGGACCCCTTGACATGTGGAAATCAAACAGATAAGTATGATGCAAATTACCAGAGTGCATTACAAACATTACTATAACTCAGTCAGTACTTTGAGAAATCATAGAGTAGTTTTGCTCTGCTTTCAGAGAAGTCAGGTCGGACAAAATCATCTTATCCAGCTCAAGTCTACTCATTGACGCTGCATAACCTGATTCACAAGGAACACGAGAATTCGGCATGTGGAAAAGTGAAGATCTGATATTTCAAACTTTTGAGCTGCAATATTTAGGTCTAGCAAACCCAACCCCACCTACCGTTACCCACTGGGTGAAAGAAAAACCAACATTACAACAAGTTCAAAACTCCAATACACCAAGTGGAATTCTGTACTGACTGAAGAATTGATGTTGTATTTTTTCATGAAAGTTAAAATATGATTTTGACCTTCCTTTTAGAAGAAGCCCACTTATCGCAGCCTATGGGATATCACCTCAGAGAAGAACTGAGACTTGAATGTTTCACTTTGCTTTTGAAAGGTCCAAAGAAACAATCTCCTGAAGACGGCACCAAAATTGAGCATTATCCTCCCTTCCAAATTATTAAAATCTATCATGGAATAGGAGGGAACGTGCTGTGAGCTCCACAAAACAAGGAGATCAAGAGAATTGGCCTTGCCGTCCTTGTCTCTTAGCAGGTAGCTGTGCTCAAACTCAACATTAACAACAAAAAACTTCTTCATCTCAAATTAGCTGAAATCATGAAACACGAGAGGTTTTCTGCATCTATGTCAACTGTGTACTAGGGTATTGGCTCAATCGGATGCAGTGTTTTTTTAGGAAACATGGCTTAGAGACACGCCAACCGTTGATGGTTTCTAGTGTGTTCATGTTACAGAAGTCGCTGAATCCAAACTTGTTCATACAGAGGTCCAAATTAATATAGCCAGTTAATAACTTTGGGGATGTGAGATTGATGGCATTAATAAATGTTTATTGGAATCCTGCGGAAATTAGTACAGATGCTTTTTTGAATGCATTAACTAATTTTCTGGATGTGGCCTTACAGATCGACGAGATGCCTTCTCCATTAAAGGTGAGCCACGTTTTCGTTCAAGAGATATTTCATCTACATGGCATTCCTGGGAGAATCGTCTCTGAAAGGGGTCCACAATGCACCTCCAAATTCTGTGCCACTCTGGCCAAGGCTTTAGTTATCAACAGGGCCCTCTCGTCTGGATATCATGCTGAGACTTACAGGCAGACAGTAAGAATGAACTAGACCCTAGAACAATACCTTCAGATGTTTACCAGTGCCACTCAAGACAATTGGACATCACTTCTTCCATTAGTGCAATTCTCATACAACAGTATGGTAGATTTGTTCATTAGGATGAGCTCTTTCATTTGTAAGCACTGGTATCATGCCAAACGGTTAACGTCTATACCTTGCAACAGTTCTGCTGTGCCATTAGTTGAGGAAGCATTATAAAAATTACAAAACATACACAAACAAGCCCAGCAATCTTTATTCAAAGCTCAAGAAGATACAAAGAAATATGCTGACCACAAATGGAGAGAAGCTCCAACCTATGAAATAGGAGACTTGGGATGGTTGTCTGTGAAATAGCAACCTCAATATCTCACACCTGCTAAATGCTTACCTAGATATTTGGGGTCTTTAAAGGTGAGCAAGAAGATCAATCCAGTGACTTACAGGTTGCTATCACCTCCAGGTTGGCATAGGATACATCATGTTTTTCATGTATCCTTATTTAAACCATATTGTGAACCAACCCAAACATCGCAGATAGCTTACATACCTTTGTCTATTTCCACTGACTTTCTGGATGAGTTCAAAGTACAATATATATGCAACTCACGGTATTGTAGTAGCTATTTTTGTGTTCATACTCCAATCCTACCCTGCCCTTGTTAGGAGAGATGTAAACATTCACACCTTTTTACATGATTTGAAGAATGGTCCAGTGATAAGGAGACTCTTAACAGTGATAATTGAACAGATTATGCAATTACAGATGCGAAATTGAATACTTAAAGTGAAAATGATTCGAGAAGATAATGTGATTATAGTAAAAGCACGTGTTCAACAAGTATTAAGATGGCACATTAAATGTTTTTCCAGACTCCTATGCCTGATGTATATATGTCTATGTATTCTTGTTATCTTTCTGTATCTTACATTTCTGAAAATCTATTTCCCTTCTAATCGAATTGTAAAAGATAGTCTATGATTCTTCCAAATGCGGGTACAATGATGATAATTTGGTTAATCTCTATGAGCATGTTAAGCAAAATAAGAGAGCTGCAGAATAAGATAATTAGGGGATGAATACCGACCTTGATAATGCAACTCACCTGGGAAATAATATGTGGTATCAGCACATGAAAAAAGTGGGTGTGAGAGCTTCTGATGAACATTTTGATGTCAGCTCTCTCATCCCCTATGCCATGAATACTGTCAAAACGTTCATTTCAAAAGAGATGCTGGTGCAAGATGTGAAGTGACTCAGTCACCTAGAAGTGTATACTACCGTGGACAGTTCCAACGTTGAGATGGAGATCAAGAGCATTGTTTCCATACCAGGATTATTATATCAAGACGACACAAACGGAGAAAGAACCTGGATGGACAGGATGAGGTGATCATTGAAAAAAATAAAGAGAATTAACTGTTCTGACATGACAGAGAAGACTGGAATGTCTGGATGCTGGGAACAGTTACAACTGCTGATCTATGGGCGAGTGCATACGTATAAAAATGGGAAGATGGAATTATTTCATGTGCAGTTCATCTATTGGAAAGGAAGCATTACAAGGAGTTCAGAAGGTGAATGATGAGTGCTTGAAGTCGTAGTCTAAGTACTGTAAACTGCTGACATGGGTGGAGGATAAAACTGGGCCAGTATCTGTAGTCCCATTAATTAATGCAAATACATGCTTTCGAAGCAAAGGAAAAAAGTTATGTCGGACACAATGAAGGGTGTAAACACACCATGGGGTTCCAGGAA
Source organism: Ambystoma mexicanum (assembly GCF_040938575.1). Lineage (NCBI taxonomy): Eukaryota > Metazoa > Chordata > Amphibia > Caudata > Ambystomatidae > Ambystoma > Ambystoma mexicanum. The sequence goes on from NC_090932.1 coordinate 1,662,707,402, forward strand.
TGAGGAGAGGGGCGGCTGTCCTAATGGATCGCTATTGGACCTGTGGATCTAGAGCATATATGAAATATGCCCAGGAATTGGGGTGGAGTGTGCTCTTTGGTATACATCCATGTTCTAGCATTGGTGATCCCACAACGTGACCTAAAAGATTGAAGAATTTCAAAAAGTAAATGATCACATGAGAAGAAGAAGGTCACTAGAACTCTGGCGAAAGAGTAGATAACATTATTTCTAAGCAAAATCAAAAGCAGCTTTTGATGATATTCCTGATGAGCACACATTATTCAGTAAAACTGCAATGTTGGTCACGTCTATGTTCATGCATGGGATCCAAACTGCAGTAAATGTCAAATGGTTACAAATTATCAAATGGGAGCTGTTGCAAACAATTAAAACCACTATAAAGAGAATTAATGTAGTAAAAGAAGAGTTGAGGGCCATAAGGTTGATGACCCTCCAGAACAGGTATGTCCTCAACATGAGCACAGCCATTGAAGGAGGTGTTTGCACCAACATCGGGCCATCATGCTGCACATTATTTCCATCCCATTACAGAGAGAACGGGACATTGACAGAGGCCATTTCGGTGTTGACAGATTTATGCATAAAAATGGTGGATGAGACATCAGCCATTGAAGATGACAGTTAGTTTGCATTTCTGTTCTCATGGATTCCATACTGGATGCAAAACGTATTCTAGTTCCTTGGAGCCATTTTGGTGTTAATAATATGTGGGTTCTGTGTGATAAGGATAATAATTGGACGATGTAAGAAAACTGCCAACAAAGCAGTAGGAATGAAGATCATGATTGATGCCAAGGATGAACCAGAAGCCAAGTAGCTGACTGATGACGCCTTCAGAGATTATGTAAAGGCCAGCATTGTTCTACCTGAGAGAACGAAGTTCTGGTATCCAAAGGATCATAAGAAGTATGTGGGATGATGGGTCTACTATACCCCGAACGGACAATGTAATTACATAACCTGGTGTATGGAGGAGCACATTAGAACAGTGGGCACACCACACTGAAGTGGGTGACGAAGATATGAACACTGTTGTCACGACCCTCACCCAAAACCCCCTCTGGCAAACCCATTGGCCAGGTGGAGTCAGGACGCGGGCCTCTAGAGCCTGGCATCCTCTTCAAAAGCCCTCATGGGGCCAGTCCTGGCGCCTATGGCGCCAGGCTCATACACCATGACAAACAATGTGCTTGGGAACTACTTTATTGTATTGTCAGCCAACATAGAGGTATCCACATAGCTTGGTTCCCAAGAACCAAGCTATGCGGTCTAGTGTTTTGGGTGTGGTAGCCTAGGGACTACTTTACCTGGAATATTTTGTTGGGGCTATTTAAACCACACCCGAGCAAGACAACACGCTTCGCGTTACTTTGCAGCTTGCAACATGACGCTCACTGTGTCCAGCTATTCCCTCGAACCTAGGAGAGGCAGAACCTGCAAGGAGACAAAAGGAACATTAGCAGCAGCATCTTACCTGCAGTCTTCATCTTTAAACACTCACAGCTACTGAGAACAGCTTCCTCGAATCTGCACGCATCCCGGACAGATCGACCTGAAAGAAGAAGATAGAGGCAACATTAAAGAATGCAGTAGAGACATTTACAAATTACGAACTGCTCAAAAGGCTTACCTGGCTGGTCGCCTCTCGGCTGGCACCACTCCGGACATTCCACTTGTGCTGAAGAACACCTACAAGGAAGGAAAACACAGGTTAGCAAAGGCAAGATTTTGCAGCGCTGCGCATAGCGCTTACTTATCGCATCACGGTGCTCTTAATGCGCCATCATTGACCAGCGGGGCTCAACCAAGCCAGTTAGCCGCGCTGAAGCCCTGCATACCTAAGGGAGAAAAAAGAGACATTTTAAACAAAGAAAGGCATGCAGGATAGCAACAAAACTGAAGAACAGAAATAAGACCTACCTGAACAATATCAAACGGGCTGGCGTCAGTGAAGTCACTGGCCCGTACTCGCCCATGAAAGACAACGCACCCCTGCAAAGAAGGCAGGACGGAGAGCACGCCTAATTCTACCACAAGGTGAGGAGAGGGTGACAGAGGGACTGAAATCATACGGGGGTGGAGGGAGGATACTTACCCCAGTCGGTCAGTCTTGATCACAGTCCTCCTGTATTTTCAGGCAGAACCTTCCCCGCAGACCACATCAGGGCAAAGCTGAGAAGCATACCAGTGAGTAACCCGGCTGGGTGGCATTCTTGTGGATACCAGGTGAGCGTAACAACCGTAGAGGCATTTTTTCAAGAAGAAATACAAAGAAGCAGACAAGCCTGAGGTGATTGAGGACTCAACCACAAGGGGGGGGTGTAGAGGAGCAGCTGTGTACATCTGCAGGTGATCCCGCCCCCTTGCCTCACCTGTATTGGAGTCAAGAGATTGTGCTGTGCCTGACACCAGCCATAATACCAATACCGCAGCAAGTGTTTGAAAGGAGATATCCATTTAGAAAACCCTACCAAATGTACCCTCAACATGATGATAACCTACAGGATGGAAAACCTGAAGGGATATGACAATAAGGTAAGTGGGTGAATTGATGATGTTATAAGGAAGTGTGCACGATGTCTCAAGATAAAGAAGTATGACAAGGTCTGAGCCGAGAGGACAAAGAACAGCACAATATGGCAAATGAACTATTGATGTAGACAAGAAGAAGACTATGAGGGAAATAAGATGTTGCTGAAAACAGAAGTTCAACGCAAGTACAGATGCTGAAACGCAAGATGGATTAAGTCATTATAGAGGCCAGCTTGAAGTAGTAAATAGAATGCAGGGAAATCCGCCATTGTACAGAACTGGACATTGGTATCATCAAATAAGTAAGCCAGAAAACCATGAAGGGAGATGGAAAGATGTGTTGCAGCAGAATAGCAGGCTCGTGGAGATGTGTGGTGAGGCTGTCTGGTCCAATGTCAAGGCTAAAGTAACCAAGGTTAGCTATCTATTCTGAAAAGGAGCAATCATGCAGAGGATGAATCCTCTCTTGTTAAGGTGCAAGAAAGAACACAAAGGATGCCAAGTTTAATGCATTTAGAGCATTTAAACCCTACAAAATGGTCCAGATCATGGTATCCGGTCACGTGAGCCGAGGATGAAAATAGAGTTCGAACTTGAAGTCCCAAACACGATAGCGAGTGCCCTGACTCCTGTGCATTCCCAAAGATGAAGAATACTCTACAAGGCCAAGTACAATGAGAATATTTTGCAGAAGGCATGGGCGATGAAATAGCGGGGCTAATTGGGTGCTGGGGTAGTATCATGTCCTATCTCCCTGCACCTAGGTCTTGGATTACGTGCTGCTAAATGAGCCAAATGTTCCATACATGGCACAAGCACGCCAACCAATTATATTAGTCCATATAATGAAGGACCTTATAGTTTGTAGGACCAATGAGAAACTATGTATCTAATGTTTCTGAAATGACATGTTTTTTTAAGGTAGGCATACGTTGTACACCTGATATTGGACAGCAGTAACAATATTAGCTCCTATACAATTGTATATCTAGATATTTCCCTTAACCAATCGTGACCCTTGATAGTTATTGTTTTCACTATTGCCACGTAGTATGATGTCACTCTGACGCATTATCACTATAAGACTCTTTTTTGTGGCGATCATTGAGAGACTGAGCGTATGTCCGTTGATGTTCGTTGTAACCGTCCTGTTTTAGACAATTGTTAATAAAACAGTACTTTGCCATATTCCTCAGTTGGTTCTGTTATTTGGACTCAAACTTACTCTTGTGTAATCCCATGTATTCCAAATGCACGTTCCTAAAGGCCATATGCTCAATCTTGCTCTTATTTGGCTTAGGCAATGATTGTTTAGGTCACTTTCCCCTAGTGCTCCTTTCTCCTTCCGACAGTAGAATTTATAAACCACTGACTTCTAAATGATCTTCTCTTGGCTTTGACAATGATAGTTTGTTTTAAATGGATTGGTTATAATATGCTTTTGGCTTTGGCGATAATTGTTTATGTTGGTTTCTAACAATATTAGCCTCTCATGTTGTGGATAGTTAATCTGACCTTCAAAATCAGCAACACACTTGATTGGTGTTCTTGCCAGGTTTTTGTATTGCCTCTTTCTCCACTTGGTATTTCAAATAAATACATTTCTGCTTCTCATAAGTTCAACGTGCTAAATACTTGTTCGCCACTTTGCTTCTCTTTTCTGTGTTCGATATTCAAAACACCCGGGCTTGGCCAGCGGCAGTCAGAGGGCGCTCTCGGGTTACGGATTATTATTATTATACATATATTTTTCATGTAAAACGCGCACAAAAACCCGGAGGCATTGCAGCGTTGTTACAGGTACCAGTTACATGTGGCCAGTTGGCATTTGATTGGTAATGCCGACAGATTATAGTTACATTCTGGTTAATAAGACAGACAGACTTAATGGAATGGTGGTGTTTTCCATGAAGGTAGTGAGGAGGGTTGATCAATGGAGAGCATGCACAATTAAGTAAACAGCCAGGTTTTGAGCGTTTTGCGGAAAGCCCAATAACATTCTTCTGCTCTCAGTGCAAGTGGTAGGGCATTCCATTGTATGGCTGCAATGGACGGAAACCTGAAGTCTCCCGCTTTGGATCGTTTGAATCTAGGCTGGACTTGCCAATGGGAATACAGTGTTCTAGCGGGCCTGGATGAGACAGTGTTGGCAATTTTCTGGAACAGGTAAGGTGGGTTGGATCTGGATATGCACCTGTCTGTGATGGAGAGGGTCTTGAACATAATCCTTTGTTGGAATGGCAGACAGTGGACAGCTCTGCGAGTAGCAGAGATGTGTTCAGATTTCGGAATGTTCAGTGCAGCTTGCAGTGATTTGTTTTGGATCGTCTGCAGTTTCTGAATGTTGTGTGCTGCGATATCCGTTAAGAGAACATTGCAGTAATCCAGCCTGGGGCCATCCACTGCCCGGGCAAGTGTGATGCAGCTTTCAGTGAAAAGGAATGGTCTGGGGGCATTTATCAATTTGGTAGTGTAAGCTGCTGACGAGGAAATAGCATTTACCTGGCGAGTCAGGGATACAGTGGCATTAAGGTAGAACCCCAGGGTTTTCACTACAGGGGAAACTGTAATCAGGGTACTTTCAATGTTGAAGGCTGCGTACATAGGGTCAAGTTTTTTCAATACCATTGGGAGTCGAACTAGTTGGAGCTCGGTCTTCTCATCATTTAGACATAGGCCGTGCGTTGCCATCCAAGCTTGGATTGTTGCGTAAGTTATGTTGAGGGTGTCAGCATGAGTGGCAGGGAGTTCCATTGTCTGGCAGCAATGAAAGGGAAGCTAGCACCACCTGCTTTGGCTCATTTGACTCTGGGGATTTTGAGACAGTGGGAGTAGGGTGTTCTCATGGGTCTGGGGGAACCCATTCTCACTACTTTCTGGGAAAGGTAAGGGAGGAACGTGTGAGTGATGCACTTGTGAGTGATGGTGAGAGTTTTGACTAGGACGCGTTCTTTGAGAGGGAGCCAGTGGGCTTCGCGTCTGTTGGCAGATGTGTGTTCTCTTTTGGGAATATTGAGAGCAGCTTGAAGTGTGTTGTTTTGGATTATTTGGAGTTTTATTAGGTTCTTTGTTGTAGTGCCAGCAAAGAAGAAGCTGCAGTAATCCAGTCTTGAGCCTATTTTGGCTCTGGCAACAGAAAGACAATTCTCAGTGGATAAGAATGGTTTGGCTGCATTAGTCAAGTTGGTGGAGTAGGCAGCTGAGGAGACGATGGCGCTGACTTGCTGTGGCATGGAGCTGTAGATATGCCGAGACATAGAGATAGTACTTCGGACACGTGACGATAACATTCCTAGGATTCTTGTGAGAAAATCAGAATATCATCCGATTAGACGATTACAGAGTGAAGAACCAAGTCTGAAATGCGACAGTACATCAGTCTCAGTCTCTGGAAAATGGTTGGCAAATTTGCTAACCCAAATGGCATTACTCAGTACTGAAAACGACCAAAGGCGGAGCAAAAGGCAGTTTTCCACTCATCTTCTTTTTGGATGAATATAAGATGGTAAGCACCCTGCAAATTGAGTTTGGTAAAAATGTTTGCTAAAGGGGCATCTAGCAGCATATTGGGTACTAACGGCAGTGGGAACTTATCCTTCAAAGCGAGATGATTCAGTTCTCTGTAGACAATGTATGGTCTTAATTCTGAGGTTCCTTCTTTGGGATAAATAATAAGGAAGCCCCTCCTGGAGATGTGGATGCTGTAATTAGGCCATTCTTGCGATTATCCTCCTGATACTCCTTGAGGGCTTGGCAATGGTATCTACATCCAACTGAAAGGAAGGGTGGTGCCAGGAAGTAAGTCTATGGTGCAGTCCTCTGCCGGTGAGATAGTCAGTATTTTCGGTGTTGGGTCCACTACTTAAGGGTTGGCCATCGATTCTTCGACTGGGTGGGCTACCTTTTTGGCGATGCTCTTGATGCCCATGCTCTGAGCCTAACTCTAGTCCATGAAAACACCTGCAGCTCCAGAGTCAACCAAAGCTGAAGTGTTTATCACATATCCTTCGTGACTTTCAGTTGCACCTTCAGTGCCAATAGCACCACTGTCGTTCTGCCAAGTGAGCCTATCCCTTGTTTCTTCGATAGCATGGGGCTCTGGTTGAACTCCCGAACATATGGCCCTGTTATGTTTGGAAACTGGCGTTTCCCCCTAAGCACGGCGGGCTAAATCCAAAGTCTCACCAAATAACTGGAGGACCCAGAGTACACGCAGAGTCCCTTTGCCGTCTTCGAAGACTTTCTTCCCCTGACAGCTGGCCTTGTGCTGCCCTTGTCTGCATGCGTTGAGAAGTGCCAGGCTTCCTGGAAGAGGAGTCATAGTGGTTCAATGGGTTACAGTTATACCCCTACATCTTTTCAAATTCGTCCTTGAAAGTCGCCGGGAAGGGAATTCTGGCTTCATCCTTGAAGTCATCAGATAAATCCTTGAGTTATAGAGTAAAGCAGACTTCCTCTGGCCAATGTGTTTGTTGAGCCAGCTGTTTGCATTTTGTAGTCTAGGATAACAGATCCAAGTTACCCTAGGCAATGTCCAATAGTGTATCTTGAGAACAATAAGTTAGCTCTGATCTGTCAAATATTTCTTGGAAGGCAGTGATGCATCTTCGATTATCATCCATCAAAGGGTTGCCCGCGATTAGTAATGTAGTTGCCCAAGCCAAGAGACTACGCATGAGTTGGGTTACTAAAAATCCTAACTTGGAACGGTCGCTAGGAAATGATGCAGACCAAGAAACACAGGTATAAGTACACATATCATGTGTATGTGTGTCATCTTTTAGTGTATCATAATCTTTAGTCATTCTGTTGCATGCCATTTTGGTCTCACAAACAGGCAGGAACAGAAAGTATATGATGCCACAGCAGGCCTAGTGGCTCCATTACCCGCAGCTATCCCAGTGCCCACCACAGCTGTACAGAACTATAAGAATGTTCGTCCTAACAACACAAATCACAACCTCATGCACCACCTCATGCCCAACGTCATGCACAACCTCACGCACTTATTACCAATCATCACAGCTATTATTGGTCTGAAACAACTGGTGTTGAGATAACAGAGCCAAGGATGGCAAACACAGACACACTTCTATCCACTTGCATCCACTGATGGCTGCCATGCACGGCAGGCAATATCTGGTTTACCCCACATCTCAGAGACTTTCGAAAAGAAAAGAGAAAGGCTGAGGAACATTGGAAAAGTATACTGTCACTAGTTAACAAAAATGACCTAACCAATGCCTCCTCTACTTACAAAAATGCCTTACTGGCAGCTAAAAAAGACGTGTATAACAAACGCATATTGCTAGCACAATCAAACACAAAGCAACTCTTTGAGATCCTCAAGGAATTAGAGTCTTCTGTAGCCCCTCTGGACACTTGCTCCCCTGACACTGCCTGGTGTACTAACATCCAAAAGGCACTTCTAGATAAAATATCTATGCTTCAAGCTAGAATCAATGCTAAAAGAAGTAACCTCTCAGACTCTGCACTTAACTCCCCGTCTTTTGACATCCCTATGCCTAAACACACCTTCAAACCATTCAGCTTTCAACCACTCTCTATCTGGGAAGTTGAAAATATTATCAAGAAGTTCAAACCATCTAATTGCCAAGGTGACTTGTGCCCTGCCCCCATCATCAAGGAGGCTGCGCACGAGCTTGCGCCTTTTCTCACTACCTTTAGAAATGCCTCATTCAAATCTGGTATTGTCCCGGATAACCTTAAGGATGCTTGGGTCATCCCAATAATCAAAACAACCACTCTTGACCCATGTAACCCATCCAATTACAGGCCTATTAACACTGTACCTTACTTACTAAAAATCCTGGACTGGGTGGCCTACCTACAAATCCAGGATTACCTTGAAACAAATAAACTACTGGGCCTTAGACCATCAGGTTTCCATCCAAGACATGGGACAGAGACCGCCCTGATTGACTTAAAAACAAAAACAAATTGAGAATCTAAAAGACAAGGGCAAGTTGGCACTCTTTCAGCAGCTTTTGATTTGGTAGACCATCGAATCCTATGTCACCACCTCAAAATAGCTGCCCATTTCTCAGACACTGCCTCATCTTGGATTAGCTCCTTCTTGGCTAACAGAACCATGAGTGTCTTCTCACCTTCTGCCTCTGCTGAACCAGCACCTGTTCCGCGTGGAGTCCTTCAAGGATCGTGTCTATCTCCCACTCTTTACAATGTGTTTACTAAGCCGCTCTTTGACATACTTGACTATCTGGGCGTCTCATACACTGACTATGCTGACGAGACACAGATACTCATCCCCATCGCAGGCGACTATGTAATTGACTCTAAAGCTCTTAATGAAGTCTATACAGTCATCCAGGCTTCTATGGCACATCATGGGCTCTGCCTTAATGATGAAAAAACGGAGCTACTTGTCCTCGGCTCTCACCACAAACTCACTAAACTTAACCGAACCTACAAATCATTTTCATTCGATGGCAACTTTATCAAAGTGTCTAACGTTACAAAAACACTTGGCATCTACCTAGACTGGACACTATCCCTTACCAGACAAACAAATGCTGTTGTCTCGGCTTCAGCCTACAACTGCAAACTCATCACTGCTTGCAGACCCTTCTTGACGACAGACAACTGCATTATCCTTGCGAGAACTCTCATCATGTCAAAAATTGATTACTGCAATGCCCTCTACTTAGTGACTAGCCAAAGAAACATTGATAAATTACAGGTCACCCAGAATAATGCCTTAAGGGTGGCCCTCAACTTCCATAGGAGATTACACATCTCTGACACGAGACACAATCTACAAAGGCTCCCCGTTGCCGATTGTATATCACTAAAAACCCTTGCTTAACTCACAAGGCCCAGAACAATTTGGCACCCGCATACTGGACCAATCGCTTCACGCGGCACACAGCAATCAGACCCTTGAGGTCGGGCCATGTACACACACTATCTATACCCAATTATAAGCTTCGACAGCCGGGGGATCTAGTTTCCCAGTCCTCGCAGCCAAACTCTGGAACACCATACCCACTACACTCAGAATAGACCGTCCATCCACTCCTTCAAGAACAAAACTAAACTCTGGCTCCATGAGCGTGATGCATCTGCTTCCTCCACCTAACCACACTTGTACTATATTTAGATCGGTTCTTTTGGCAGCTTCTAAAGAACTGCTAACAATCGCTTTAGTAACTGCTGATATGCTGTACTAGTTTATTTCTTTTGTGTCCTTTAAGAATTGCACTGTCTTTGTTATGATTTGCCCTTTCCCTTGAGGAAAGCTGTTTGATTGTATGTAAACATTTTCTGCAAATTAGGAGCCTAGATGCCCCAGGGCAAGGTACACAATACAAATAAATACATTCAAATACAAATGGCCTATATGTCATCGCAACATTACGTAGCTAACCGGGGTGGTGTAGGAAGAGAAATTGGTTGATAAGTAGTGGTGCCAGGCACACCGTTTGTCATGGACTTCATGCCTCTCTAGTATGTTGCTGCCATCAGTGTGCTATGAGCATCGTGGTGGTTGCAGCTACACCCTTAACTAACCATTGACATGTCCTGGTAGATCAGGATCTCTCCTGATTCATTCTCATGCAAACCCTTGCCATCATCATACAGGCTGCCTCTGGTACTCGTCCTTCTGGGAGGGTAAATGCTTGCTGTCTGGCAGCCTTTATAATGCCACTGCCCTTTATCTGACGAGCCTCTTGTTTGTGATATTGGGCAGCACTATAACCATTAGGGCAGCACTTTACAGCTCTTCCCGTATCTCTACACCAGGCAGCATCGGAAGACTAAGATGCTTGTTCCCGAGAATCAATGTTAATGGTGCACCGGAAGGAAGTGGTGCCTCAGATGGAAGTTCTTGCGAGCAGCCCTGGAGATGTGGTAACTTGTGTCCCCGATACCACGAGTGAGGTCGATCTGGACAGTGGATCTGCAGCACCTATGAAGACTGGATCAGTCCCGGGGCCACCACAGCAGCGTATTAAAGTGTTGCTTCTGCAGCTTGAGCAATGGCACAGAGGTCATGGTGATGGGACCAACTCCCTGGATAATCCAGGTAATAATGTGGGCTAAAAAAGGCCAGTGTTCCCCAGATTTAAATGGCATAGCTGCATAGTAGGGTGCAGTGATGGTGATGCCATGACAGAAAGGGGCATTGCAGGGCAGAATCATGGACATCAACAACGGCTCCTTTCTCCTTGGCTCTTTAACAACTATCTTGCCCCACTTTCACACTTAAGTTCCACCTTCTACCCCAACTTCCAGTTTTACGCAGATGGCACACATCTCTTCTTCAAACTTCCCTCTGACCCTCTACTTACTTCCTCCTTCATTCCTGACTGCGTTTCTGCCATCCGCTCAGGGTGTACTTCCAATGATCTCTGCCTCAATGCCAGCAAGACTGAGATCTTTCCTATTGGGAATCCTGCTCCCTCTTTCTTCCCCTCACTCTGGCCATCTTTTATGGCTCTCCCCCTTCTCCTTCAGTTGAAGCCAGAAACCTTGTAGTCATCATTGACACAAACAAGAATACGTCTAAGGGAGCTGCCGATTACTGGCTAGACTGCGCGCTGCATGGCCACCTCACGCATGCCCTTCCCTCTAGCGTGACCCTTATGCAGGTCTTCCTGTTCCCTTCTGTCCCTCTCACTCTTCTTCCCTGCTACGTACGCAGGCTCATTATGTGACATGGTAAGGCACACACCTTTTAGCTCTGTACATGATGAAAGCACTGCCCTTCAACTCCACAATATATGCGTTTCATTTTGAACAGCAGTGGCGTTGCTAGGGGGCGGGCTGAGGGGGCTATAGCCCCGGGTCTTTGGGTTGTAACCACGGATAGAAGCTCAGGTGCTCCAACCAAAACGCTAGCTAGCCCCGAGTCCCGCCAGTCCCGACATTAGCATAGCCCTAGATCTTTTCCAGACCTAGCAACACCCATGCTGAACAGCCCACGTGAACACACACACTGTGAACTTTCTTGCTGCAGGAGGCATAGTCCATGAACTCTGTGTTGTATGCCCTGGTAGCAATTCCAGCTTCCAAGCAGGACCTCATTTTACTGGATCCATTTGGAACACGTGACTTTTGTGCACTGCACTGAACATGTGCAGCTTGAAATACAAGGAAACTTCTGCTGCTTGATTACATAATTCTACACTCAGCCACCATTTAACAATATTATATGCCAAGAACCAGTTTCAAATTCAACTGTATACACCTTTCTCCATGGCAATTTACTGGCTGTGTAAAGCACTGTTGCCAGCAAAGGCATCCAGTGTAAAACCATCCGAACTCCTCAGCTGTGATGTTACCAGTGCAGTTTACTCCATGGATTCACACGAGCGCTATGTCTTTGGAACAAGCACTATGCTCAGATTGTGGGCTGTGTGTTGAAGCCCACCATTATATGTAGACGTTCTTAGATGATGCGATTATTGCCAACGTGTGCTAACAGAAATCATAAGTCTCCCTTGCTGTCACGTCACTGGCACAGAAATATTGACTGCCTCATTCTACAATATGGGACTTCTCTGGGGTGTTTTTTCACCACGACATGAATCTACATCCTGCTTGACACAGCCATTTTGAAGCTCCTCCTGTTGCAAGATGCATGAGGAATGTTTTTTTTCCAGGGCCGTTATGTTAGGATGGTCCTCTGCAACATGTGTGTTGTAGGCATGATTTCTCCAATGGAACCAAACACGTTTTCTGTATCTCTAGGCCAATGATCTGCAACCTGCTGCTCTTCAGGTGCTTTGGACTACAACTCCCCATGATCCCACACCATTGACTATTGTGGCTAGGGTTGATGGGATGTGTAGTCCAAAACATCTGGGAAACAAAAGCCTGTGTCGCACCTAGATAGGATTGGGAATGCCAGCATATGCCACACTTAGAAAGAATTGTGAAAATTAGCCTATGTCACATCTAGATAGGATTGTGGGTTTATAGTCAAAGCTTCGAGAGTCATAGTGTCGAAATACAACAGTTTCAACAGTTTCAACTCAAAAGCAGCGAGAAAAAAAAATTTGAATGCACATTTTTTTTTTTGGGCTGGTCCCCCACAGACCCCTGTTTTTTGGGGAAAAAACACTATTTTTACTATACCAAACCCCCCAAATAAAACTACATTTGAATTGTTTTTTTTCGGTGCTTTTGTTTCGAAATTATTGTATTTCAAAACTATTTTTTTGAAACTTTGGCGGGACACCAGGATTGTGTACGATAGCAAGTGCCACACTTAGACTGAACTATGAATGCTAGCATAAGCCACATTTAGATTGAATTGTGAATGTTAGCATGCGCCACACTGAGATGGAATCGTGAACATTAATCTGCGTTGCACCTCGATAGGACTGCTAATGCTAGCATATGCCACACTTAGACAGAACTATGAATGTTAGCCTGGGTCAGATTGTGAATGCTAGCATGTTCCACACGTAGGTGGAATTGTGAACATTAGGCTGCGTCACATCTAGACAGGATTGTGAATGTTAGCATGTGCCACACTCAGATGGAATCGTGAACATTAATCTGCGTTGCACCTCGATAGGACTGCTAATGCTAGCATATGCCACACTTAGACAGAACTATGAATGTTAGCCTGGGTCAGATTGTGAATGTTAGCATGTCCCACACTTAGATAGAATTGTGAACATTGGCCTGCGTCGAATCTATGCGAATGTTAGCATCTGCCACACTTGGATGAAATTTGAATGTTAGCATGTGTCACATTTAGAATTGTGAACATTAGCCTGTGTCGCATCTAGATAGGATTGTGAAGGAATCTTAGCATGTGCCACACTTATATGGAATTATGAAGACTAGCAAATGCCACACTCAGATAGAACTGTGAACTTCAGGCTGCATCACATCTAGACAGGATTGTGAATGTTAGCATGCGCTACACATAGATAGTATTGTGAATGTTAGCATGTGCCACAGTCGGATGGAACTCTGAATGTTAGTATATGGCACACATGTATGGAATTATGAAAATTTCCAAATGAAACACTTAAATGGAATTGTGAACATTAGCCTGAGTCACATCTAAATAGGATTGTAAAGGTTAGCACGTGCCACACTTAAATGGAACTGTGAATGTTGGCATGTGCCACACTTGGATGGAATTGTGAACATTGACCTGTGCCACATCTAGATAGGATTGTGAAGGTTAGCAAGTGCCACACTTAGACAACATTGTGAATGTTAGCATGTTAAATGTCATATAACCCACTAACCAAAAAGCTCAAACTTCTTCTTTCTTATCTCACTCAAAAAACACACACTGTCGGAATAAAAAGTATATCGTGCCTCGTATTGTAATAAATATATTAGTAAAAGACCTAATGGCAATAGATATTTCAGATAGTGATTCAGGGTACATGGATACTGATGTAAGGAGTTATTCGTAAGGAGAGCCAAAATAGTTTTTAGCACTTGGCATAGGCCAAAAGGAGGGTTTGTCGGAATAAAAAGTATATTGTGCCTCCTATTGTAATAAATATATTAATATTGGCCTACGCCAAGTTGCTCGAAAGTCATTTGCGAGATCTGTGTTGCAAGGTCCTGAACTTTAATCTATGTAGGCCGCCATTTTAGGTCAAACTGCCATTTTAGGATTTATGTGGAAAAGTCACCCTGTGAGCTAAACTGGTGGACAATGTCATTGCAAAATACAACATGGCCGTCTTGACCTCTGAACATCGCTAATGTGTAATCTGCTTGCAGGCTACTTGTTGAGGTCATGAGCCGAGACCTCGTCCTACGTTGACCTATGTGTAAAAGGATTACTCGTGCAAGTAATCCAATCCACGAGTATGTATTATGATAATGTATTTACACATTGGACAAAGAACATCTGTTTTACTATATCGTATAAATGTTTAAGAAGGCCTGCAGTACGAAACTTAGAATACACAGTTAATGCATACGTTTATTGTTACATGTAATAAAGAACAAACCAGTTAGATGCGGTTATTTGAGACTTGGCAACAAACCCTAGCATTGGTAAGATATAATATAGAATATTAACCCGAAGAGGGGTTGGCCATAGTGTTCACAAAATAAAATGTATGAAAAGCAAATGAATTCTAATGTACAGTCTCTCACTGAACCACGCTGGAGTTCGTTGTGTTGTACTGAGGGCCGATAGCTATCTGACTTTGCACTATTTTGTAATTGTATATTTGGTAGAGAATAAAGTACTTTGTATGTTCCTTTGATACCTGGGTTTGGTGTATTTCCTTTTGGGGTACTCAGCCACGATATTGTGTTTCTCTTTTAACAGTTGGCGCCCGAATAGGGACCCTCAAAATTGATGCCGGATTGTTGAAGGTTGACACTTGCTATCGGACGGTGTACAAACGTAAGGGGCCCCTGGATGAGACGCGACACCTCAGCAGCGCTGCACGATCCGATCCCTGGACGACTAGCCTGTGGTCTGAGATGGCATCTTGACTAGGGTCCACTTATCGAGGCGGACATATTTGCCGAAATCACCATACACAAGATAAGATTAGTTAGGTAAGACTCTTAGAAGTACCGATCGGTCCTCCTTAGGTTTGGCCAGGTGAGTTGTAACCCGATTCTTAATTTAACCCTGGCAATTTGAATTTTGGCGCATTGTATCTGCAGACACAATTATTGACCAGCTAACACCAAGAATTTGAGATATGCCTGGGAAATTGTCTACCTGCTTTGGGGCATTATTCCGCAGTGATAGACAATCTTTGGAATTTAGTCGCCCGGCACCACAGGAGGGGTCGCCGGCATGTACTATGTACTGTAAGCATGGTATTAGAAGTATAGTATTTAATGATATTTGGCACAGACAAACCAGACATACCTCCGAACTTCAAAGGCCAATCAATGGTAGTTTTGAGATCCCTCGGCTAGACCTGCAGCATTTGATGTTTTACAGAATTGAAAAAAAGAAGCGTTACAACAGCTTTAGAGTAGAGAAAAACTTGCGCGCCGTCATAAGACGGTTGCTGAAAAAGCATTATTATATGATCAGGATAAACAGGCTGAGTCGGCTAAAAATATTGAAAAAAAGGGCTTTTTCACTTGGTATTCAGAAAATCCATCCTTCCAAAGATCTCCATGATTCTGATGAGTTTTTTGAGAAAATATTAAATGAACGAAGGCCTGGTGCCTCTGCGCCACCTCCGTATGTTCCTCTTCCTGCTGCGGTACCTTTTCCTGCTGTTATTCCTACTCTTCCTGCTCAACCTGTTGTTCCTATTCCTTTGACTGTTGTTCCTCCGCCTGCTCCTCCGCCTTTTCCTGTCGCACCAGTTATAGCTCCTCCATCGAAATTGCCTGTCCCCTCTCTTCCAAGTGGTCTTGGGCCGCTTGTAATTGATCATGGTGCAGGCTCGAAGGTTGTCACTCGCAGTGCTGTACCACCGGAGAAGAAACGTGAGTTAATTGCATGGGCTAAACATTGTATGGAGAAGGATGATCAGGCTAGTGTTTTTTACACATTTTCTAATACGGATAATTTTCCTGAGAAAAATGTTTTATTGAAGGTTTGGGGATTCAGTTATGTATAATGTCTGGAAGATTCAATAATACGGATGTTCCGCAAGGGTTAAGGGATCTAAATACTTTAGCACTTTCCAGAGATACTGTGGAGAAGGTAAATGAGCATGTCGAAAGGTTATTTGAATATAGAAAGGAGTTAGAAAGGATAGGGAATTAGGATGATGAAGAGGAATGTATGTATGTACAGAAACAGTACCTTCCGTGTCGTAAACCGATATCGGAGGAAATGCGAATTTGTAAGAAAAATGCGATTAGATGGATTTCAGACATATCGATAACTCCAGTTGAGCTATATGACACATATAGTCAATATGCATTGGAAATGCAGAGAAAAGTGATACAGGTAATGGTAGAGTACATGCAAGATGAATGTATAAAGAGGAAGATTAGTTGTCCCACAGAGTTATTGAATATTTATAAGAGAGCTTTTTCGTTTGACATTTCTACGACTGCTTTAGCGCTCGATTTGGCTCTGTTGCTTACATCTCAGTTGCCTATGAGAGAGGTTCCTCCGACATTTGTCCCGAAGGTTGAGGTTGCGGCCGATGCTGTACGAGGTATAGTCGCTGTGGACATTCGCGCACATTATGTATCACAGTTTGTTCACGTCCCGTTTTCACGACAGGAAGTGAACACCATTAGACAGTCTATTCCTGATATTAGGAAAAATCCGACAGGGTTCTATAACGAGATGGAATCCGTTATGCAATCCTCAGTGTTCACCTTGGGTGACATTGATTTGTTGTTTCCAGTACTCCTGTCCGTAGATTTATGGAAACAAGTAAGAACTATTGACGATGTACCCGGGTTGGGAGATATACAGGTGAATTTAATTTGATTCGATGGGGAAAGACCAGCTGGTTAAAGACCACAGCAGGTGATATTAACCTTGCCTGATAGAATCATTGCTAAATTAAAAACCATAATTCCCGAAAAAAGAATTATATGGGACAAGCTTACAGCCTGTGTCCAAGGAAAGTCTGAGAGTGCTACCGAGTTCTTTAATCGGTTCGAACAGGTATTTACGGATTTCAGTGGACAAGACTTAGGCACAGAGTCTGGGAAAAGGTTATTTGTGGACAAATTTGTACGCGGATTGTTGCCTGACATCCAGTCACAGATTATGTCCTCTGAGAGCGCTTGGCAGGCGAAATCGCAATCAGAAGTACTGCACATGGCTCAGTATTATGAAAATAGTGTCAACAATGAAAAAGATAGGATTGATAAACGGAAAGGTGATTTAAAAACAAAGGTGCTATTGCAGCAAATTGTTAGAGGCCCCACAGGGGGTAACTCTCAGGTTAGAGATCAGTATGTCCCACAAGGGAATGTGCCCTTGGGTTCTGTGAACATTAATCAATGTGCTTATTGCCGACCAGAGGGTCAATGGCGAGCACAATGCCCCGTCCTTCAACAGAGGTCGAAAAATAATATGGGTAGGCGATCTAGAGGTCACCCGGGCGTAGGGGCCCCTGGTAGAGGTCATTTCACACAGGACCCTCACAACCTTTTTCACAGGACATTCAGTCTCCGAGTGTGGATACTAGGAACATATTCGATCATCCTTCCGCTGCATATCTGTCTGAAGAGCTTCCTTTTGACAATATTCTGTTTCGTTAGGATTGCCCGAAGCAGGGTTTGGAACCTACACCTATTCCCGTCAATCAGAAAGGTCCCTACATTGAAATGATAGTGGGAAATAGGAAACATCAGTTTTTGATAGACACTGGAGCGCAGAAGTGTTCCATTGATCGTTCACTGGTTCCAAACGTTCCACTGTCAGGGCAAACCAATGTTTCTGTAGGGTTTTCCAGTGCTCCAGTTGTTTGTCCAGTCTCTATGTCAGTACCTATTTCTTTGGGTCCTTTTACAGACCAGTGTCCTTTTCTATTGACCTCGGATTGCGGGGAAAACTTGCTGGGACTGAACTTGTTAAAAGAATTAAATGCAGTGATTTATTGTTCTTCTGATGGAGTACGCTTGACAATTTCACCGCAGCAATCTTCCACCTTGCAATTTCTGACTAGACCTTTGCTTCCAGAATTCATTGATGTACCAGAGAGCTTATGGGCTGTTGACGACAATGATGTCAGTGTTTTGCAGATTGATCCTGTTAAGATAGTTTTGAAACATGGAATTCAGCTGCCACGCATTCCCCAGTATAAGATTTCGGTTGAGAGCGAGCGAGCTTTGAAATGTATTGTTTCTGATTTTGTGCACCGTGGTGTGATTGACGAAATTTCGGGAAGTTTGTGTAATAGTCCGATTTTACCAGTGTACAAGAAAGGCGATAATGTAATTCTGTTTCGTTTTATAATTGATTTACGTGCCATTAATAAAGTTGTGGCACCGCAGTTTCCAATTGTGCATGATGTGACAACGATCTTAACCATGATTCCAGCTACAGCTACTTACTTTAGTGCTGTGGACCTAAAGAATGCGTTCTTTAGTATTCCTATACACAAGGATAGTAGATATTTGTTCGCGTTCACCTTAAGAGGAGGCTCGTTTACATTTACTCGTGCACCTCAAGGGTACACAGAAAGTCCTAGGAATTATAGTAGGGCTTTGAAAGAGCAACTTGATACCCTTGAATTGCCCTCTACTTGTACTTTGCTTCAGTACGTTGATGATTTGCTTCTGGCTGCAGACTCTGAGAGTGCCTGTAAGGAGGGCACCGTGTTACTACTTATTCATCTAGCCAAGCATGGTCACAAAGCTTCGCTTAAGAAATCTCAATATTGTTGCCAGGAGGTCGCCTATTTAGGCTATCTCCTGTCAAAGGAGGGAAGAAGATTGACACCTGAAAGAATAAAACACATTTCTGGTATGTCTGTCCCAAATACGCAGAAGGAAGGTAGGGCCTTGATAGGTATGGCTTCTTACTGTAGGTTGTGGATCCCACATTTTTCACTAGTGATAAAACCGATGTTGGCCTTGACGAAGAAGGGCATTTCTTCGCCGTTGCCATGGACTTCGGAACACCAGCAATCGTTTGACTTGCTTAAGACTGCATTATGCTCTGCACCAGTTTTGGGCACACCAAACTATGTAAAGGCCTTCGTATTGTTTGTGCATGAACATGATGGATGTGCTTTGGCTATATTAACGCAGGAGCATGGAGGGAAGAATAGGCCATGCGGTTACTATTCCTCCGCCCTTGATCCTGTAGCATGCACTTTGCCAAGATGTTTGCATGCCGTCGCTGCTGCTGCTGTGTTTGTAAAGCAGAGTGAGGGAATGGACCTAGGCCATGATTTGACCCTGATGGTGCCTCACTCTGTAGATGTACTATTGAACTGAACTCAAACGCAACACCTCACTTCCGCACGGTTGACGAGATACAAATTGATCTTGTTTGTCCCTCACATTCAAATTAGGGGGTGTTGTGTTCTTAATGCGGCTGAACTCCTACCTTTCCCGCAAGATATTACTTGCGGCGATGAAGACTCACATGATTGTTTGTATACTACCGAGCAAGAAACAAAGGGCAGGATTTATTTGAAAGATACCCCTTTGGATAATCCGCAAGGAGAGCTGTTTTGTGACAGCTCCTGCTTTAAACTTCCGGATGGTACATCCACAGCCACTTATGCAATCACTACCTTGAGCACGGTTGTGGAAACTAAGAGAATTACGCATAATTCTGCGCAGGTCGCAGAGATTATAGCCTTAACCCGAGCTTGTGAACTTTCCGAAGTGCTTGTGGTGAATAAATATACTGATAGTCAGTATGCCTTTGGGGTGGTTCACAACTTTGGGAGACTTTGGTCGGAGAGAGGATTTCTAACTTCGCATGGCACCAAGATCCAACATGGTACCCTAATAGTGCAACTTCTCTCAGCACTTGCACTCCCTACTCAGTTAGCAGTTGTAAAATGTGCAGCACATCGCAAGATTATAGATAACATTGGAAAAGGGAATGTTTTCGCTGATCAAATAGCCAGACAAACTGCCACTGATCTCTTTACGGAGATATATGTTTCTAGGAAAACTGAAAATGCTAATGTAATGGATGAGGGAGTGGGGTCTGTACGGGATATCCAAGCCGATGCCACAGTAGAAGAAACCAAAGAGGTGGGCTGAGGGCTTGGGAAAACTTGATGACGATGGGTGTTGGGTGGACACGGTGGATGGGAAATGGTTACTCCCTGATGCATATGTGCCAATGATGGTTGTAATGGCACACGGTCCTACGCATGTATGTGCTCAACAGATGACAAAAATGTTAGAAAGAGTGTGGGTAAACAACAACATTTCAAAAATTGCTCAGCACTCTGTCCATAATTGTATGATTTGCCTACAACATAATGTGGGAAAGGGGACAGCAACCCCGAGGGGAAGTTTTGGGCCACCCTCTGTCTCATTTGAAGTAATTCACTTTGATTTCATTGAAATGGAGTGATGCAATAATTTAAAATATGTATTGGTAGTAATTTGTGCTTTTAGTAAGTGGGTCGAGGCTTTCCCTGTTAAAGATGCCACAGCTATGGCCACTGCGAAAACCATGTTAAAGGAGTATTTTCCCCGGTTCGGTTTGCCGAGAGTTATCTGGTCGGACAATGGTCCACACTTTGTCGCCGCTGAAATCCGCCAGATATGTACAGCGTTACAAATTGACAAACGGTTCTATTCCGCCAGACATCCTCAGAGCGCCAGACTTGTAGAAAGACACAACGGTATCATCAATAACAAACTCGCTAAAACGTGTGCCAGCACCAAACTAAAATGGCCGGACGCCTTACCGATCGTGTTACTAGCCATGCATACAACCCCTCAAACTAAGATTGGGCTCTCTCCATTTGAGGTGGTAATGGGGAGACCTGCCAATATCTGGAATTTGCCAAAATGTCAAAAGTTAAGAGATATTGAAAATGTATTACTTTCAGATTATTGTAGCCAATTGACTATAAACCTGTATTTGATTTACCATCAGGTTCAAGAGGCCTTACCTGTGCGGTACGAAGGCCCGGGCCACGGCATGCGACCTGGTAGCTGGGTGCTTGCTAAGTTATTTGAGCGTACCTCCTGCCTCGCGCCTCGCTGGCGTGGGCCATTCCAGGTCTTGTTGGTCACCCAAACAGCGCTGCGGGTAGCTGGCTGAAAGAATTGTATCCACGCATCACACATCAAGAAACTTCCTCACCCTGTGCCACACGTTACAGAAGAAGCAGAACCCCTTGCTGATACTGCAACCAACGATCCCAAAGAAGTAAACAGCACCGAGAGTGTGTCAGAGAATATCTCTAAGCCCGAGAGGCTTGGGGAAGCTGCCATTTTGTTTCCACACTCTCCACCGATTTTGCACCCGAGACCGGCTGTTTCAAACGCAGCCCCTTCATTTGTCCCGGATACGTTGCTTCCAACGGGAAGTGACGACACATTGCTTCCGGATCAATCAGTACCAGGAAAAATCAGATATCGCTTGCGTCCAAGAAATTAGACATACAGCACGGTTCGACTGTGCATTCAAGGAAGGAAAAGAATCATTGAGGGCTCACTTTTCCCCAAATTTGAGAAAGGGGATTCTGTTGGCTACGGTTTTGGAAGGACACAGAAATCGCGCTACCGGGGGGTCGCCAGCAACGAACATTGGAGTTTCCGTTTTGAAGACTGCAATGCCTGCTACCGCCGCCGCTCGTATTGGACTTGTAAATAAGGGGGTGACCAATCGGGACAATGGACAAAATGCCTGCGCCCTGAAAACGTACTGCTGTATTTTTGTAATAATATTTGGTTTTATAATAGGCACTGTGGTAGGCCTTTGGTATTTAGAAGAAGCTTATCCTTTAGAGTTTTCGCTACAGACTGTAAATGTACCCACTGTTCATACACCTTTCGTCCATTCGCATTCTTTGTCCACTAGAGATTCCCAGCACAGACAAAAGTATCATAATAATACTTTTCTACTTATGATGAACGCTACACATGCCATTTTTAACAGATCCAATTGTTGGGTCTGTTCACATTTACCGCAACACGGGGATAAGGGGCTAGGTTGGTATATTCATCCTTTACCATTGACAACTGCTTGCTATGCTTCTCTTAGAGCATTATTCTTTGGCCGATGGAATGATAGTGTCTCAGGGAACTTTGATGGCACCAATTTGAATAGTTTTGAGAAACATGTTTTGACTCCCCTGGGATGCTCTCTTTTTTCGAATAGGAGTAGACTGAATGTTGCTTCTATTAGGCCTTCTGATAGACTGTCTCGTCCTTTTCAATCTTTGATTTCCTTCAAAATGGCTCCTTCAGGCAATAAGGATGCCATGCCTCCTTCTTACACTGTTAACCATAGCCCCGATTCAGTTTCTTTCTGCATACAGAGGAATGGCACTCGGTCAATGGGAGATTTTAAAGGCTGTGCCAGCGTTGCTAATTTGACTGGGGAAGACAGACCTTTGTACGTAAGCAAACCTGTCTATTATGTTTGCAGTAATATAGCATTTCCATGGTTGCCCAGGGATTGGCGCGGAACCTGTTATTTAGGGATCCTGTTACCTGGGGTGTTTATAGCGAGTACTAAAGAAGTTTTGAAGGCTTGTCCACGACGGGATGAGAGTGGTGATACCCCGGCACAAGTATTGGGAGATATAGCAAAATCAGTTGTGCCATTTTGGGGGCAGATAGCGAATTCAGAAGATATCAGAAAACTAGCGAGAGTACTGGAGAGAACCATCAACCGGACCACAGATATACTCTACAATGTGACATTAGAGCAGAAAGCAATAAGATTAGTAGCACTCCAAAATCAAATGGCATTAGATGTCTTTCTAGCTGAGCGTGGTGGAGTATGCAAATTAGTGGGGTCCGCTTGCTGTGTTTTCGTACCAGATTCCTCCCCAGCTATATTTAAGGCAATACAAAATCTGCACGTCCTTGGTTCCGAAGTGCATGTTCCCAAGGGAAACTGGGATTTAAGCGCTTGGTTCTGGGACTTCTTGCGATCTTGGGGTTGGAAGGTACTTTCGGTTTTATTAACTATTTTAGGAGTTCTGTTGTTCCTTTGTTGCTGTATTCAATGTCTGCCTGGTATGTGTTCGATGCTATGGGGGTGTTGTGCACAAGCGATAAATTCGGTAGGACATGAGGTGTATGCCTCAGATAAAACTTCCAAAGAATATGTGTTAAAAGATATATTAGTAAAAGACCTAATGGCAATAGATATTTCAGATAGTGATTCAGGGTACATGGATACTTATGTAAGGAGTTATTCGTAAGTAGAGCCAAAATAGTTTTTAGCACTTGGCATAGGCCAAAAGGAGGGTTTGTCGGAATAAAAAGTATATTGTGCCTCCTATTGTAATAAATATATTAATATTGGCCTACGCCAAGTTGCTCGAAAGTCATTTGCGAGATCTGTGTTGCAAGGTCCTGACCTTTAATCTATGTAGGCCGCCATTTTAGGTCAAACTGCCATTTTAGGATTTATGTGGAAAAGTCACCCTGTGAGCTAAAATGGTGGACGATGTCATTGCAAAATACAACATGGCCGTCTTGACCTCTGAATATCACTAATGTGTAATCTGCCTGCAGGCTACTTGTTGAGGTCATGAACTGAGACCTCGTCCTACGTTGACCTATGTGTAAAAGGATTACTCGTGCAAGTAATCTAATCCACGAGTATGTATTATGATAATGTATTGTAAGAGGATTCAATTCAACACTACAGCTAAGTCAATGCCTAGTCTGGGATACTGAATGGAAACCCTTATTGATATATCTTTATGTCCAGTTCATGCGTTCTGGATGACTACCCCTATATAACACCCCTCTCTTGGAATCCCCCTGACCCCACTGAGCCAAGAAGTAGTTCTGTTTTGCAAGTTTAAAGGTTTATTTGATAATTTAAACAATATATATATATATACCGCTTTATAATAAATTAATAATTGAATATCACACTGAATCTGAGCAGTAATCAATAATGGATAGTCTGGCACTAGCACACTTGTGAATAGGAACAGAAGAATACGGTGGTAGAGAATGCTTTATATAAGTTCAGATGGATGGAATGTTGAATGAAAATGCAATACAGAAAATACTCAATATGATTTCAACAAAACAATGTAATCACTTTTCTCTGGCAATCCCCTCCCCCCTTTATGCAATGCAAGGAAATGGAAGGAAAGCACACAGTTCTCAGAAATGCAATCAAATGTAATTCAGTTCACCCCAGCAAGCTTAGACTACAGAAGTTTGAAACACAGGCCCAAAATGCTTTCATATGTGCTGGCAGTGAAGTGAAAAATATGCTAAAATGCTTTTAATTCCCTCTAGAGGTTCAGGGTGAGTGGTATCAAGTTAATATTAGTCCAGGCTCACTCTAGCAATGATTCAGGGATGGTTCTTAAGAGGCAAACGAATTTTTAGCAAGGAAAGCGAGGAAGCTGCTGTTTTCACACGTGGAGAAATTTGCAAATCGCGGTAAAATTTGCGAGTGCGTTTTTTGCGATTGTAGGGAATAGGAATGCGGTTCTAGGTTCGTTGAAAAGCCAAGATTCCCAGCTTTCAGAGGAAAGTTTCTGCAAGTCTCTAAGACAAACGGTCATGGAGATATGAGCGATATGGTAAAGGTCGTTTTTCAGATTTGAAATTTTAAAGTTCAAAGTGACAAGTGACAGCTAGCAACTAGAAATGACAGGTGGCAGTTTTGCACAATGACAGGTGACAGTTAGGAGGCAGTTCTACTCAGATTAAAATAGATTGAATTATATTACTTTAACTAAGAGATTGGTTCTGCACAGTTCTGCTAGGTACTCACAATATATTTAGAAATAGAATGGGCCTCGCCACGGATCTGGTCAGGTTTTCTTCACTCGCCACGGACGGTCTCTGCGCACAGCGTCGGGGTCAGCTCTACTCTGCTGGTCTGGTCTGGGTCTCTGGTTCTGATCAGGTTTCTGGGTCCGGATACAGCGGTCTCCGGTTCAGCTGGTCTCTCTCTGGATACAACACTGCTCTCTGGCAAATGGCAAGAGTTCTTGCAAAGAATTCAAACAGCTCGCCTGGCTGTGATAATGGCAATGATCTGAGGCCTGCTAAAGAGGGATTTAGCTTGTAGTTGACCTCTCTGCTACAAATTCTGAAGTAAAGTCTTGGTCTCTGAAGGTGGATAGATTGAAGTCTCTATGTTGGCTCTCTGGAGGTTGATGGAGGTAAAGTATGGATTTTCCCGGCAGAGCGTCCCGCAGCAGATGGAATTGAATGTCCATCTCTGTCCTGACTGTCTGCTTTTATGTGTTTTGAAAATGGGTGGAAAGGCTAGCTTCCTAGGCCCTACCCCTCTCCACCTGTCATTGGCCACTTCATCCTCTTCCCCTTGATTGGGGGAATAAAATGAAGTGTCATCATGATGAGGTCTGTTTATGATACAGAGAACCCACCCCTGTCAACTTTACACACAATCTATATTTGCTCAAAAAGACATATTTCATAGATACACAGTGGTTTGAAATTACATGCACCCATCATGCATTTAGTGATGGTAGCCCCTGTTCAAACTCTGCTCTTCCTGGGGGCTTGCATTCAGAAATGGCAATATTTTGTGCTTTTTAGTGGTTTTGCAACATCAGATTTTTCTCCAGATTTGTACACATGTACACGGCCTGTCCATACATACTCCAGTAAATTAACATGTCTCTAGCTTAAACACAGAGTCTGTAGTATACATAAATAGCAGGGTTTTGCCCCAGAACATCACACAAATTGGAGTTTGGGCTTGAATTGAAGGTACATTTTTTAAATTAAGGCTCTCAAAGTTATACATTTCTGTCATTTGATTACAAAGAGTTATCAGTGTTTCTGTAAAATATATATTTTGCTTTCAGTTCAGTTCTCAGAGTGTTGGAGTCCGCCTCCAAGACTTGGGTGGGTCAGTCACATGTGTCTTCTGGCAGGCAGGCCTTTGTTGACAGGAAACAGTCAAAATCAACATATCCTATTCAGTTGCAAGAGCCTATTGTGTGGTCTCCAGGAGGCTCCCAGCCAGTCTGCCTTCTATCAATCAAGAGGTCATGTGAGATTCTAACTCCTGGTGTGAATCTCTGGAGGTGAGAGGGTTTCCCAGGCTTCAGGCCTCTGGGAACAGCAGGTGGCTAATTTTTAATTAAAATGCAGCCTTTGAAGTCAGGTGAGTCAAATCCCTTTGTCAGCAACTGCACTCAGTTCTCCTGTCAGAGTTTAGACCGCTAGCGCCGCCTTGAGGATTTTGTTGGTACTGCATGCAACTTTGGGATCTTTCTTGGATTAATGCATTCTAAACAGGAATGGTTCTTACATGGTAGTAAATAATCCTTGCTTAACATTGTTTTGATGGGGCTCCTTACAGTAAGATGGTTATGTGGAACCCCACAAAAGGGTTGAATCTTTAAAGTGGTCCAATGAGCCACGATTTCAGCAACTTTTTGACATCAGTAACAGTGGATTTTGTTAACAAAGATCTTTCTTTACACTGGTGGGTGGCAAGTTAGGTAACCATTTTGGTGTGCGCACAAACTGCGTGGTTCTCCTGGATTCTGGCGCACTTGTGGGCTTTTTGGCCATCTTGGATTTTCTAAGCCCACAGCACCAAATGTTGCAGCATGATAGCTCAAACGTGGGTCAGGACACCCAACAGAATTTACACATTGGACAAAGAACATCTGTTTTACTATATCGTATAAATGTTTAAGAAGGCCTGCAGTACGAAACTTAGACTACACAGTTAATACATACGCTTATTGTTACATGTAATAAAGAACTAACCAGTTAGATGCGGTTATTTGAGACTCAGCAACGAACCCTAGAATTGGTAACATATAAAATAGAATATTAACCCGAAGAGGGGTTGGCCATAGCGTTCACAAAATGTATAAAAAGCGAATGCATTCTAATGTACAGTCTCTCACTGAACACACTGAACCACGCTGGAGTTTGTTGGGTTTGTACTGAGGGCCGATAGCTATCTGACTTTGCACTATTTTGTAATTGTATTTAATAAAGTACTTTGTATGTTCATTTGAAACCTGTGTTTGGTGTATTTCATTTTGGGGTACTCATCCTCGATATTTTGTTTCTCTTTAATCAACACAACCGTCTCTCGCACAACAAGCCGCATACACTTCACCACACTGCAACAACACATAAGCCCAACCAACAGCACACAAGGACTGACATCGAACCGATACTCACAGCAAAGCTCAGCACCCGTTGTATACCAAGTTGAAGCTGCCAACAGAACACCACCCGTCTCAATATCCTACTCCCTCTTCACCTTACTAACCCATCCCAAGTTCTCGTTTACAGATCCACCAGAGCACCTGGGTACCAACTCCATTGGTGACGGTGCGCGGTACAAAAAAAATACCTTTAACATTTAACAGTCATGGATGTTTTGTCCCAGCAAGGGAGCAGCTCTTTAAAGTGAACTGTTCATGTGAAAAGTTATTTGGATTTGCAGGGCTTGGTGGAGTATTTGGTCAAATCCCTCAGTGATTACATCTGTTCCCAATGAAGTGCTTAAGGGTGCAGCAGGGGAAAAAGCCCGGCAGAATATCTTGGAAAATCCAGGGCCTAAGAGCAGCTGGCCCGATATCTTATAATTAAGAAAGGGTGGGTTGCGAAGAGTACCTGGATTATGCTCCCCTTAGGTGGGAAAGGGCTCTATACCTAAAGTTCTGTATTGGAATTCTGCCAATTGCCGTATTTTGGCAAAGATGGAACAATACCGTTTCGGCATCATGTATTCATTGCGCGAGGAAGCGCTTTCTGAAGCCTTTGTTTTTAAGTCACGCCTGCAGATCATTTGGTGATGCCATGGCAATGTGCCTGGACACTGCAGATGTAGAGGCTGTCCTTGCTACTACTAGTTACTTGAGTTGGGCAGCAAAAAACATATGAGAAAGGCTAAGGTAGTAGAACAATTCCTTGGAGTAGAGCAATCCCCTTGCATTAGTTGTCATTTCTGGTAAAATGTTGATCCTGATTTTATTTGCTTTCTCTGGTAAAATTATTAATTTGTTTTCTGATTGGAAGTGATTTATGAGCTAAGTGATTATGATGTTTTTGCATTTGTGGTTTTGTTACCTGTGTAATGCTTTTATGAGATTTTTGTCGAATTAAAGCTAATGAAGTAGGATTGACATCAGCATTAGCTCAATATTTGCCCTGATGCAAAAGTGGATCAACAACATTTCTTTTGAGCACCAGGGCAATTTAAGGACGGCTCCTTTTAATATGCCAAACTCCACTTGTCGAGGTGCAATGGTTTTTTAATGTGTCCCAGTGTTCTTAGAAATAGGGCAAACTTTGGGCAACTCCAGCACTCCCACCCACCTTCTCGGTTATCCAACCCATGAATCGTGTGTCAGTTGAGGTGTTCTCTGCCACTTTCTCAACCCTTTCCATGCTCCACTCTGCTATATCTGATACTCTTGATCTTTTTGCCCCTGTCACGAGGATCCACTTGAAGCCCAAAGCTAAGTGCAAATCCTGGTACGACTCAGACCTCATCACCCTTAAACGCAAGTGCAGGGTGGCTGAGAGGAAATGGTCTGCTTCCTGTACATCCTCTGACAAACTGGCCTGCCACCTGCTCCAAAGGCAATACCGGCTCTCTGTCTGCACCAAGAAGGGAGCCATCATCCAAGCCTGCATGTTTGCGGCATCCAACAACTCGGCCGAACTCTTTAAAATCTGCAAGGGGCTGGCCAATCCTGCTGCAGTCTCTACCTCACCTGTCCCATCGCAGGCCCTCTGCATGACCCTGGCTTCTCATTTCATCTCTAAAACTCAGGAAATCCTGTCCTCTCTCTCTTCTTCTCCTCCTCCTCCGTCTTCTCCCCACTCTTCCTCAGACCCTTCTGTGGCCACCGCTCCTACCTCCTACTCTGCCTTTCCCCTGTTCTCCCCTGGCAAGGTTTCTAGACAAGTCTTATCTATGAAAGTCTCATCAAAACAGGTTTTCCCCTGTTCCTCTAAAACCATCAAGGACCACATTGACACCCTGGCTCCTGCAACCACTCCTTCGCCACTGGAGTCTTTCTTTCCTCCCTGAAGCACTCCCTTGTGCACCGTCTTCTTAAGAAATCCTCTGCTGAACCTTCTTGTCCTTCTAACTACTGCCCAATCACCATCACATCTTTCATGGGTGAACACCTGGAGAAGCCGGCCATCTCCCAGCTTAATCTTCACACAGAATTGGTTTGTTGTCTCCATGACCATCACTCTGGCTTCATAGCTGCAAGAAGCACGAAAACTGCTCTCCTGAACATCCGTAAAGACCTGCTCTCCAACCTTGACTCCAATACCCCCTGTGTCCTCATCATACTTGTTCTCTCTTCTGCCTTTGACACGGTCAAACATGCCATCCTGCTCAGCCATCTCCGTTATAACCTGGGTATCACTGATCAGGCCGTGGCTTGGCTGACCTCTTTCCTCTCCGATCGACCCTCCCAGGTCCTACTTGGGTCCTTCCTCTCCGTTATCTTTATCTCTACCTGTGGTGTTCCCCAGGGATCTAACCTCTCTCACTGGCTGTTTAACCAATACATGGCACTTCTTTCCCACTGCATTGTCACTCTCTGCCCTAACTTTCAGTGCTATGCGGATGACACTCAGCTAATTTTTAGGCTCTCTTCCGCCACCTCTTCTCCTTCTTACTACTTTCATCTCTTACTGCCTGTCCGCTATCCAGGAGTGGTGTGCCACCAACGATCTCTGCCTTAATGCCAGTAAGACTGAAATTCTCCTCATCAGCACACTGGCTCCCTCCTTTCCTTTCACTCTCTGGCTGATCTCTCTTGGCCCTCTTCCTTCTCCCACCTGTGAGGCCAAAACCCTTGGGGTCATCTTCGACTCCACTCTCTCCTTCTCTCCAAACA
The DNA here is from genome assembly GCF_040938575.1 of Ambystoma mexicanum. Taxonomy (NCBI): domain Eukaryota; kingdom Metazoa; phylum Chordata; class Amphibia; order Caudata; family Ambystomatidae; genus Ambystoma; species Ambystoma mexicanum. Next base: position 1,662,737,383 of record NC_090932.1, read on the forward strand.
TTTCTGACGTCTCTAAGAAATCATACTACCAGCTGCACCTCCTCAGAGGTATTCTTCCTTTTCTCTCCTTCCCCAGAAGCTCACTGTCTCCAGAGCTCTGGTTCTCTCTAGGCTGGACTACTGCAACAGCCTCTTTCTAAATCTGCCTGCCTCTACTCTCGGCCCTCTGCAACTCATCCAAAATAGGACTGCAAGACTTGTCCTTGGCCTCACGCCCATGGATCGTATCTCTCCAGGACTGAAATCTCTGAACTAGCTCACAGTGGCTAAAAGGATTACGTTCAAAAGCCTCTGCATTGTCCTCAAGGCCTTCTGGGGCCTGGGGCCTCAATACCTCCAACTCGTTCTCTCTCTAAATATCTTCCTTCTCAAGCTCTTCGCTTATCCGCCTCTAACTCCCTCAGGGTCAGTCGCTTCTCCAAGAAAAAAGTTGGTGGTAGATCACTTTCTTTGGCTGGGCCTCCCTCTGGAATAGCCTCCCTGCCTCCCGGAAACTTGAGGAAAACCATCTCCGGTCCCGGAAGCACCTCAAGACCATCCTCTTTGCTTCTGCTTTCTCTCCTCTGCTCCCATGCTGAACTCCTGACTGAAACTGCACTGGTCACCTGGCTACCCTCTGATCTCGGGCCCGTGCTCCTTCCCCCACCAGTTGCATACCTGCACTGCCTCCCGGGCAACCCCTGCACTTGGGAGCTGTTTCTGTATCCCTACAGTCCCCACCAGCTCTTGACACATGATGTCTTCACTTACTTCTGCACTTGCCACTAGCTGGCTGCACTTTTACCTACTGTTTTATTTATTTTATTTATTCTTTACTGTTGATCATATGTATTGCACTGCCCCCTCTCCCTTCCCCCTCACTTACCCTCTCTCCCCTCCCCTGCACTTGCACGATCTCAATGTCACCTGGCCTAGTAAGATTGTTGTCTTCGTCTTCCCTCTGTTCCCCTCCCTTGCCTCATCGCGCCTTGAAACTCATGTTCATAGGTGCATTATAAATGCCATATCATATCATATCATAGTGCTAATACCATGCAAACTCTGCACTTGCAGCGGTACAGATTTTCTGTAATCTGGCTCCAGGAGTACTGTCTTGATGTTATCAAGGAACACTGCATTTTCTTCATTGGTTAGGTGTACTCTGTCCTACCTATAGAAATTAGTCATGTATAACTGTATGTTGTTGTTCGAAATCAATAACTGATTGTGTGGTCTCTCATGAATTCTGAAACTGCTACATTAACATTTCTCAGGATTTTTCAATTTTACCATTAAATCTGGTGGTCCATCTCCGTTTTTACCTTTGAGTTAGATTAAAAAAGATGAAGATGGTGTTAGGAAATAGTTCCATTAGTTTTTCCTTGTCTTGTTTCATCATTCAAGTAAGGGACACTCCTCGTACATTCCCCCAAATAATTGCCTCCACAATGAATTAGTATGACGTCTGGGTGCCCTGTACTACTCAGAATTAACAATTTTGGAAAAAAATGGAAACAACAGCCAACTGTCTCTCACAAGCCCCTCAGTTTTGAAAGCAGCCATGATATCCGCAGTATTTGTCTGTGTTCAGGAAAAGGATTCCTACTTTGAATTTCTAGTAGTTTGTATGAGTAGGGTATACCATATGCCGGTCCAGAAGCAAGGGTGTATTTTTAATGTTGTCACTTTAATTGTTTTACATATTCCTCCCCAGTTGGACATTCCAACATGTCCGATCACGAGAGTACCAGCAGTGATGATGTTATCATTTGGTTTGTGAATTCCTTGCCACTGAAGAAGAAGGCAACTCACATAAATAGCACTGCTGAGATTTGGCGTTTCTTTAGAGTTAATAAACAATGTTGCATGAAAGAGGCAGAGGAGGTACTTTGCACCTTCTGCAACAAAGCGCTCTACGCCATGGGACTTCAAATGCTCTGTCTCAAAAGCTTGGGGACATTGATCATGATAAGACATTTGGTGCAAGTCTTCTTGAATGATGTGGAACATGTACATTTGAAATTGGACTAGATGGTCTGGCCCATATGGTGCTGCAGTCTTTTTTTGACTTATATGTGGTCTTTACTGTAGCTGTGAGCTCTGGTTGTGCATAATCAACCTCCCCCTATTAAAGGTGCTGCTAGCAACAGCTAAAGCTTTCAAACATTTACAGCATTGGCACACTCTATTTGAAGAGTTATTAGAAATTCTAGAGAGATTGCGTCATTTTTTGTGGCATTGTCTTTTCAGAGTTGTCATTTTTGTTATTATTGTTATTTATATTTTCATCACCAGTTAGATATTTGAATATGTGTAACGTTGCTCATGAAAACACTAAGATGTGGGCTTTGAATGTTTTTTCCGAAATCTTTGGAACATCAATCATAATAAATCATGTGGGGCGAGTCTCCTGGGATGATGTGGATTATGTGTATTGAAAATTGCACGAGAGGGTAAGGCCCATACTGGAGGGCACTCTTTTTTGGCTTATATGTGGTGTTATGTCTTTACTGTAGCTGTGAACAGCGGCTGTGCAGAATCGACCTACCCCTATTAAAGGTGCTGCCAGCAACAGGCAGGGTCTTCAAACACTGGCAGCACTGGAACACTCCATTTGAAGAGTTATTAGAAATGCTAGAGAGGTTCAGAGAGGACGCTTTTCATGAAGTGTTTTCAGGTGTGGTGCTCCTATCTCTAGTAGTAGCACTTGGATGAGCAAGAGGCCTTACTAGGATCTTTTCTTTCTGATCCAATGTATCTGTCAGACGCTTTCATCAGCTTTACCCGGGGTACTTATTCAGTTGAAGACACTCCAGTATTTCTGAACTGAGAAAAAGCAAAGATGTGTGAAGAAGCTTGGGAACATCAATTATGATAAAGCATTTGTTGTGAGGCTCATGGGATGATGTGTATTGGAAATTGCATGAGATGGTCTGTGCCATACTGGGTTGTAGTCTTGTTTGGCTTATATGTGGTCTTATATCTTTACAGTAGCTGCAAGCTGTGGTTCTCCATAAGCAACTTCAGCAGTGGTGTATACTGCACAGACTCATGTGTTACCAACTCCTGATCTTTCCATGATGCAAGTCATGTGTAAATGATGTCTTGAATGGGTCGTCAAGAGAGGTGCTACATTTGAGGAATGGTAAACGTTAGCAGCTGAATCCTGATTACCTGATTTCCTGATTACCTGTTAGTCTTATTTCTTGTTTTTAGTGGCAGTTTTGTCCCCCTATTCCATTGCCCTCTTTCCTTCCCCCGAAATGGCTGTTTTAAGGGTCGCCTTTTAAGTTACAAAAATAGATAAAATTGAAGACAGACTGTAAAAATGTATTCCAAGATCTATTGTGATTTTTTTAATCCAGTTTCAGTACTTCAAATCTTCCAATTGTTTGCTTGTTTCTGTGGTTACAATGTTAACAGGGGAGGTGGTTTAGGTGTGAATAAAAGCACTCCAGTTGTTGCTCGTGTTAGCTTTGCACGTAAAATCCTGCAATTTATTGGCTGATGATGTAGCCGTGGCTACAAATAAACATTTTTTTAAAAATGCAACTTTGTGTATGGAATAACAAAACCCTTAAAATTCAAGGAAAAAACATTAGTTGCAGGGAAGTTAAGGTGAGCAATACCTTGTAAAATTAAAAAAAAGACTTGAAATTCAAGGAAAAAGCTTTAGCTGCAGGGACGTTAAGGTGAGAACTTAATGCAACAAAACCCTAGAAATTGAGCTAAAGCCAACTTAACTTTGCGCCCCTTGTTGTGCAGACTATGACCACACTGATCACATCACTGATGACATCCCTAATTAAATGTTGTATGAAAATAATGATGACATTACAAATCACATGACTGATGCCATCAATGGTGACAACACTGATGGCATTGTATATTACATCAATAATGGAATTAGAAATGATATCATTTATAAGTTAGCTCATCAAACCTTTGATTACCTTAATAACAATTTAGGCTGTAGACTTGGCAATGCAATGGCTGGGGTCAGCGGCCAGCACCAAAGGTCATATCTAGTGGTCCGCTAGTGTTCAAAATACCAATGTGCATGGTTAAAAGCCATGCCTAGTTGCTTGTCACTGTTTTAAAATATACAGTAGGCATCGTTGAAAGCTGTAGTGTCTATTACTATGTCAGAATATACAGTTGGTGCAGCCAAAGGCTGTTGCCACTAGTGATTATTGTGTTAAAGACCATGGCTAGTGTCTGGTTAGTGTTGGTAATATACAGTGGGCATGTGCAAAGGCCATCGCTTATTGCATTTTTTAAATTTAAAATGTACACTGGACATGGGCGCAAGATGTACAGACTGCTGAAGGTCAAAGGCCATGGCTAGTGATATGATATGATATGGCATTTATAATGCGCCTATACACCAGTCTATCAAGGTGCGACGAGGCAAGGGAGGGGGAACAGAGTGAAGACAGAGACAACAAATCTTACTAGGCCAGGTGTCATTGAGATTGTGCAAGTGCAGGGGAGGGGGCAAAGGAAAAAGTGCGAGGGGAGAGGGGAGAGGGAAGTGAAATACATAGGATAACAGTAAAATAAATAAAAATAAATAAATACAATAAATAAGAAGTGCAGCCACATGGTGGTAGGTGGAGGGGTAAGTGCAGCCGTCTGGTGTCAGGAGCCTATAGGGGGCTGTGGGACACAGAAACAGGAGGGGACCTGGGACCAAGAAAAGAGGGCAGCCAGGTGGCCATTGCAATTTCAGTTTCAGCCATGAGATCAGCAAGGGAGAGGAGGAGAGAAAGCAGAAGCAAAGAGGAAGGTCTTGAGGTGCTTCTGGAACCAGAGAAGGTTCTCCTCAAGTTTCAGAGAGGTGGCGAGGCTGTTCCAGAAGGAAGCCCCAGCTGAAGAAAGAGATCTACCACCAACTCGTTGCTTGGAGAAGCGACTGCACTTGGGGACTGTTTTTGCATCCCTACTGTCCACCACCAGCAATTGACACCTGATGTCAGCACTTATCCTTGCACTTGCCACCAGCTGGCTGCACTTCTCTTATTGTTTTCTTTTATCCCAAGAACTGCACTGTCACCACCCACCCTCCCACCCGCACTTTTCCCCTTCACCCTTCCCTGCTCTTGGGCGATCTGAATGACACTTGGCCTAGTAGGATTGTTGTCTCTGACTTTCCTCTGTTCCCCCTCCCTTGCTGTTTCCCACCTTGAAACACGTTATAAATGCCATATCATATCATATCATATCATATCATATCACTGCTGACATCACATATAAAATGAATTTTTATGAAAAGTCCCTACAAGGTGTTGGGTTTATAATGTTGGTAACAAGATGTTAGGGGTGATCGGGAGACCTATCTTATACTACTTAATCTATTAACGAATGTACTCATGTAAACAAAACATTGTATTGGAGTGTTGTTGTTAATACAGGAACCTTATCATCCCTAAACATAGGCAATGGCTGGAGAATGCACCGTAGAAGTACAATATTTATAGTCTTGTACATTTTGGATAGTAAAATAATGCATGCTACCTTATGAGAGGTTTCAGTAACGTTATACTTGTAATTACAAGCTAACAGTTCAAGACTTACTACTCACTTGTGCTAGTACAAACAATGCCTATGAAGACCCACAATGCATACAAATCAGAGGAACATACAGGGAAACTAAACTAAGCAAGATATAAACAGCATCACCAGAAAATGTTAATAACATTAAAGTTCATCTTCATGTGCACTAATTAATTGTGTGTTTGAAGCCTGCTTAATGCCCCATGTATGTGTACCATGAGCTGCGACCAAAACCAAGACCTTTAAAAACATACAAGGTTATTCACTAGATATATAGGACCTTTTGAATTGTAATATTCTGTCAGTGAACAAAACCACTTGGCCTATATATGTCAGGGAACTGAAACACGTGCCCAGATAAGTGATATGATATGATATGATAGTTTATTTATATAGCGCCTATACACAATGTGTTTCAAAGCGCTTCAAGGCTAAGGAGGGAAACAAGGGAAAATAAAATGACATTCTCATAGTCCATGAACAGTAATGATGTGAAATTAACTATCGTACTCGGCCTGACAACATTTCAGATAGATTTCAAGAGCTAAGACAGATACGGAGGGAGGGGGAGAGTGGGAAGGAAATGGAAACAGACAAGCGACTACCGTACTAGGCCTGGCAACATTTCTAGTAGAGCCGGAGAAAAACAAAAGGTGAGGGAGAGGGGTGCAGAAAGGGAGGAGAGGAACAAACAAGTGACTATCATACTAGGCCTGATCACATTTCCGATAGTGCTGGATGGTGGGGGGGGGACAAGCAAGGGGAGAGGGAGGAGACAGATGAGGTTGCTATCATACTAGGTCCAGGGACAATTCTGATAGAGTAAGTGCATAGAAAAAGAAGTAAGGATAGGAGGGGAGGAGATAGGAAAAGGGAGATAGGGAGAGGAGGAGAGAACAGAGAGTAAGCAGTCAAAAAGAGTGGAGAAGCAAGAAGGGAGAGCAAATACAATTGCAGAAGTCAGTAGTAACACATAATGTTGCAAGCCAGGATACAAGATGAAGATGGGAACAGCATGATTCAAGGCCACCATGAGTACAAGATGCAAAGGGAGTCCAGCATGAGAGTTGAGAAAGGGTGATGAACCGTGAATCAATGAAGTCCATAAAAGTCAAATCCAGCATTGGCCACAAGACGGTGATGGAGAAACAAGAATGTCCCAGGACAGACTCCTGCAGAAGAAGGCAGGAGGTGGGGTAGCGTGAGCAGGGTAGAAGATTCAAGCAAAACAGGCAAAACCTGTGTGCAAGAAGGGGGGGCACAAGGGCATATCACAGGGGGATCAGAGGGAGTGGGGATGGCCTGATGGAACAGAGGGAGTAAACACATGTTGGTGCATGCTTACCTGCTATCTGAGCAGGGGTGTGGACCCTGGGTCATCCTAGTCCGTACAGGTCCAAACAGGAATTGACCTTTTATTCATCTGTACTTCGCTCTGGTTGCCCGGGCGAGAGACACCCTACATCTAAGAGTTAAGAGCAGAAAGGAAGAGGCAGGGCTAAGAAGGTGGGTGGGCTTAGGCCAGGTGACCTAGACCCACTTGCACCTGCTCCCCATCTGCAAAAGAAAAGAGGGTGAAGGGCTGCTTAAGTAGGGAAAAGAGAAGCAACCAGGAAGGCACCAGGTGGGTGGGGCTTGCTAAGTGGGGAAAAGAGCGGCAACCAGCAAGGCACCCGGTGAGCGGGGCTTGCTAAGTGAGGAAAAGAGCGCCAACCAGCAAGGCACCAGGTGGGTGGGGCTTAGGCCAGATGACCTAGACCCACTTGCACCTGCTCCCCATCTGCAAAGGAAAAGAGTCTGGAGGGCTCCTTAAGTAGGGAAAAGAGCAGCAACCAGGAAGGCACCAGGTGGGCGGGGCTTGCTAAGTGATGAAAAGATCTCAAATCTCAATGATGACATCACAGTTTTTTAGTAGCGTAACTTTATCATAATGTCCCTTTAACAACGTGTTTTCAGAGAGTAGGGACTACAACGTACCAAGACCAGAACATCAATACAGTGTAGTAAGCATACTGAAGTTTGTCTATTAATTGCACAGGTGCTGCAGTAAACACTAGTAGAGAAGCATAATGTTTCATTTGTTACCCAGCAATGACTTACACTACAAACCCCATTGGTACACATTGCCCCATGGGGTTTACCCAGCTGCTTACCCGCGTTTGCAGCCTTTTTCCACGGACCCTGAAAAAAACGCCAATCCACTGTGCAAATATCCATAAGTGCGCCTGTAGCCCTAATCAGTTTTGAATTGGCGCCGAAATCGAGTTTTTACTAATCTTTGTTTACGTCCGCCATTGCCTGCCATGAGGACATGGCACTCTAAAATGGCCGACCCTTGCAACCTATTCTAACCATCAGCACAACTTTCCTACCTCTGCCTGGTAGAGCGATGTGATTGGGCAACTTGCCCTTCTTGGGAGCCTATCCCAGGCCGGCCGGCGAACGCCGGCACACCAGCAAAGGCACACCTTCTAAGGCACTAAGCCTGTTGTGCGCCTGTCTGGTGCCTTCGTGCCTTCGTGCCTAGGGCCACAAGCCCTGCACCTTGCCCTGCCTATCCACTAGTCCCTCCAACCGAAGGACCAACAGACATGCAGAGTAACAACCGCTTGCTACTGTCACTTTCTTCACAAACCCGTTGACTGGGTAAGCAGATTTGCTAACCATGCTTGAGACCTGATACTATTATTATTGTGTATATATGATTGTCTGCTGACTTACCTCTGATACTTCATATAATGCAAAACTGTACCTGTTGATCGGCCACATTTGATCTGACCACAATCTAGACAATTTGTGTAACCCTGCTACTATTACCAAGTGCAAACTATCTGCACCATAAGTATGTCTGCACCAATGTACTTGACAAGCCTGACGTTAGTCGCTGCGCCCATTGCATTTGCCCTGACCTGCTCAGCTAGTCCCAGTATAGTATATTCATGGTTACTATGACCCTGACTCATGGTTGCTATCAGCCCTGCCGATGCTAGATGAGAGTTGCTGTGCCTACTGCATTTAGCCTTCACTCATGTTTGCTGTGGTGCCCCACTATATTAGCCCTGCCTACGCTAGTTGCTGTGCCTACTGCATTTAGCCTTGACTCATGTTTGCTGTGGTGCCCTGCTATATTAGCCCTGCCTATGCTAGTTGCTGTGCCTACTGCATTTAGCCTTGACTCATGTTTACTGTGGTGCCCTACTATATTAGCCCTGCTTATGCTAGTTGCTGTGCCTATTGCATTTAGCCTTGACTCATGTTTGCTGTGGTGCCCTACTATATTAGCCCTGCCTATGCTAATTGCTGTGCCTACTGCATTTAGCCTTGACTCATGTTGGCAGTAGGGCCCTACTATAATAGCTATGCCTATGTCAGTCGCTATGTCCCACTACAATAGCCTGTACCGTGTAAATTGCTATGCCTATATTGCATAACCCTAGCACGATGCTACATATGAATGGCTACATCTTATTGGATTAGCCTGGCCCTATGCTTGATGCTGGCCTATACCTCTTAGCCTGCACCTAAACTTCCTGACCCACACCTCTACAGCAGCCCAAACATTAGCTTACTGCTGCCTCAGATGTACCAGCCCTGACAAGCTTTTATCCTATTAACAAGGACTATAGTGACTGTAAAAAGCCCTCTCTACGGTATATATTTATACCTGCACAAGTACGCACAACTCCATTGTACCCATCTTTGATTTACACTACTGACATTATTTTAACAGAAAACCTTGACTTGCTGGCCATCTCTGATGGTTACATGATGCCGCAGGCCCCGCCCTCTCGCTGGCAGTCCCTGTCAATTACACCATCCTGCGTACAGATAGACTTATCTCTCGAGGTGGAGGAATTGCAATTATTGCCAAAACCAATCTAGCTATGAGAGTAGTTACCACACCCACTATGAAATCCTGTGAGTGCCTTTCAGTCAAAGTACCTTTCGCCAATTCCCAATCATTAAATATATTTCTCATCTATAGACCGCCAGGCCCTACCGGAACCTTCCCGGAAGACATATCTACAGTACTGTCTAACAACTTAAAAAACACCATCCAAACTTTAGTGCTAGGTGATTTTATCCTAGGTTATAACAATATCAAGGACACCCAATCTACTGTCATAGCTAATACTCTGAAAGAACTAGGCCTCACTCAGAAAGTGAACCTACCTACTCATGATAAAGGTTGCATTCTCGACTGGATCACAGAGTACAACTGCAATGTTACCATTACGACTATTGCTGCTCAAATCTGGACTGACCACTATCGTCTGGCATTTACACTGGCAAGCAAATTAGACACAGCTCAGATTACCCCGCCTGCCCCGCCCACCTTCACGAGAAATAAAAAAAATATGACAGTTGACAAATTGCTACCCCACATAATACCAAAGCTTAACGATATACCAGACAACTCGGACCCTAACTCTCTAGTTGAACACTACAACAATATCATGAACACGGCCCTTGATAATATTGCACCTCTCAAATTAAGGAAGAGTAAGCCCAAAAACCACCTTAACACTTGGTTCACCACGCACCTAAAAAACCTAAGACTACTCAAAAGAAAATATGAAACTGCTTGGAGACTCTCACCCTCAGCAGAAAATAAACTAAACCTTATCAACATTTCTACTCAATATAAGAAAGACATCCTCCTAGCCAAACAGGAGACATACAACAACAGAATATCACAATCTAAATCGAGCATCAAAGAACTGTTCACTGTTCTAAAAGAACTGGAAACACCTATCTTACCGCAAGAAACTTGTACCAAAGATCAAATATGGTGCTCCAGTATCCAGCATGATTTAACAAACAAAGATTCTAACCTGCAAACCAAAATTGCCCTTAGGAAAGCCTCACTAGCGCCTCAAACTTCTCCCAGGTTAGCACCGCTGCCTCACTGGACACAAGAAACACACTTTCTTCTCTAAAGTTTCGGTCATTGAGATGGAGAAGGTCATACTGGGACTCAAACCATCCAACTGCAAGGGTGACCAATGCCCTGCACAACTCATTAAAGACGCTGCTAGAGAACTTGCGCCTTTCATAACCAAACTCATCAATTCCTCATTCACAAGTGGTACCGTCCCAAACTACCTGAAAGAATCTTGGGTACTACCACTCCTCAAAAAGCAAACCCATGACCCTGCTATAACTACTAACTATAGACCTACCACAACTGTGCCATTTTTTAAAATAAATTCTAGATAAGGTGGCTTACATTCAAATTAAGAACTTCTTGGAATCTAATCTCCTACTAGGATCTCGCCAATCTGGCTTCTGCCCCCAGGACGGCACTGAGACAGCGTTCATTGACCTCAAGACCCAAATAGACAAACTCAGAGATAAGGGTCAATCAGCCCTACTCCTCTTACTTGACCCATCGGCTGCATTTGACTTGGTTGACTATAAAGTCCTATGCAGCCACCTAGACTCTGCGCTCCTTTCTCTAAGGAGGCTATAATATGGATTGAGTCATTCTTGAGTAACAGGACTGTAAGAGTCTTTTCACCATCGGCATCAGCAGACCCTATCCCTATAACTTGTGGAGTACCCCAGGGATCCTGTGTGTCACCGACACTTTATAATGTATTCACCAAGCCCCTCTTTGATGAAATGGACCATTTGAGTATCGCCTACAAGAATTATGCCGACGATACCCAAATCCTCCCACCTCTTACTGGAGAGTATTCCCTTGACCTGGCCTTGGTGAATAGAATCTATGGCATTGTTCAGGCATGGATGGCCACCCATGGACTGTGTCTGAACGATGATAAAACTGAGCTTATCATCCTAGGCACCACAGCTCACTTATCTAAATTTAGCCCGGATTATGCCAACTTCATCATCGATGGGAATGACATTAAAGTTGCTAAAGAAGTGAAGACCTTAGATTTCTATCTAGACGTCACCCTCAATTTTACTAAACAAGTCAACTCGCTGGCCTCGGCTACTGCATATACTTGCAAATTAGTCAGATCAAGTAAACAATTCCTCTCCACTGACAGTTGCCTAATCCTCTCTAGAGCCCTCATACTTTCCAAATTGGATTAAAGTAATGCTCTTTACATTGGTGCGATTAAACAAATCATCCAAAAAATACAGGTACTCCAGAACAACGCCTTGAGAGCAGCACTCAATATGAACAGAAAGGAACATATCTCCTCCACCAGCAGAAAACACAAATGGCTCTCTAACTTTAACAAAATCCAACTTAAAATTGCCTGCCTCACCTATAAAATGTCTTAACAATAAAGCACCGCCATACCTTACCTTACAGTGTGGCGAGTACTTCAGAATACTCTTCATCCAATTAATTCTTCATTTCAAACAGTCGCTTCACATGCTCTTCTATTTCTTCATCTCTCCCTCTACAACGGGCTAATGCATTTAAATCCAACAATCGTTGCAGTGGTAACTTCCCAATTAACTTTTTCCATTGTCCTGACAAATATTCCCCCATGCATTCCACCAATACCTGTCTTTCGTTGTTTCTTCTGAAGTCATATAGGGATGCTAGCGTGGATACCTCATCATTATCATCTATATACATTTCCGCTTGTTCTTGCAGCTCACACTTTCTCTCCTTACTGATCGCGCTGCGAGTTACTCTCGTACATTCATTCTGCTCAATTCCACTCATGGGAGGGGCGGTTGGAGCAGTGGCACCCTCTTGATCGGGAGGTGCAGAGGGGGCAGTGAGAGTGGATCCATCTGCTGGGGCCGTGGTAATTGCGAAACAATCGGGGCTTGCTGGCTAGTGGGCAGTGCAGTGTCTGATGTAGCCTGTGGCTGTGCTGGTGTTTGGGAGGGGCTGAGCAATGGGAGGGGGTTAAGCGGCGGCTACTGCCGTAGTCTTTTTAGTTTCACTCCTCGGGCCCTGTTTTGTTTCAGTTAAGATTCTGTTTATTAATTTGTCCGATGAGTGTAGCTCTCTGTGTGGATATATTTTTTCTATGTTTAATTCATCGCGCCGTCTCACCTTTCTCAAGCTATTACTCCACTCCTCCTCCTCCTTCTCTTCAGCTTTCTCCGTCTTTGACATATGCCTGCGCGCATGTTTCTCTCTACTTCTAAATCGGAGCATTGCTTCCCTCCTCCAGTCCCTAAGGATATCAAGTGCTCTTTTATTTATGAACACCTTTTCCAGGTTATCTATACGTTCCATCTCAAAAATCCCATCCCTCGGCCACTGAAGATTTTCCTGTTTTCTGGTTTGCGTATGCCAAGTTTCACAAAACATTATTGCTCCAATACCATACTTTATGTACATATCATAAGACGGCGTTCCTCCCGGAGGTGCTTCCTGGCCAGTTTCCAAAGATTGTTCACCGCAGCGGAAAAATCCAGCTAAGGTGGACAATACCCCAGGCATGTTTTAACCTTACCCTTGGCTAATCAAACTTACTCTGGGTGTTTGATTTTGCAAAATCAACTCTCAACCAATATCAGGATTACTTACGAATCGGGGCACGACTCAGCTGATCAATCAATTTGTCTTTTCAAGACACAAATCGTCCACATACTGACGCAACCAATGACGTTGTGTCTGTGTATCTCGGCTCTGCCTCGTTTCGGGACCGTCGCCTCCTTGTTCACTGGCCAGGGTCGTTGATCAGGGATCAGCTGTGTGCAGATCTGCAGCAAGGAATCTCATCAGTTATGCAGGGCGCCCCGAACACCTCTTGATCCCGGCTCGATCGCTCCCGTTCTTGGCGCTCTTACCGCCTTCCTTATTTTGCAACGTACACGATGGAACAAGTGGGGTAGGGTCCCTATTCGGGTGCCATCTTGAAGGGGCCCCTGAGGGACCCTCGGATGTGGAAACAAGGCACAGTGACCACACACGATTAGATACGCAAGACACGAGGTTCTGTTCCCAAAATCTAGGGTTTATTGCAATACAAAATAGTCCCAGTTGGCCAAGTGGTCCCACGCCCCACGATGTGTGTCTAACAGACCTCGAGGGACGCAAGAGAGAGTGAAACGTACATCAGTTACATATATACAAACGGAGCATCTTACAATCAGTAATGACACATTTGATGCCGCCCCCAATTCATTTCCCTTTGAATTAGAGGCGATAATTGACCATCGTGATAAATATGACACCTTAGACCACCATATTTAGTAACAGTTTGCAATCTCCAGTTTTACAGACACCATTCTTTGTTTGCGAGAACACAGCGTTTTAGTTTTTCATGGGCAAGCTGCATGTAGGAGACTGGCACATACCAGGCCTCTCTATCTCTAAGTTTTGTTTCTCGCTCTAGAGGTCAGCCCGCTCTCCGGGGCCTCACTGGGCTCAGAAAGGGGGGCCGTAAAGAAGATCATAATTCAACTCTTTAAATGCTAGTTCCGTACATTACTATTCTTTCAGGAGACTCGCTGGCATTCGTATACTGATTAAATGCCTTGCTCCCTGTCTTCAAGGAAACGTGAGGGAGGGAATCGGGCATTCCTGTCTGGCTCTCCAGTGTAATGTTTCAACATGTTTCTTAGCCTTGGACCATTGAAGTGAAATAATATCTACAGCAAACCAGTTTTACATGAGGCAAAGGTGCAACGTTAGAGAGAGCAGAGAGAGAAAACAAAATGGCAATTTTGGTCATCTTAAAATGGCTTCACTCTAGTTAAACTAATAGCTATGTAATAACTAGTGACTAATTAATATATATTCTTACACTGTAAATGAGGCGGTTGGTCTTCGGCCAACCAATTATCATTCATTTCCGGACCCTCAAGGGGTGCTTAGTTTTTCTGGACTGACAGGATTAGCAGAAAAACCTCTCTCAGACCAACCTGATCATCCAACTCCAACTGCCTCCTAGTACCACGTTACAAACTTTCCATCATTGGGGGACATGGCTTCCCAGTTAAGGCAGCTCAATTGTGGAACTCCCTGCCTCCTGGCCTTAGAGAATATCAATCCTTCATTAAATTTAGACAGAATATGTCAAACTGGTTGAAGGAAAATGACAAGTAAAACAGCCCTGTTCTTGCCTTAGTACAGTTGCCACTACCATGTAGATGACTGCTTTAGTATCTTACCTACCATGCACAAGTCTGTGCATACTCTTCCTCGCTGTATATTCCTCTGTACTTTAACTTGCCTACTTTATGCTAGCCCATATTGGACACTTTACATTACATTCTTTTAACTGAATTATTTTGTATTTATCCTCTCATGCATTCCATACTGTATCTACCTCTTTGTATCTTATGTATCTTACATATCTATGCAACCCATGTACCTATGTAACTAAGCTGACCATCTCCTGGTATATTGTGCCCTGATGCCCCTGGGTCTGGGTCTGGTGCGCAATGTAAATAAATAAAACAAACAAACAAACAAACAGTACTGTGAAGCGTACATTATGTACTATGTATTGCTATATGTACACAAACACATTTTCTTTTCTGTGAGAGAACATATTGGAAAGGAAAGCTAGGCAGCACAAGCGGAAACCCTTCCACAACAGCATACGGCCATAGCAAAGGAAAGAAACTCTGAGCATAGCAAAAATGACAGCCTGTAAGCGAAAGTGGAAAAATTGGTAAACAATTGTGCCAACTGAAAGGTTGCGTACAAGGGTGTATTAATGACAAAATTAAACAGCACTAGCAGACCTGCACGTGTACCCCTTCCACATGTCAAAGGGCGCAATCCCCTCAAAATCCTTGTGATGGAAGACATGAAGTTGATACCGTAATGTCTTCCTCCCCTCACAACCAACTTGAGCAAATCCCCAATTCCCCACAATAAGTATCCACTTATGCTACCCGTTCCCTTTCCTAATTGAGTGTATGAATGTTTATAAGTAAACGTTAATAAGTGAACGGTTGTTGAGTGTATATGTGATATTGTTTTTTTGTAGAAATGCCGTTCTCACTCAGTGGCACGCTGTCCTCGTTGGAATGACCACATTTGAGGAAAAGGTAGGTGTCCTATGGACACCGCAGCTGCCCGGCCTATCCACAATGACAATGGAGGCATGACGCCAGCACGATCCGTATGTGTGCATGTTGTCCTCCACCTACTATAATGTGTGGGAGGGGACATTTGGTTGCTGTGCAAGTACACACATGTGCATATGTTCCTCTGTGTCCTAGTAACACTGCCACTGTGCAGCATATGCAAATGAACGTTAATTAGGTTGAGGTACTCACCCTCGGCACACAGGTACCTATACAGATAAACATTCCACATGCTATACCCTATAAACAGCCAGCGTCTCCCAAACTGCTCGGCACACATATGGCACCCTATTATTCTGTACAGAAGCGGCAACGGTATGCACATGCGCACAACGTATTCTGCCCAAAACGCGTCCTGAGCACAGCAGTTTGAAAGGAGAGCAGTGGCGACATCACCATGCGACTGCAACCATGCGGCGCGTGGGCCCTTATTACAGTGACACGATCCGGACCCATGGAACGCAACAAAGTACAGTGTTGAGGAACATAGGGAGTGTTTTTCGGAAAGTACACGCCTACAAACACACCACAACGTTCCGTTGCACATGCATGTAGGCTTTTGAACACTATAGGCCTGCTTAATGAGTGCAACTTCTCCACAGCAGCCCTACAAAAGGCCACACTGCTCCACAATCTGTTTGCAGCTTTTCAGAGCACAGTAGCAGGACCCATAGGTTTGGCGTGTAAGTGATGTTGGACCAAATGGGCTGTGCTACATTGCGTGTGCAAGCAATTGCAATCATGTCAGTCCGTCTCAGTTCGCACAGTAATGTAAAAAATTATGAACGGCCCTTCCTGTGACCCACACCCATAGGTGTGATAGTCCCCACTGTCCCAATGTCAAGGGTAGCATGCTGAAAATGGGCGTATTTGCACATGTGGTTCCCCAAGGACGGCGAGGACTGTGCCCCAATTAAGCAGAAACATTCCTCCTTCCCTTTCTGCTGTCTTCTTTCCAGCATGCTGTCATTGCATACTGTTAAAAAGTTCCACACACATCCATCCATAACATTGAAGAGCTCCCCATGTAACAGTATCAATTCTGTACAACAGTCCTCTGCGTACACACCACGCCCAGAAACATTATTGTTGCAATCCATCTACGTCAACACTCCCATTTCCATTACCGCCATCCTAAAAATCCCTGCATGTGGCTTTCGTGCTGCATGCAGGCGTGGGGGAATAACTTGCAAACAGGGTAGGGGGAGGTCATGCTAAGGGACGGCCCTTAAAAGAGCCTGTTTTTTTAGATGTTTGTCGAGAAACACCTTTTTTTTTGGTTTTATTTGCTTTTGTGTTTTCTTCTGCTCACATTATTACAGTAAACTCTTCACCACATCCTGTAGACGGGCAACAAAACTGCATTGCCAATTGGTGACAACAAAATGCCATTTCCTTGGAAAAACTCTGCATTTCCACAACTAATGAAGTCATTGTTGCAGAAGAACATTCCACGAGCAGAAAAAAAAGTATATATGCTTCTGTTGATGAGACACCTTCCTGCGTCTGGCTTGGAACAACCCCCATGAGCAGTGGCCCATACTCTTTGTGGTATTATGGATGAGAAAATCACTTTGGCAGTGGGAAAAAGCGTCTTCTCAATATCCAGCAATCGCCTCAGTCGACGGAACAAATGTAAGCAAGCAATGTAACCCATATGCTTGCCACCATAATGGATGACGATAACATTGACAGTAGCACAAAAGTGGCCAGATCTTCGCAAAGTGCATGCATATCAGCAAAACTGCACTCAGACACAGCATTCCACAATGCATCCACTCCTTCCAAACCAAAATTGACGTTGCAGTGTCTTTCCAGGGCATAGTTGTGCAGATCTATGAAAAAGGGATCACCTACACTCAACAATATGAATTTCGCCATGTCAGCCACCCTCTGTACGCAGAGTATAATGTACAACAGTTTGACCGCCCCTTCCTGTGAACCACTCCCACAATACCTGATTGGATAATCCCCACAGTGCCATGTTAATTGGGCAACATGGTGAGAAGGGCAGATTGTGGCATGTGCGCTTCCCAAAGTACCGCGAGGGCCGCACCCCTGTAAAGCTGAAGCAGTCCTTCTTCCCTTTGCACTACCTTCTCTGCAGCACTACATCATTGGTTTACACGTAAATAGGCACACACGCATCCACTAATCGCATTCAAGCCACCATCATCCTAAACTGTCACTCCTGTACAACACTTCAAATGTACCGTTACACATTCACAGTACAAGCGTTGTGCCATTCCAAAGCACGTCCACTACAAATTCAGTAAAAGTATGCACGATTTCTCCATCCACATACATTCACATGGCCACACAAGATGTGGCACATGTAATCCTGAAAGTATTGCGGAATCTGTTACCTTTTCATGATAGTGGGGGGTGGGTGGCAGGGGAAGGAATATGAAGCAGGGTAGGGGATTGGGTCTTCCATTGTAGATGTAGAAAGTTTTTTTTGTGCACGTGTGTGCAAGCAACTTTTTTTGTTTTTTCTCTTTATATGTGTTTCTGTTTGCCTCTCCTCACATTTTTACCACATTCTGCTCAATGCTTCTTGCACAGTGTAAAAGAAAATGGCATTGCCAAGGGCACTCAAGTAAATGCCATTTCTACGGAACCACTGCATATTTTGCAACCTCATGATCTCATAGTCGATGGAGAACATGCCAGCAGTCTCCATAAATTCACACATGCTTCTGTTTATAAAACAACTTCCGACCTCTGGCTGGGGACAAACTACACCGGCATGGGCCCATACTCCTCTTGGTGTTATGCATGAGAAAATAACCTTGCCAGTAGGAAAAATCTGCATCACTGCGTTCAGCAACCTCTTCAGGTGATGGATTAAATGTCCACACGACATGTAACCCAAATGTAGACCTCCATAGTGCACCACGACAAAGTCAACGTTCATGACAGAGGCCAAATATCTGGAAAGGTGAACCATCCCGCCGAAAATGCAGACATACTGACAGCCCCAGAAAGTGTCCACTCCTTCCAAGCCAAAAATTACCAGCAACAACACTTTGCACACAACACCTGTGCAGATGACGCACAAAGGTATCATCTACGATGAGCACTGTGCGTCTCTCCACCTCTACCAACCTCACGACACAGTATTGGGAAAAAATGGTACCTCCCCTTCCTGTCAAACACACCCTAAACACCTAATTGCCTATTTCCCGCAATTCCATCTCCATGGCCACCATGCTCATAATGGCAGCTTGTGGCACGTGCGCTTTCCCAGCTAGAGTGAAGGCCACAGGCCAGTAAAGCAGACGCAATACTTCTTCCCTTTGCACTGGCATTTTTGCAGCACTCCCTCATTGGGAGCTGTGAAACTTTCAAACACGCATGCTGCAATCACATACAAAACCTCTGCATTGCACACTATCATTTCTGTACACCACTCCATATTTACCGTTAAACACTCTCAGTGCACATTTGATTCCAAAACCCCTCCACCAGAAACTTCTGCTAAATAATGCATGATTGCACCATCCACAAAGAGGCTGAGGTGCACCCAGCAAACCTTTGGCCATGCACACAACACTGCAGCCCTTGCCCACACCCATCACAACTCTATGGATCCATGCATGCAACCACGTGGGCAGCTAACATTACGCACACACGTAACATACATAGTGTCACTTCTACCCAACTACCCCAAACCATGAAACACCCATTCATGAATACGTGTCACAATTAGCATAATCTGCAAACATACCACAGCCTGCACCACCCCTACCCACTGCCATTCACAAAGTATTGTGTCACTGACAGCTTAAGCACAAAATCTGCACAACATTGGGCCTAATTCAACCAATCAGCACGCAGCACACTATCCAAGCACATATAAACTGCACTTCAACCATACCCTCTTCCATACTCACAGTGTAGAAACACTGCACCCTGTGGCCACACTGCACAACTTCTCACTGCACCATCTCCTGTCATACAACAAACATTGTAGCATGTTCCAACTATCACCACAACCATGGAACACACAATACACACTTTTTAACTCACTTGTGCTGCTGTAGCACATCTACAATGTGCTCCACACACATTCTCCAAAGATGACCACCCTGTGCCTGATGCATTGTCAAACCTGCATTGTTGCAGTGAGTGTGCTCCTTGCACACATTCACCACACTGTAATGCAACCATGCATGTCAACATGTCACCAACAAACCACTCATCACATACGCACAACTGGCACCAGCACTCCTACCCAACCTCTGGACCGCAATGGAGATATACAGCATAAAATGCAACCGTCACCATAATCTACAAACATGACACTGTCTCTGGCAACCCTACACACTTTCATTCACATACTATGGTCTTACTCACTTCCACTCAGAAGGTATTGTGTCACTGCCAACCTAACTACAAAATGTTCACAACATTGCCCCTACTCCAACCAATCTGCACACAGAACACTATCCAAGCACATATAAGCTGAACTTCAACCATACCCTCTTCCATACTGACAATATGCAAACACTGCACCCAGTGCCCACACTGTGTGGCTTTTTACTGTGCCATCTCCAACCACACATGAAAAACTTTACAATGTTCTAACAGTAACCTCACATGCAAAACCAAACATACATGCATGGTAGCTCACTTCTGCTGCTCTACTGCATCAGAAATGTGTTCCACAACCATTCTGTACAAGTCACCACCCTCTAACTCATGCAGAGACAAACATGCATTACTGCTGTGGATGTGCTCAAGCAATAGGCTCTTGAGTGCATGGCCTATGGCCTACGGCCTTCGGCCATGCACCCAATGGTCTAGGCTTTGAACACACCCATCGCAACATAATGCCACCATGCATGTCACCATATCACCAACTATGACAATCCACATACACACCACTACCACCAGCACTCCTACCCAACCTGCGCACTGCTATGGAATTGTGCATCAAAAAATTGCAACAGTTACCATAATGTAGAAAGAAAACACTGTCTCCTGCACCCCTGTGCACATTCATTCACATAGTATGGGTGAACCCACTTCCATTCACAAAGTATTGTGTCATTGCCAACCTACCAACATACTGGTTGCAACATTGGCCCTACTACAACCAATTTGCACACACCATACTCTGCAAGCAGCACTCTCTACCGGATGCAGAGTCACCAAAATTGGTTTGCTGCGGTGGGTGTGCTGAAGCTCTAGGTTCTTGAGTGCATGCCCTACGCCCTACGACCTTTGCCCATGCACCCAATAATCTAATCCTTCAACAGACCCACCGCAACTTCATGCACCCATGCATGCCACCATGTGCTCAACCATCCGCAGAGCACAGCCACGCGCGCTCCCACCCAACCTATGTGCAATTCACTCCCCTTCAGAAATTCACCTGCCACCACTCACCATGGAAAGAAGTCACTGCAAACAGGTCGCGGCACAAGTTATCGGGCCATTAGAACAGATGCCTCCAATCATCACACAACATTTTTTTTGGCAAAGTCTGGTGAGGATTCTGCCAAGGGGCACAAAGTTATGAGCTGCCAAAAAGTTCTCTTCCTATGAGTTTAGCAACTTAACCATAACTGCACGGCTGCTACCGCGGGCCGTGTAATACATATACATAGATATTACACGGCCCGCAATAGCAGCGGTGTAGTTATGGTTAAGTTGCTAAACTCATAGGAAGACCACTTTTTCGGTGGCTTATAACTTCGCTCACGTTAGAGGAATCTGCACCAAACTTTATAAAAAAGTATATGGCCCGCTCTGAATTTTTTCAGCTAGTTTGTTGAGGTTTCGTCCAGGGGGATGAGTTATAGGGGGTCCCAAACGTTTGTTTTTTCCATAGACAGAATGGGCAAAAAATGTGCGCACGACTGCAGCCTGAACGGCTGGACGGATTTGCACCAAATTTGCAGCAGTAGCGGGGGCTCGATTCAGAAAGTGTGCTTCTGAGTGTTTGGCGGAAATCCAATCAGTACTTTTGTTGCAAACATCTAAAATGTACATCCCAAAAAATGTGTGATATCTGGGTCTGCTCCACGGTCCCATTACCCTGTTCGCTCCGCGGACAGAAGTGTCATTGGCTTACGGTACGGCATGCTATCGCAGAAGTTTGGACGCAGCCTTGGTTGGCTGGAGGGAAACGTGGTGTAAGTCAATGTTTTTTGGGAAAGCCGTCATGGTGTATTGGAGGACAGTGCGGTGGTCGAAGGGTCTGTAAAATGTACCATACAGAATGCATTGGCGGCAATAAGGGAGGGTATGGGTGGGGGAGAGGGAAGTGCTTAATGTGACATACGTAGGCCAGTACTGTGTGTGGTGATTGGAGGCAGCTGTCATAACGACCCCATAGCTTTTGCCGCAACCTGTTTGCGGCGACCTCTTTACGTGGTGAGTGGTGGCAGGTGAATTGCAGAAGGGGAGTGATTTCCACATGACATAGGGTGGGTGGGAGCACGGGTGGCTGTGTGCTGCGGATGGAATGTGGTTGTTGGCAACTTGGTGGCATGCATGGGTGAATGAACGTGTAGTTGGTCTCTGGAAGGATTGGACTAATGGGTGCATGGGTGAAGGCCGTAGGCCGTAGGGTGTTGGGCATGCACTCAAGGGCTTAGGGCTGCAACATACCCACCACAGGAACACATGTTTGACTATGCATTTGGTACAGGGTGGTGCTTGTATAGTGTGGTATGTGCAGATTGGTTGCAGTAGGGCTAGTGTTGTAACAAGAATGTGGGTAGGTTGGCACTGACACAGTTCTTTGTGAATGGAAGTGGGGACGCCCATAGTAAGTGAATAAAAGTGCACAGGGGTGCAGGAGAGAGTGTTTTCTTTGCACATTATGTTCACTGTTGCATTTTGTTGCTGCATTGCTGCATGGTGGTGCGCAGGTTGGGTAGGAGTGCTGTGGTAGTGGTGTGTATGTGGATGGTGGGAGTGGGTACCATGGTGACATGCATGGTGGCATTGCATTGCTGTGGGTGTGTTTGTGACCTATGCTGTGTGCAGATTTCTTCAAGTAGGCCCAATGGTGTGAAAATGTTGTGGTTAGTGACACAACACTTTGCGAATGGCTTTGGGTAGTGGTGGCGGAGGCTGTGGTGTGTTTGTGGATTCTGGTAATTGCGACCTGTTTTCATGCATGGGTATTTTGTTTGCGCTTAATGTTAGCTGCCCACATGGGGCGTTATGTTAAGTGGTGCAATTTGGTGTTGCTAAGTGCCATGGCGCTGTACAGGTTGGGTAGGAGTGCTGGTTGCAGTGGTGTGTATCTGAATTGTCGTACTTGCTGACATGGTGACATGTATGGTGACATTACGTTGCTGTGGCTGTGTTCAAGTCCTAGACTATTGGGTGCATGGCAGAAGGCCGTAGCCCATAGGCCATGTACTCAAGAGCCTAGGCCTTGAGGACACCCATGACAGTAAAGCATTTTTGAATGTGCATCAGTTAGAGGGTGGTGACATGTAAAGAATGGTTGTGGAGCACATTTCCTCCGTTATAGCCCAGTGTTGCAAACAGATTGTGGGTAGGTTGGAAGTGGCACAATACTTTGTGAATGGAAGTGGGTATGCCTATAGTATATGATTGAAAGTGCACGGGGATGCAGAAGAGATTGTTTTGTTTGTACATTATGGTAACTGTTGCAATTTGTTGTTGTATAGCTGCATGGTGGTGCACTGTGTCTGAAGATGCTGCAGTGAAAAGTCACGCAGTATGGGCTCTGGGTGCAGTGTTTGCATACTATGAGTGTGGTAGAGCTGAGGGTGTGTCCAAGGCCTAGACTACTGGATGCATTTGCCAAAGGCCGTAGATCATGCACTCAAGAGCCGAGGCCTTGAGGACACCCATGGCAATAATGCATTTTTGAATGTGCATCAGTTAGAGGGTGGTGACATTTACGGAATGGTTGTGGAGCACATTTCAGCCGCTATAGCCCAGTGTTGCAAACAGATTGTGGGCATGTCGGAAGTGCCACAATACTTTGTGAATCGAAGTGGGTACGCCCTTAGTATGTGATTGAAAGTGCACATGGATGCAGGAGAGATTGTTTGGTTTGTATATTATGGTAACTGTTGCAATTTGTTGTTGCATAGCTGCATCGCGGTGCGCTGTGTTTGAAGATGCTGCAGTGAAAAGTCATGCGGTGCGGGCTCTGGGTGCAGTGTTTGCATACTATCAGTATGGTAGAGGGTATGGGTGAAGGGCAGTTTATATGTGCTTTGTTAGTGTGCTGTGTGAAAAATGCCTGCAGAATCGGCAAGGTTGTAAACATGTTGTGGTTATGTTGGCAGTGACACAATACCTTCTAAGTGGAATTCGGTAAGACAATAGTATGTGAATGAAAGGGTGTAGGGGTGCCGGAAACAGTGTAATGTTCATACATTATGGTAACTGTTGCATGTAACGCTGTGCATGTCCATTGCGGTCTGGAGGTTGGCTAGGAGTGCTGGTACCAGTGGTGCGTATGTGCATAGTGGTAGTTGGTGACATGCTGACATGCATGATTGCATTATGGTGCAGGGAATGTGTGCAAGGAGCACACCCCCTGAAGCAATGCAGGTTTAATAGTGCATGAGGCACACAGTGGTGATCTTTGGAGAATGGGCTTGGAGCACATTGTTGATGTGCTATAGCACTACAAGTCAGTTGTGAAGCGTGTATTGTGCATTCCATGGTTGTGGTGATAGTTGCGCAGCACGAGATGGTGCAGTGAGAAGTTATGCAGTGTGGGCACAGGGTGCAGCGTGTATGTAATGTGAGTATGGAAGTGGGTATGGTTGAAGTGCATCTTGTATGTGGTTGGTTACTGTGCTGTGTGCAGAATTATTGAAGTAGGCCTAATATTGTGCAGCTCTTGTGCGTAGGTTGCCAGTAACGCAATACTTTGTGAATGGCAGTGTGTAGGGGTGATGCAGCCTGTGGTATGTTTGTGGATTCTGCTAAGAGGGTCATGTTTTCGTCAATGGGTGTTTTATGGTGTGGGGGAGTTGCGTGGAAGTGCTGCTAGGTATGGTATGTTTGTGCATAATGGTAGGTGCCCACATGGTCACTTGCTTGGATGTATAGTGTGCTGGTGGATGTGGAAAGGGTTGCAATGCTGTGTGTATGGCCAAAGGTGTGCTGGGTGCGTCTGGGGATCTTTGTGGATGCTGCAATCATGCGTTATTTAGGAGAAGTTTCTGGTGGAGGGGCTTTGCAACGAAACGGAACATGTACTGAGTGTTCAACAGTAAATATGGAGTTCTGTATGCAAATGACAATGTGCAGAGGCTTTGTATGTCATTGCTGCATGCCAATGGGGGAGCGATCCTGTGCATAGGGAAGAAGTATTGTCTCAGCTTTACTGGGCCGTGGCCCTCACTGTATATGGGAAAGCGCATGTGCACATCCTGTCATTATGAGCAGCGTGGAATGGGAATAGGAATTGTGGGAAATAGGCAAGTAGAAGGTGTGGTTCACAGGAAGGGGCAGTACCATTTCCTCCCAATACTGTGTTGTGAGGGTAGTCGAGATGGAGAGACGCACAGTGCTTATCGTCGGTGATAACTTTGTGCAGCATCTGCACAGGTGTTGTGTGCAAAGAGGCGGTACTGGTAATTTTGAGTTGGAAGGAGTGGACCCTCTCTGGGCCTGTCGGGGTCACTGTATTATTGGTGGGATGGGTCGCCTTTATAGATATGTGGCGTCCGTCAGGATGGTTGACTTTGTTGTGCTGCACTATGGAAGTCTAATTTTGGGTTACTCATGCATAACACCAAGAGGAGTTTGTGTCCATGACGGTGTAATTTGTCCACAGCCAGAGGTCAGAAGGTGTGCTGTAAACAGAAATATGCGTGAGTTTATGCAGACTGCTGGCATGTTCTCCACCCACTATGAGATCATGAGCTCACCCAATTTGCAGTGGTTCAGTAGAAATGGCATTTATTTGAGCGCCATTGGCAATGCCATTTTCGTTTACACTGTGCAAGATGCATTGACCAGAATGTGGTAAAAATGTGACGAGAGGCAAACAGAAATGCATATAAAGAGAAAATAAAAGAAAAGTTGCTGGCACGCACGTCACAAAAACATCAACAAAAAATAATACTTTCATACATCTACGATGGAAGACTGAATCCCTTACCCAGTTTGATATTGTTTACCCCCACACTATCACAAAAAGGTAGTGCATTACGCGGTACCTACAGGATTACACGTGACACATCCAGGGTGTCTATGTGGATGTACACGGATGGAGAAATCTTGCATACTTTCATTGAACTTTGTATTAGACGTACTTTGGAATGGCACAACATTTGTACTGTAAGTGCGTAACGGTACATTTCAAGTGTTGTACAAGAGTAACAGTGTTGGATGATGGCGGCTTCAATGTGACCGGTGGATGCATGTTTGCCTATTTATGCGTAACCCAATAAAGTAGAGCTGCAGAGAACATATTGCAAAGGGAAGAAGGACTGCTCCAGATTTACAAGGTTGCGTACCTCGCGCTACTTTGCGAAGTTGCACGTGCCAAAATGTACTCCTTACACCACCTTGTACAATTGCCATGGCAGTCGGGGGATTGGCCAATCAGGTATTGTGGGTGTGGTAACAGGAAGGGGAGGTGTAACTGTTGTACATTATATTCTGCCTACTAAGGGTGGCTGACATGGTTGCCTGTTTTGCCATTGTGCTCATATCTGCATACCATTTGTTTGATTGATCTGGGTGGTGTGGGTCTTCTACTGCAGCTAAACCCAGGCCATGATATTCATCGTACCTTTTCCACCCACCCCCCTTTTCCACCCCTTCTTCCCCCTTAGACCAGTCTGGGTTTTTTAGTAACTTCTGATACCTAATGGGGAATCTTCCAGTTGCTGCTTTTACACTTCTTTCATTATTCGGCTGTTGGTACATCATGTCAGGTAATGGTGTAGAAGTCTGGGTTTCATCATACAAGTAATCACCACTTGAGGTAGGCTGTGAGGTTTTATGGACATTAACATGTGGCGTCATTACTGCATCTGTGCTAAGATCGTTCATAACATACTCATTGAATTAATGATCCGGAGTGTCAATTACCGAGTATTCAACCAATGGGAGTCTGATGGTTTTGTTTTTGTGTAAGGTAGTAAGGTCTGTGAACACATTGTGGGGCCGAATTAGTTTAAAACCATCCAATACTAGTGGGTACTTTTTGTCTATCACTCCCCCCCCCTCTTTTATGGCAATAGAAATAAAAGACACTGCCCAGTATGGACCAAGGCATACCAACATTGTTGATAACACCACAGCTACAAAGCATATGCCACACTCATAGGAGTAGGTTCTAGTTGCACTAATATTTCCCCTATTGCTATCTACAGATGAGTAGTTGTCATTGAAGGCCCTCCTATCAGTCATGTATGTACCTATAGAGTGAGATATAATGGGTTAAGTACACATTGATTTTAATATTTACTTTTCATTCTTTATTTAAAGCATCTTAGTGCAAGGTGAGTTCAGTAGAGAAAGTAGAGAAAGAGACAGAGAGAAAGAGAAAGAGAGAGAGAAAGAGAGAGAGAGAGAGAGAGAGAGATAGAGAGAGAGAGAGAGAGAGAGAGAGAGAGAGAGAGAGAGAGGGAGAGAGAGAGAACAAGCTACAAGTGATATAGTGGCAAATAATAATAATCTTGTACATTTATATACATTTCTACTCTACCATATTTTTCATTATGCTCACTACTTCTCTTGTGCTACTTCATATTTTTGTCGTACTATGTTACCCCTACCTAGTAGCATATTTATTTTTGGAGCATCTCAATAACCTCATGGTACAGCCATCGCCTGTTCATCCTGTTTCTCTCCTTGTGTCATTACACTATCATGTGCTTTTTGTATGTCCGAGAGATGTATCCAGTATTTCAGGCCCTTTAATTTCACTGCAGTCTGTGTGCAATATACTATTTGATATGGGCCATTAAATCTTGGAGCATTCCATCATCTCACGAAACTGCACACGTACACCATCTGCCCAGGCATTAATTGTGTATTGAGGATATCTGCTGCGGCTGTTACTGTACCTGTTTCATTTTCTCGTGTAAATGGTAGTGCAATTTGTTTTGCTATACTCCTTACTGCTCTTGCCAACTGTGTCAAGTATTCTTGGAATTCTTCCCCTAATATTGTAGCTGTTTTGTGAGTGTCTGATGTTCTCCTAATTGGAGATATTGGCCTGTGCATGTGTCTCCCTGTCACTCCCTCGTGCAGGGACAAGTGCTGGTCTTTGCTTGGCTGTGTTCTCAATTGGAATAATGCAAGCGGTAATATACACAGTTTTTCTTTAGTGTGTGGCATAATTTCGACAATTTTCTTTTAAGGAGGCAGTTTATTTTTTCAACCATCCCATTGGCTTGTGGATGGTAAATCAAACACAATTTGTGCTTGATGCCCAATAAAGATGTCACAGCCTTAAATAAGTCATTTACAAAGTGCATTCCATTGTCGGAATGTATGACATCACAAATTCCCCATCTCGGGAATACCCCTCTTACTAAAAATGTTGCCACCCATTTTGCATCTGGGTGGGCGCAGGGCCCTGCCTCCACCCAGTGCGAACAAGGGCAGACCACCACTATGAGATATATTGCTCCATTGCACCTTTCTCCCATGTCTGCATAATCAATATGCAGTTCATGGAACGGCACGATGGGGCGGGCAGAGTCCCTCTCAACATTCATAAAGTCATTCCTGAGTTATATTTTGGCATGTTGTGCACTCCATGGTTAGTTTTGCCACATATTCTTGTAGTCCTGGAACAAACCAATCTTCTTGTATGTTTGCCACTATGTGTTGTTTTGCTGTGTGGGCTGGGAAGTGCAGTTGTTGAAATGCTATTTGTAGCAGTTCTGGAGGCATTACTACATTGCCTGTGCAATTTTGGCACCACAAGAGGTCTGTAGCTGACTGGGTGCATCCTCTTGTAACCCATAATTCCTGTTCCTCACTTGGTGCTCTTTTTTGCAGGTCAATTATCTGTGATATGGGCATTGAGTTATATCCTCTTTCTTTTTCCTCTTCCACATTTGTTTTTAATATGAATTCTCTTTTTAAATATTTGTTAAAATACGCTGCTTCTTTCGCAGCAGTGTCTGCTGCCGCGTTTCCCAATGAGATGACGTCACTGCTATTAGTGTGTGCCTGGCACTTCACCAGGGCACTACCGTGGGTTCTGCTAATGCTTCTATTAGATCCTTCAACAATTCTGCATGTTGCACGGGGGACCCATCTGCTCTCCTGAAACCTCTCTGTGCCACTGTTGTAGGCTAGGGGCTTGTGTCCTAAAGATGATTTTTTGCGTCAATACAGCTGCCAAGAGTGTTCTGTTGCAGTGTGAAAAATAGGAAGAACTTGTGGTCATAATCATGGGTTGCTCGAACTGGTGCCGTGGGGATGAGTTGTTTGTTTGTTTGTTTGTTTGTTTAGTATTTATTGTGCGCACCGGACCCTAGAGTATAAGGGCGCAATAGGTAAGAAAATGTACAGCTTAGAGCACAGTTACAGGTTACAAGTTGCAAGGTCATCGGTTACAGGGATCTGATGTGACAGGTAACAGGCAGTGGGAACAAGTTTATGCATTCATTTAACATTTGTTGTCGTCAACCAGTTGATCACATTTTGCCTGAATTTGGTAAAAGATTGTTCTAGTCTCATAGTGATGGGTAGTTCATTCCACAATTGAGCGGCTTTGACTGGGAAGCTAGTTCCGCCTATGGTGGCAAGTTTAAATCAAGGTACTTGGAGATGATTGGTGTTGGCTAGTCTTGTTTGTCTTGTGGAGTGAGTTCTGGTGAATCTGTCCTTCAAGTATTGTGGGGCTTTATTATAAAGTGATTTATGTGTAAGGGATGCTGTTTTGAGTCTGATTTTCTCGTAGATGTAGAGCCATTTATGTTTCCTTCTTGTCTCTTGGGAATGTTCAAAGCAGCTCGGAGGGCATTGTTTTGCTGTATCTGAATTTTGTTAATGGTGGATTTAGTGCCTCCTATGTACAATGCGTTACAGTAGTCTAGTTTGGAGATGATTAGGGCTCTGGCTAATGTTAGACAACTGTGCTGAGATAAGAATTGCTTTCCTGCTCTAATTAATTTACATGTATAATCTGTTGATGAGGCTAGGGAATTTACCTGTTTGGAGAATGACAAGGTAGAGTAAAGGTACATACCTAACGTTTTTACTTCTTTGGCTACTTGTATACAGTTCTCATCGATGATAAAGGAGGAGGAGTTTGTAATTAGTTTATTAATGAGGGGAGCGGTAGCTAGGATAAGAAGCTCAGTTTTATCATCGTTCAGGCATAAACCATGGGTTGCCATCCATGCCTGAACGATACTGTAAATTTTGTTCACCAGTGCTAAATCCTTTTCGTAATCCCGTGTGAGTGGGAGGAGGATCTGGGTATCGTCAGCGTAGTTAGTATACGTGACACCCAGATGATCCAAGTCATCAAACAGGGGCTTAGTGAAAATGTTATATAGTGTTGTTGAAACGCAAGATCCCTGTGGCACTCCACAGGTGATGGGGATGCGGTCTGCAGCTGCTATAGGAGAGAAGTCCCTCATGGTACGGTCACTAAGGAATGATTGGATCCACACTATAGCCTAAGTGGAGAAGTGTGCTGCTTTATCTAGGTGATTGCACAAGACTTTATGATCCACTAGGTCGAAAGCGGCAGATAAGTCTAATAGCTGGTTTTCCAGAATCTCATACTTTATCTATTTGGGCTTTTAGGTCAATCAAAGCAGTTTCTGTGCCGTGCAGTGGACGGAAACCGGATTGACAGGAGCCTAGTAGTTGGTATTGTTCCAGGAAGTACTGGATTTGGATATATGCCATCTTGTCCAGAATCTTCAAGAGGAACGGTACGGTAGTAATCGGTCTATAATTAGTGGGTATGGCTGGGTCTAAAGTTGCCTTTTTAATGTTCTTTCAATGTGTCAAAAGCTGTGTTCATTTCTGGGGTCCACAGGATCCCTGAACTCTCTTTCTGTGCTTCTTTTAGTGCCTGTAGCAATGCTCTGGTGTATGCTGCATAATCTAGTATCCATGCTCGGCAATAATTACATATGCTGAGAAATGTCTGCATGTCCTTCACTGTGTGGGGCCTGATGGTGGCACATACTGCTGCTGCCCTGTCTGGGAGTATTTGTTTATCATCTTTTGATATCAGTTGTCCCAAATATAGAAATATAGCACTTCTCCTAGGCAGTACTGTAATTTTTGTCTGTCCACCTTGTACCCCTTGTAGGCCAGTAAATTTAACAATGTGATTGAGTCTGCCCTGCACTGTTCCTCATTCTCCCCGCATAATAAAAAGTCATCTACATATTGTATTATTGTGCTCTTTGTGTCAATGTTCCCAGGTCTTCATGTAGTATCCTATTTAAAATGCTTGTGCTCTCACAATATCCTTGGGGCAATCTGCAATGCTAATATCTATTTACCCCCAGGGTAAAGGCAGTCAGGTGCTGCGATTCTGGTTCCAGGGGTACTGAGACTGCATTTTTCAAACCTACCACTGTGAAACACGTTTCTGATTTTGGGATGCTGCATAAAATTGATATAGGGTTTGGGACAAGTGCGAATTCTTATTGTATCACTTCATTAAGTGGGCATAGGTCCTGTATCATCCTCCAAGCCCTGACCTTCACTTTTTCAATTGGGTAAATTGCCATATTACAAGGTGAATTTGATGGCACAATTATCCCTTGTCCTAACAGGGCGTGTATGATCTCTTTTATTCCCTCCTCTGCTTCCCTTGACAAGGGGTACTGTTTTACTCAGGGCCACACCGCACCAGATTTGAGCTTGATTTCAAAAGGGGTTACTTCTTGTAAAAGCCCTATATCATGGGGATTTGTCGTCCATAATCTGGTTGGCACTTGTTGCATGTCTTCATCGAAAAATGTTGGAGGTGTATGACGATGGCCATCAGGGGGTTTGTCACTCGTCTGTTTTGAACCATTATGCCAGAAGGAATACAAATTTACATTATGATTTCCCCATCAGTGTCACTGTCAGTGAATAATTCCTCATCTGTTAGGTCACGCAGCGCTGTGTTGGGATCTATGCATAGTACGATTCTCCACTCACACCCATGCGTGTACAACCCCATCACTGCTATTCGATGAGCGGATACTTGCACACCATGCAAACCTAGGGACAATATCGACCCTGGTACTACCTTGGGGACAGTCACTGGGCAAAACACAAAGTCGGAAGGTACACACCACTCTTGTCATGTTATTTCAGACACTGCTTTTGCCAATACTTGTATCCCTTGTATGAACATGCCTAGGTCAGTTGGCACTCCCTGAACCAGTATTTCATTAGCAATTGTGTTAATCAGCAACATTGCTCTCATGGCACATATACCTGGTGTAGAGCACACTATTCCCCTTTCTGTGAAGCAGATGGTCATGTTAAGCTTACTAAGGAGGTCTCTCCCTAGCAAAATTATTGGCTAGTCTTTGTGGTACAATGGGGGTGCTCACACTGTTTTTTCCCCCCACTGTTACGTCCAACTCTTTAGTGTCAGGAACCGTGACCCCCGCCCCTGAAAATACCTGCGTTTTCCATTTTGTGTTTGAGAGCAAAAATGGGCCTTCCTTTAGACACGATTGTCCACCCCTGAATCCACCATGAAGATGGACTGCTTGTTGCCTATCTCTGCCCCCACCGTGGTTCCTCGTCTGGGCTTAGGGTTATCGATAGGATTGGACACGCAAGTGTTCTCTGTGGGCTGTCATATTCTGAGTGTCTGGGGGTTTCAGGGTGGGTAAATATGTTGTCCCCCATCACTGCTGCTACTCTGAATGGCGCTGGCGTGCCATTTGCGTGGTAACAAATGGGTTACTGTGGGTGTTTACCATGTGGTTCTGTCATGTTAGTCACTGCTGTATGCCTTGTGGTGGTCCCTCTGCTCTTGTGAGTAACGAGGATCAATTTGTTCTCATCTGTATCCACTCATAGGTAGGCCATAGGGGCTACCTGGGTGGGAGTGGCCATACTGTTGTTCATTCTGATAATATGCCATGGGGCAATTGTGACATTCCCTTGCAATGTGGCCCCATCTACCACATGACCAACACACTCTTTGCCCTCCCCCTTGAGGTCTTTGGCCTCCATGCACTCCCCTTTGTCGCTGGTACCCACCCTGTCCTCCTCTTCCACCCCTTCCTTGCCATTGGGGCCCTCCATATTACTCAGCTCCAGCCCATTGCGCTTGTCCGTTAGTTGCCCAGTGGCTGCCATTCTTGCTTGTATTTCTATTGGCACCTCCTCTCCATCTCCCTGCCGCTCCGTGGGGAGGGCCAC
Organism: Ambystoma mexicanum; assembly: GCF_040938575.1. NCBI lineage: Eukaryota > Metazoa > Chordata > Amphibia > Caudata > Ambystomatidae > Ambystoma > Ambystoma mexicanum. The sequence goes on from NC_090932.1 coordinate 1,662,770,236, forward strand.
TGCTACTGCCACGACCTTCACCAGTTTAGTCTGCACAAGCGATTTCCTTCTCCCTTTCTTTGATCCTCCTGCAGTGATGCACTATAATGCTCTGTATTTCTGGTCAACCCTTGGCTTCTATCCCAGCAATTTTATCGAGGGCCTTCTGTACCTCCTTCAGGAGGCCTCTCTTAATTATGAAGTCAAAGAGGGAGGTAGATTGGTCCCAAGCCCTCTCCGTCTCTGCCCTCCACATATCCTCCACCCGAAGAATGGAAGTCACAGCATCCTCGTCCTCTCCCGTTGTGCATTGCATCATTGATTGTAAGTCGAGCGTGTCTGGGAATGTGCTCTTCAGTGCATCCCATACCTGTGCCCTTACACTGTTAAATGACGCCCCATCATAGTGGTCACAATCAAATGTTACCCCCTGGAAGCCAGCCTTCACCCACACTCCGTTAGCCTAATCACCCACTGCGGAGACCAACAAACCTTTGACATCACCAATTGCTAATGGAACACCTGCTGTGTTTTTTTCAAAAGCATATATCCATTTGCCCACCCCCCCTGAAAGTGGGGGGCAATGTTTTCAGTAAATAGGCATTGTCCATCTGTGCCCAGGGAACATAGTGAGACCTCCCAGCCCCCTTGTCTATCAGTGGCATCTGTAAATTTGACTTCCCTTTTCCTTTATTCGCCTTTGTCCCTTTTTTCTTTGCTAGGGCCATTCTCCCAATTCTGCTACTTAGCCTCCCGCTGTGCCACCCATCCTCTTCTCTCTCATCACTCAATACTGTTCTCCTAGGTAAGGCCACCCCTTTTGCCCTGGCTCCCTCCCCATACTCATCTAGATCACTCCAACATTCTTCCTCCCTTTCTGATGTCACACTTCCTGGTCCCATACTCACCTGCTCTTCCCCCTTCCCTGCTCGTATTACCTTAACGGAGTGTTGTCTATGCAGAATAGGAATTCTCCTGAATTCCATTCTTCTTCCGCTGTGTCTGCGGGGATTGTGGGTGTTGGGGGTGGTGGAGTTTACTCGCACCCGGCCAAGAGCTGACTTCTTTCGCATAGATCTCTTAACCGTCTTAGCTCAGCCTGGTCATAGTTATCTGACTTTCCAAGTCTTCTGTCAAACGGCCTAAATTCACTGGGGGTGCACACGTTGGCCCATACAAACCTTTAGGGTCATAAGGGGGAGGTGGTGCTGCTGCCGATATGGGGGAGCCCTTGGCTTGGACACATACATAGGGTCACTGTATCTCTCGGCAGGTTTGGTTAATAATGGGTACAGTTTTTTGGATTATTTCCCCTCCTCTTTCTCTTCACCCCCCTCCTCGCTTAGCCTTGCTGCTTTGGGCGGCTGTTTCTTGTTATTTTTAACCTGTGGCACCTCCTCAAACAGTCTCTACAAATCTAATACCTCTCTCCTATTTTGGAGCTGTTTACCTTTGTATTTAATTGACAAATATATTGCTGCGAGTTCCAATACTGATTTGTCAAATGACCTTCCTTCTGGCCATATTTGGGAGGTCCCGTCCCCTTTTATTTCTGTGAGCCACTGCTCATGATATTTTTTTATTTTCTCGTTATACACGGGGAGGTGTGGCATATGTGCATGAAGGGTGTGTCTGCCCCAATCATGTGTTTCCTCTTCACTATCGTGTGTGTTTGTGCATGGAGGTGTGTGCAGTCTAAATTATTTCTTCTTACAGAATGCTATTACACTGTGTTCACTACAAAACCACTTTTTTTGCAACCTTTCAGCAATACATTTTAATCATACTTTTTCTCAGCATACCAAACAGTGTGCGATTCTACACATTTTCACAACCAAAATGAAATGACAAAAAACACCAACCATAGAACACTGAATGTGACACATTGACATACGTTACTTTAGACCGAATAACATAGAACAGAAACCCTACCTACTCAGTCCTCTACTACTCCTCTCCTCTAAATCAAGAATGTTCCCCTTACTTCTATTACCTTCGTTCACCCTTCCCTGTCCCCCTTAGACCGACCTCTAAAGACTTAGTTCTAAAGATAGATGAGAAGAAAGAAAAAGAGCACAACTAATGTTTCTCAGCCTTCCCCTTATACAAGACTCCCATTTACTTATTTTCTCAACTATTTAAACTCCAATAGTAGTCGAGATAGCGATATGTGGCACCGCCTTCCATCCCCTTTCGGAGTTAGGTACCTTTATCCCCTTTTACTTCATCACCTCTTATAATATCCTAATGGCCATATGCAGAAAAGAACAGTCAAAGAAGAATCCCACTGAGCCTCACACCAACCAACTATCCCTCAAATACCCCCAATCTGACTCCCTTCCCTTACCCTTCCTTTATGGTCACTCACAATTGATACTCATGTGTCTGTATTGATACAAGAGCCTCAGTGCCCGGTGGATCCACAATCAGGGTGCTGCCCCATAATCAAGAGCCAAACCCGGCTCCGGCGAGCGGTAGGGCTGGGTATTCGCAAACCAGGAACCCGTGGAACCTTCTCAGTAGCGTACGTATTTTCAGCCTTGATGGGGTTCCCCGGATCTCGCCGCTGTGGCCGGGTGATTTCTCGCATCAAGAGAACAAAAGAACGCTATTGTGTCGGGGTCACCAAATGAAAGTGGTATTTCCCCACAGTTACAGTAAAACAACAGAATAAATTGACACCAATGGACACACCCCAGTAGGGAATAAGACCAGGAGAGATTGCAAGTGAGTAAAAGGTATTCTTTATATAAAAATAAAGTGGGACACGCAGAAGACTCTGCTACTACGAGAGCGCTCTGCCCATCATACACAAACTTCACATTTTATGTCAAAAACACGTAATCTATGACGTGTGCTCCACAGGTTACACAAATACATTTAATTGGTTCAATAAAAGAAGACAATATACACTGTTTACGAGTACTGGTGCTGGGTTGGCTGAAGTTGAACGTGTTGCTATTTGAGGCGTGTGGGGCGGCTGGGCTCATCAAGGAGGGGTGAAGGGTCACGCTGTGTCCACGCAGCTATAACTCTAACTAAGCTAAGCCTCTCAGTCATCATGGGCAGGCAAGATTTAATGAGACATTTAAGATTCATCACAACACATCATTGTCTATAAATTGTTGCAGTAGGTATGCACTCTTGACGTGGGCCAAAGTGGGGCAGGGATGCAGTGGTCCAGGTGCCTTATTTTGGCGGGTACTGTTGGGGTACATTTATAACATGCCTTGAGGATCAAACAGGGGTGTCAGGGTTTGTTAGTACATGGAGAATATATGTTTGCTCAAGATTAGTTATATAGAGGCAATCAAGGGTGGCCCATGGGCAGGGGTCTTACCCCTGCTACATCAAAGAAGCGAGGGATTTTAACCTTCATGCAGACAGTAAATCTTAAGGTGGGGGTTGTTTGGGCAGGGGCAGGTTTGTGAGAAAGATGGGTTCCATGAGCCTGGCTCTGGCCCCGTCACACACAGGACAGTGATCTCAGAGAAAGAAGAGAGATACAGTGTCAACTTGCAACAATACGCGCGCAAGTTCCGTGAGAACAGGACAGCCACAGCGCAGACAGTGGGGAGGAGGTGGGGGTTGCTGGGCTGGCCATGCACAGCACTGGACAGGGGAGAGATGCAGGCTTGCCGCTGAGGGTTTCATGCACAGCCTAGTTAAAGATGGAATTGTGGTTAATACAAAACAGAGTCTCTGGGGTCCTGGAGAGACATTGGTTATGTGTCATTCAGTGACTACCTTGCACCTGTCATCTGGGCTAGGACAAGGGTACGTTGCCAACAGTTGAATGAGCATAACATACACTTCACCCGGAATGTAGGGGGGCGCAAACGACCCTTCCTCCCTTGCACCTTTCACGGTTCATTTTTATTTATTATGGTGTTCTCACACGCCACAGAAGGAACAGTGGGAAAGGTCCGGTACAGAATGGTCAGCACCTGTCTGGATACTATAGGGGATGTGCCGGGAGCCGGAATTATTGGGTGGTCCTCATCTACATAGGCAGCAGTCATTGTAATGCTCCCGTAATGACCCTTCCTACGCCTTACAATTACCTTCCCTTTGTACAGTATCGGTTTGCAATACATGCACAATACAATGCGCTTTGCCGGGTAAGGGTCTGTATGGTTTGCAAAGGCTGTTTTACAGCTGTGCTGCCCTACAGGATTGCCCCGCTTGTGGCTCCGAGCAGATAAGCAAAATGCTGTTCATGAAAGTACCCTGCGTAATTGCTGGCAGGGCATTAGCCTGCCCACTGGTCCCTTGTGCTGTGTTTTCAGTTGTCATATGCAGTAGAAACAGTTTATGCTACACCATTAGTGTTAGGGGTAGAAATCATGGATATACATACATTGTGGAATACAAGAATGTTTACATGGACGGGTAACACAGCTTCATTACGTGCAGCACGAAGCCATTTATTCTGTGCAACCCATGCAGCTACATCGCTTTTCTAACCGGCACTAAGGTTGTTTGCGCTCTGCATATTTTGCTGCTTCCTTACTTGCCTTTAAATGCACTAGTATGTGCATGAGGAAGGTGCAGCAGCTTTGCCATTTTGCAGACTAAGTACAAACTGTCCCATCTGCACTTACATGTTTTCTTCAACTGTATTACCGGCATGCAACCTTTTGATACTTTCCGTCACACCGCTGAGTGCAGATACAATGTATTTGTTTCACGGGTCATGGAAAGGCAAGCAGCAGATAAATGAAAGTAATGCGACATTTAACACAGCCACATGACAATGCAGGTTGCTGGTCCTTGTTTAACAGTGGCTGTTATACAGTTAGGAGTACTGTAGCCACACATTGGTAGGTTTGCAGAGCCACCCACGAAGTCGGCAGCAGTACTTTAAATGCTGTAGCCTACTGCATGAATCCGTAGGGCTGGCGACATAGGCGGTTTTACCAGAATACAGTGGATGACCTATGCATGGGTCTAGGTGTGGAATGGAAACACGTGTGCTTCCACGACTACTTATAAGTTCATTCGACAATGCGTTCATGCGTCCACTAATGGAATCCTACGGATACTTGCAGTGTGATTGCACATACGCCAACCAGGTGCAGTGTCCATAGGAAACGTCCATATTGCTCATTTGTACTCACCTCGGCCAGTACTGTGCGGCACAGATTTATCATGCCCTGTTAACACAAAAAGAGATCCTACTGCCACACTGCACAACATTTACTATGTACATCTATAATTGCTACGATACGCCAACACTATTCGGAAAAGTATGGGGTAGCGCAAATGGATACATACTCCAGACAATTTGCACCTTCCACCTGTTTATCATGAGGGCAGCCAATGATTTAGTAACAAACCTTTGTTAACGGGACACTATGGTTATGTTGCCGTACGAAATACCTATCCTTTTTACAGAAAACACTATTCTAAAGCAACGTTCTGCTTACGGTGGCCTACTAAAAAACTATGAAATTCACTAACAAAAATATTGCTAAAGGGACTTTATGGTTCAGTTGCACTAGCAAAAACCTATGAAATTCTATGGAAAAACGTTGTTACAGGGAAGTTGTGGTTACAGGTAAAACCTAACCCCCCCAAAATTCGAAAGTTATGGTAAGCTAAGCAACCATAACTCACCACACCACTGTGCACTGCTAAGACTAACACCTATATTATCAAAGATGATATCACTGATGACATCACATCTCACTGATGACATCACATCTGAAATAATTTTGCTGTAAAGTCTCTACAAGGGGTTGTGTTTATAATGTTGGTAACATGATATCAGTGGGGATTGTATAATGTTAAAGAAGTAATAACTAGCTAACAATTCAAGACTTACTACACACTTGTGCTAGTACAAAGTATACATATGAAGACACACAATGCATACACATCAGAGGCACATACAGGGAAACTAAAGTAAGGAAGAAAGAAACAGCATCATCATAAAATGGTAATTGCATTAAAGTTTATTTTCATGTATACAAATTAATTGTGTGTTTCAGGCCTGCCTATTGCCCATGTATGTGCACCATGAGCACAGACCAAACCGAAAGGTAAAACTTTAAGAACATATGAAAAGGTTAACGTCTAGACATACAGCACCTTTTGAATTTTAATATTCTGACTCTCAGTGACCAAAACAACAGGCCTAGATATTTCAGTGACCATAAATAAGTGGGCCACATATGTAATGTCATCAGAGATGTCATCTTTGATGTTATGGGTGTTAGTCTTAGCAGTGCACAGTGATGGCACGATTTATGGTTGCTTAGCTTACCATAACTGTCGAATTTTGTATTTTTTTCGGTATTACCTGTAACCATAATGTCCCTGTAACAATGTTTCTCCATAGAATTTCATAGGTTTTTGCTAGTGCAACCTAACCATAATATCCCTTTAACAATGTTTATAAATATATATTTCAGTGCCTGAGGTAGCGGCCCTGTAGTATTGGTTAAGTTGCTCATCAGAGGAAGAGCACTTTTTGAGCGGCTTATGTCTTGGCCCCCGCACGGACGAATCCTCGTGAAACTGTGCAAAAAAAGTGTATAGTCCTGTCAGATTGATCCTTCCAAGCTTGGTGAGGGGCGGGTCCCAAAGTTTGTGGTTTTTCCCATAGACGCAATTCAAAAAGAATTTGGTTGCGCCTACAGCCCAAACTGCTGGATGGATTTTCACCAAATTTGTTTTCAGGAGCGGCGGCTTAGTCCTGGTAATGTGCCTTTATAAATTTGCTGTAAATTCGTTCAAAAAGTAGGTCAAGAAAAATGTGGTATATGGGTGGGCCTCTGATTGGCTCAGGGGCCAATGTGAGGACCACAGACATCGGACGGGCCTGGTGATTGGATGGCGAAAAGTGTGAGGTGCGTTCGATTTTTGGAAACACCTCCATGTTGGATTCATGGATAGGCACCAGTGTCCGCCGACAGCGCGGTGGGGAGAAAATCTGGAAAACACATTTGGGCTTATTTGGTGGTCGAAAGAGGTGCTGGGAAAGGGTAATGGATTGGAAAAAGAGGATATGGGTCTATTTCTGTAGGTGGAAAAAGGTTATGCAGGTGTCATAGATGTCCGCGGACATCGCAGTAGTTCACAGACAGCGCTGTGAACGGACGGCTTGGAAAATACTTTTGCCATTATTTGATTGCTGAAAGAGAAGGGAAAAGGGTTTGGAAATGCTGCTGAGTCCATGGTCAATTTCGGTGTCTGCGAACATCATTTCAATTGCAGGGGGGTCAGGGTACGTTTTATTACTTGATGGTGTATGGTACGTACTTCTTACATAGTTAATTGTATTGTGGTGGTTGAGTCCAGTGGCCAGAATTTGGGGGGCATGACCGCAGGCCATGGCCTCAAGAAAATGTCCACTGGCCTCAACCACCACAGTAGTAATATGTGAATAGTAGTTATAGGTAATGTAGTAGGAGTATGGCCAGAATCACCACAGTAGTAGTATATTTATAGTAATTATAGGTAAAGTAACAGGAGTACAACGTGTTTGTAATATGAGGAATGATTTAATTGAACTGTATATTGTACTTATGATTGTGATTCTGATTCTGATGAGGGTCAGGTGCTTTTCTGAGCAATGAGCTGGGGCAGATCTCTCTCTTCAGCGGTCGCCTCCCTCTGGATAAGCCTCCATGCCTCTCTGGCCCTTCAAGATGGCCGCTTTGTCATTCTTGCCGGAAAATGCAATTGTTTTCTTCCTGCTCCTTTGGCCAGCTCCCGCCCCCCCTTCCCATTGGTAGCCTTTGGCCCTTAAGCCATTGGCTGAAACCGGGAGGCGGGAGCCGGCCACACACCGAAGACCATCAACTAAGGCCCTGTCTACCGCTGTCCACCGCGGTATGCCGGATTGCCCGCCCCCCGTGAGTGTCTGTGTGCCCCCTTGCCCCCCCTGAGTGTCTGTGTGCCCCCCTGCACCCCCTGAGTGTCTGTGTGCCCCCCTGACCCCCGTGAGTGTCTGTGTGCCCCCAGCCCCCTGAGTGTCTGTGTGCCCTCCTGCCCCCCGTGAGTGTCTATGTGCCCTCCTGCCCCCGTGAGTGTCTGTGTGCCCCCCTGCCCCCCGTGAGTGTCTGTGTGCCCCCTGCCCCCCGTGAGTGTCTGTGTGTCCCCCTGCCCCCCTGTGAGTGTCTATGTGCCACCCTGCCCCCCCGTGAGTGTCTGTGTGCCCCCTGCCCCCCTGTGAGTGTCTATGTGCCCCCCTGCCCCCCCATGAGTGTCTGTGTGCCCCCCTGCCCCCCCTGAGTGTCTATGTGCCCCCCTGCCCCCCCGTGAGTGTCTGTGTGCCCCCCTGCCCCCCCTGAGTGTCTGTGTGCCCCTCCTAGCACTTACTCCTATCATCTGTCCTGCGACTCTCGATAGCAGCTTGTCTGTCTCCCCTCCTCCCCCCCTTGTTTTCTCCCTCCTCCCCCCCCTGCTTTTTAAATTTGTCTCCGACATTTTTGATCAGTAGCGTGCCTTGTTCTCCTTCCCCCTCCTCCCCTTGCCCCCCTACCTCCCCCCCACCTCATGTTACCACCTGCACTGCGTAATTTGTCGTCAGACATAGTAATGTTACTGCTTGCTTTGTTCTCCTTCCTTTCCATTACCTCTTACCTTACTTGTTCTATGCACTTGCACTATCAGAAATGTCGACAGACCTATTACGATAGTTTTTTTTTCACATCCTGTATTGTTTCAAGGACTTTTACTGAATGCGACTGTATTTTCCTATGTCCCCCCCCTCCTTGAAGCGCTTTGAAACACATTGTGTATAGGCGCTATATAAATAAACTATCATATCATATCATATCTGAAACTTGCGAAGAACCACCTACGGTTCCAGAAGCAGCTCAAGACTTTCCTCTTTCCTTCTGCCTTCTCTCTTCCTCTTCCCTGCTGATCTCATGTTGTATGCTGCACTGGATACCTGGCCACCCTCTGAACCATGGGCGCAGGTCCCTGCCCTCCCAGTTGCACACCTGCAGTGCAATCTGGGAACCCTGCACTTAGGACTGTATCTGTAACCCTACAGTCCCCCTACCTGCACTATCTATCATTTGTTATTCTGCACATAACCTTGAACTGCCCCCTGCCTGTCGCATTTCTGTTTCCTGTTGTTTATATCTTATGTCTTGCACTTTCTCCTCTTCCCCTTACCTCAGCACTTTCCTCTTTCCTCTCCCCTGCACTTGCACGATCTCAATCTCACTGGGCCTAGTAAGATTGTTGTCTTGTCCCCCTTGTTTCCGCTCCACAGCCTTGATGCGCTTAGAAACACTTGTGTATGGGCTTGCTATAAATAAAATATTGTATCATAGTACAATTGAGGATACTGCTCATAGAATATGTATTTGATTATAATTGCTATGGCTACTTAGTTTTATAGTGTTATGAGGCTGGAATCCCTGGTTTATTTCTTGTGGGAAAAAAACAGTACCATTTGTTAAGCAGGATAGTGTAAGAGCTATAGTTGTATACAATGTTACATATACATTTTTTTATAGACCCTCATAAACAGTGCATTCTAAGTACTATGTTTGATACAACATTAGTATATGACACACTGCTGTTTTGACATAAAATGATAATTGGGAAAAAAATCTGCACTGGATTAAAAAATCCTGATTACAGTTACGTGAGTGTAAGAGTGTTTGTTTGAAGTATGGTGTGATTAAGGGAATGAATGAAGCAGTAAGATACCTGTTTGCGTATTCTAACTACATTAGATGTTAGAAGATGTTTTGTCGTATAGGAATTGAGATGGCATATTTGAAGTGTTTTGGAATGAATGGGTTCAAGGAATATTAAGTAGGCATTTGTCAAGTTTTCTGGTAACCTATGTTTTGGAGTAACTGAGGTATTGTTACATTCAAACGAACCACTTCTCTTTTTGACATATGCAGTGTAGTGCTCTGAAGTATTTGTGGCACCAGTGTGGTATACTTTACCTACTGTTGTGAAGGTTTTCTTTCCAAGAGATACTTGGCCGTGTGTGAGTTTTTTTGTATTGTGGAATGATTGTCAGAATTGCAAAAAGGGCATAATATTCCATGATTTGCAGTCTGCAGTAGCTGGTGATATGGATTGGATTCAGAATTTGTTATGGATACAAATACAAATTGTTCATTAGGGATGTGGTCTTGTGAAACATGGATGGAGAGAGTGTATGTATGTTTCCACGTGTATGGAATCTGTAAGATTTCATTCATAGGGATGTTTCGAGTTTCCATACTTGTAGTAAGTACATTAGGAACATTAGGAATGCTTGTGGATCTTCCAGTGTGATTATTGTAAATTCTACCATACTTACACAGTAGTCAATTCTTGCCTTATACCTGAGACACTGTAAGTGTTGTCAGGATTATTTGTGGCATTTCTGTGAAGTTGCAAACACAACTGGCCTGAGTGGTTTAAGTACATTGTGTGAACAATTGGTGGCATTTGAAAGATAAGATCCATTGTCACATTAGCATTACAATTTACTCCAGTTATGTTGCTGAATTTGAATGGACCAGAGAGTTCTATTTTTGGATCATTTGATGGCCCTGCAGATCTTTCTGGAGAACAGATATTTGTGTCTTTCTTTTCTGATGGCCCTGCAATTAACCTTGTATTCGACAGTTTTGTGGTTGTATTATTTGATGCAGAAGGAGTTGGTCATTGTTTTTTAGTAGTATTGTTGGGATATCTGCTATAGCTTCTGTTTGTATTACTTGTCATTTTAAAGGTTTCTTTTTTTGAGGTACAGGGTATATATGTAGATGGGGTTGTAAAGTGCCCAAAGCCTTTTGTATTCCAGGATACAAGGAATGTCAGTGTTGACTTTGTTTGCAACAAAGTTAACTAGGAATAGACCTTTCAGTGTACGTAGACGTGAAAGTGCTACACAACTCACATCTTCTTTAAAGACTGTGCTGCCAATGTCAATCAATGCTTGATCTAGGGTTAGACTTTGTGATTTGTGAATAGCGACAACATATGCACGAAATAGAGAAACGTTCTCTCTGCATATGTACATGTCTTTGAAAAGAAGGAAACATATTATTGTCTGGCCAATTTCTGTAACTTCTGCAAGTTTGTCAAAGTGGATGTTGACAAACTGAATGTTGTTGTCATGTGGATATGTTTCGAAGACAACAACTGCACCAATTGCTACATTGACTAAACCTTGTTCTATGTCAAGGTTATGTTTTAGAATTACTCTGCAGTTTAGACACACAGTCAATATTTTCTCCAATCCAGCTGTGTTGGAGATAAATTTTGCTAAGCTATTTGGTTGTGCTGTTGCTTGTTGACATATAGGAAGTCTTATGCCATGCACTGTATCTGTGGAGCAAATATGCATCTCTTTGTTCAGCAATGTCTCATTGAATTGACTACAGCTTGCAAGGGTTGGCATTAAGGACATACTTTTTGCTTTGGTTGAGTTCATTGTCCCATGACATCAGGAGAAGATGTGTTTCATCCATATAGCTCATGGATTAGTCTACCATTTAAGACATATTTTTCATCTTTAGTAAGCAGACCAGTTCTAATGCTTTTGAAAATGTTAGCATATGTGAGGTCTTCAGAATGGTGTATGTTTTGAGTAAGTTCTCTGTAGTGAAAATGTTGCCAGAGATTTACATTTCCAATGCTGCCGAGGGTATTGAGGCATTGTTTGTGTCCTCATGTTTGGAAAATAGGTTGACCTTTTGCTCGTGTTAACTGTAGGAGGTCTCTGAAAACAATAACTTTTCTTCCTCCAAACAGTTCTTCACAGTTGGTTTTTGGGACTTCTTGCATTCTCAGATGAATTAAAGCCAACATGGGATGGAAACCAGGCTTAATTTATCTGTCAAGAGCATGTTCATTTGTTTTACAATTCTGTGAGCTTCACTAGCAGATTCTGCTGATAATTTGTTGTATTCTAATTGGTTTGGTGATTTGGTGAACAGTAGTCGGTGTGAAGTTACCCCTCCTATATTGTAGGCAGCTAAACCTGTGGGGGATGTTACTACATTCAAAAAGGTTGTTGTTTGTTACATGTTGTAGACATGTTCTGCTTACTTTATTTAAGAATATTTCACCAGAACCAGCTTCACCACTTACATACAGGAGCAGATGTTTATAATTTATACAGCTAAAGGTTTTAGCTTCAAGTTTAAAACCATGTTAAATGTCTTGAGTGACTTCCAGATAAATGGTTAGTTGTTCATTATTTAGCTGTGATTCCAGCACTGACAAGTCTTTCTCAGATTGTTTATATCAATACATGATATTTTCTACCTCAGTCATGGCTCTTTCTGCTTCATTTAGAATGAGTAGTTCTCCAAGTGGTTCTTGGCTTCCTGCAAGGGAAGGTTGACTGCCTTCGGGAGTGCCGTTGTCTCGTCGAGCTTCAATGTCTTCTTCCTGTTGGTGTTAATTGTTCAACATTTGCTTGTATTGTTTGAAATTGTCATCTGTTATACTGCTTTAATTTGCTTTGAATGCAGCTTCATATGAGTCTGAGTCACATAATAATTATTTTTATTTTCTCCAAGGTTTAAAAAGTTGGAGTAGGGTCTATGTAATACAGTTCTCTATGTTGTGGACATTTAAATGATCACTTTATATGATTTAATAGATTTGGTTTGGTGAGTTTCAATAGGCTTCCTTCACAAGTTGAGACTGAACATTTACCAGTTTTGTCATTTGGTGTGAACTTGTTTTTGTAGGTGTAGTTTTGGACAATGTCGTACAGACACATGTTTTCCAAAGCAGTACTTCTGTTTTGGTAGTAAGTGTAATTTGATTGGTTTTTAAAATGCCCTAGCTGTTGGGATCATTTGTGGCTATGTTTGCTATCTCTTGATAGAATTTTAGTACTCTTTTTTGGGATGAAGCTGGTCCAAGGTTCAGCCAGACAATGGCCCTCATTACAAGTTTGCCGTTCCGGAAACAATGGTGACAGTAAGCTTACTGGCACTGTTGTTTCTGGACACGCAAACTATGGGTCTGCAGGCGGGTTGCCTTTCCACCTGCCTGGTCTTCCCTGGCAGGTGAAATGGCACCTGCCCACAGACTTTCATGGAAGCACTGGCACCGTTTTAATGGTGCCGGTGCTTCCATCATCCCCATTCCCATGGGACTCAATTGGAATGGGGATTTACAAATGCCGCCACCTGACATACCAGACCACCAGGGCTGTAATGCTCTGGTGATTCCGGCAAGTCAGGCCGCGGAAATTCATTGCAGGTCCAGCTGCTACTTGCCAGTTTTTCCGGCATGGTACTGCTGGACATGGAATGAGGGCCAATGTGTTCAAATTTGGCACATAACGTTTTACCTGTTAAAAGGTCTACAGCTTTTTAGCACCCAAATTCTATATGGGAGAATATTTGTATACTGAAGCTGTGCAATATTTGTCATAGTGTTTTGTCAAATGATATGCTGTGACATATCTTGCAACTGCAGTGGAATTGTCTGCAATGTATTTTATGTCTATGTTTGCATTCCACAAGAGGGCAATGATTGCATGCTAATGATTGATATACTTGGATGCTTTGTCACATTTAATGTTGTGTGTATTTTTAGGGGCTTTTACACTGTGTCTATCAGAAGGCATCATTACTTGTCCTTTTTTTGAAAACTTGTCTACAGAGGGCAAAGCAATATTTGGTATAATTTGGCATTTTTATATAGCATAGTATTTGTCTTTTTTTTATATCTACGTCTTCGGTATTTGCCACAATTCTGTTTTTTGAAGTGTAAGACTTGTGTATGTAGGTCACTATCTGTGGTTTCTGAAGGGATGTCACATATATCTATAACATCTTTATTTTGGTTTGCAGTGCATAAGAAGTCTTGCAAGTCATCCCGGCATACTCTGCACAACTTAAAGTAACAAACCATGTGGGTGGGCCGAGGTTCCTTAGCATACAACATACATGAGCGTGACATCAGAGCAATATTCTTTTGCAACACACATGTTTGCCAAGAGATTTGTGATACTTGACTGCAAAACTTCATCTTTGTCCTTTATTGTTTGAAAGAGTTAGCAGACATTTTTAAAAAGTTAGAGCCCGTTTTTAATGTGTGTGCAACTCCATAACATAGAGTTGCTAGTTCACTTTCAAAGAGGAGATGGAAAATGTATTCAACATTTTGTCTGAATCTGGGACATCGCCGCTAACACATAAAAAACAACACAACATTGCACTTGTTAAACTTATGAAATACTGTCTCGGAAGGTGAGGGTTAATGAGGCTGGGATGGGATGTGGCAGCAGGAAGTCAAAAGTGGTGTTTTCTTGTCACTAAAGTCATACGGCAAATTGGACGTTGCTGCTCAATATAGTGTCTGTTAAGTACAGGCTAAGAATTAATGTGTCTGTGTTACAATGCATTACCACTGTGCACTGCTAAGACTAACACCCAGGACATCAAAGATGACATCACAAATGACACACCTAGCAATTGAACTATTGTCCCATATTGCCCTAGGTAGTAATCCAGAAAAAATTACTTTTTGACATCACATTTGTGATGTCATCTTTGATGTCCTGGGTGTTAGTGTTAGCAGTGCACGATGGCGCGAGTTATGGTTGCTTATCTTACCATAACTGCCGAATTTCAGGGGTTTTTCGGTTTTACTTTGAACCATAACGTCCCTTTAACAACGTTTTTTTACTGAATTTCATAGGTTTTTCATAGTGCAACTTAACCATAACGTCCCTTTAACAAAGTTTTTTCACTGATATATATATACATATTCAAATGAAAAAAATGCCCTGGAAGACGGCAAATCCGACGGGTTGCACTCCCGATAGTAGCTGGGAAATGGACATCCAGTCTCAGCAAGGAAAATGCATGACAGCAGGTCCAGGCAGCACAAAAATATCTTTATTGTAAAGGTGCAACAGAAGGGAAAACCTGGATGGCAGACGACGCGTTTCGCGGTATTCTGACCGCTTGTTCACATAGGTAGGTAGTGACACAGAAAAAGGACTCCTTAAAAATGCTTAACATACTCTATGGTACAACAACATAGAATGTCCCCATCCACATGAAGGTAGTGTTTAGTGGATTTGTGGCGGCCATGTTACAACGGTGTGAAACACCTCAGTATCAAGTGCACTAACAAAGTCAAATACACGCCACAGTCATTAAAACATTATTTAAGTACTGTGTAGTTCAAAATATTAAAGCAAGTGCATGAACACTACAATTCCATAAACTGAGGAGGAAAAGGTGTAACAAGCAGGAAAAATGGCGGGAGGAGGAAAAAATAGATAGAAATGAAAGCACTGCGCTGTAAATACAGCTGTGCATATCGAAAATATCATGCATCTGAGGCTGCGACATAGTTACATACTATGAGCATGAGTATAAATGACAAGTCAATGCATCAGCCAATTGGAAGCCTCCAAATTTCAATAGACATGTTGGCAATACTGGCTACTACTGGCCTCTAAAGAATAACAAAATAAATATTTAATAGAAGTAGCCTAGCCAGAAAAACACCAAACATGTGAATATCCCGTTTGTGCAAAAAACTGCACACCCGCTAAAAAACAGCCATTTCCTCAACTCAGTTCTGCAATGCATATATCAACCATGTAATTTACTAATCATTGTAAAAACATGCCAAACGGTCACCTCTTACCATATAAATACATAGACGAAACATCATATTAATCTGGATACTGATATGCATGATGGATATGGCAGACAAGGTGATACAGTATGATAACAGTATAAAGTGCATAGTGCTTAGCAGCAAAAAAGGTGCATAGTGCTTAGCAGCTAGGGAAAAGAGGGGGGAAGAGAAAGGTTGTCCTCTCAACAGTGATAATAATGTGCATAGTGCTCTACATCCATGTATGCACTAATGTATTACAAAAATTGAATGTTTAGTTTATCATAAAACCATTCAATTAACTACCAGAGAACAATTAAAAAATCACAAAATAGAAAATAACATGGTATCAAAATGTTAAAAAATACTCATATCTCTGTGGTAAAATACAAAGCATAAAAATGTGCATACATGAACAACTGGAAAATAGACAACACATTTATCAGGAATAAAGTGCTAAGTGCAGGTAAACAATTAAAAATATCAATCTGAATCGAAAAACTGCTATGATAGAGTGCCTTCTGCTGCATATCAAAACATGATATTCATTAGCTTAATCATGTCAATAGATCAATTAGACCCAATGGTCACAGATAAAGATGTACCATAGCTGTGTAACCTGAAGGTCAAAAACTGTATCTACAAGGTAAGAAATATCAACCACCAACAAATAAAAGGCGGGTGAGACGAGGTGAGGGGATAGAGTAAAAAAAGCATAAGAAGTCCTAAAAACATTTGGTGTAAAAATGCACATCATAATGATAAATATTTAAGAAAAATATTTAAGAAAAACCCTCCTAGTAATCATGCTAAAAACAAACATAAACAAGTTGAGCTTCACAATCTCATAGGAAAACAACCAGTGATATACAACAGAAGAAAGAGAAATGTACAAGGTGGCTGGGGCCAAGTTAATATTATGTCGGACAATAGAAGGGTCATCAAAGAGCAGAAAAAGGTGCCAAAAATATAAGGAGAAATTAAAAAAATGTATACTATTATGTTCCGAAAAATGTATACAACTCTTCATCAAGGTTGTGACCCCTCGTTTTTTTGGTCTCAAGGTCCAAAATGGACTTTGTTTCTAATTGTCTCAACAATAGCTCCCAGTTGCCATATATATATATATATAAATATATATATATATATATTTTTGTGAAAGGGTTATAGACATTTCTTTTTCTAAATATAAGCATAACTTTACTATGTTTTGGTTGATGCAGTTCTTGTTGAATATGGAAATATAAATATTGGACAGTTGAACAGTAGTTTTAGAAGCAGGAGTTGTGTTGAAGTGGGATGACAGGTTTAGGGGTAGATGTGGTGGATGTTATTGTGGATGGATGGATGTGTGACTCTTTGAAAGCAGCCAATGAGGGAGTGTTGAGAATATGAAAGTGGAAAGGGTTTAAGGGCTGCCCCTGTGGTCCAAGGTCCGCAGACACTGTGGAGATCGACAGACAGCACGTCCCACATCCGGGCCTCCTGTGTTTAACCAATCAGGTGTGCTTGGTGTACATGAAGAGAGGGTAGCAGGAGTTTTCTTTGCAGGAGTTGTGAGAGCACTGACAATAGCTATGGCTATGTATTTGAGAAGACAGACTTTGTGGATTCAGTGGGACTCTTCATTCATTGAAGGTGTATGCTGAAAATAATGGAATGCTTAGAAATATTGGATTGGCAGAAGTGGAAGTTTGGTGGCATGTAGTTTGTGGCTTAAACTGGGCAATCTTGTTTTCATTCTGTGAGAGTATGTTTCACTTCAAATTCCCAGACATTGTGATTGTGTGGTTGTGCATTGTGGAGGGATTGGTCTGGGGTTTGGGACTCCAGTGTCTTTGCAGGGTGCCCAGAAATATGTATTTAACAGCCTGATGAAACTGCTTCCTGCTGCTAAGATTATTTGCTAAGATAAAAACGCAGATGCCCAACAAACTTTTTCAGTACAGAAATTGAGCAAATTGTTTGTGATGTCATCCTTAATGCCCTGGCTGTTAGTCTGAGCAGTGCACAGTGGTGGCAAGAATTATGCTTGTTTAGCTTACTATAACTGGTGAATTTCTGAGGTTTTTCAGTTTTACTCGTAACCATAACGTCCCTTTAACAACATTTTTTCAATGAATTTCATAGGTTTTTATTAGTGCAACTTAACCATAACATCACTTTAACAAAGATTGTTCAGTGAATGTCATGGGTTTGTTTGGTAGTGCAACTTAACCATAACATCCATTTAACAAAGATTTTTCAATGGATATATCACAGTTGCCACCCTATGGTTAAGGTGAAACCACTGTGGGACCCGAAGAAACCTACTAGTGCAACATGAACATTGGCCATGGGTGAAGACAATGGCTAGTGGACCCCAAAGAAATGTATTGGTGCAACAGATACAGTGGACACGGTTGAAGGACATGGCTAATGGGCCCCGAAGAAATGTATGTAAAGTGGCCACGGCCGAAGGCTATGGCTAGTGGGCCACAAAGAAACCTATTAGTGCAACATGACCAGTGGCCATGGTTAGTGTGCCACAAACAAACCTATTTGTGCAACATATACAGTGGGAATAGCTGAAAGCTGTGACCAAAGGTAATTTACGGAAGGCATGTCTAATGGGACCCAAATAAACCTATTGGAGCAATTTGTACAGTGTGCCACAGCCAAAGGCCATGGCTAGTGAGCCTCTAAGAAACCTATTGGGGCAATATGTAGAGTGGCTGCCGGCAAAGGCCATGCTAGTGTGCCCCAAAGCACCCTATGGCCCTCATTACGACCCTGGCGGAGGAACATGGTGCAATTTGCACCATGGTCCATGGCGCAGAGCTGCCAACTCCGCCATGGGGGTTGGCGGACTTACCGCCCCATTCCGACCTTGGCGGGGCGGTAAGTCCCCAATCCCCATTTACCCTTCCCCATTCCCATTTTTGCCCCATAGGGTATAATGGGAGTGGGGAAGGCGTTAATTACGCCACCGTAAATTACGGTGGCGTAATTAACAACAGGTCCCGTAGCGCCATGGATTTTTCCGCCCGGAAAAACCAGGCGAAAAAATCGCCATGGCGCTACGGGAACTCGTAGTCTGGCGGAAAGGTACGCCATGCATTACGCTGGCGTAAAACCCTTTCCGCCAGGGTCGTAATGAGGGCCTATGTGTGCAACATGTACAGTGGCCACGGCCAGAGGCCATAGCTATTGGGCCCCAATAAAGCCTATTGGTGCAACATGTACAGTGGTCATGGCCCGAAGGCCATGGCTAGTGGGTCCAATGAAACCTATTGGTACAATATGTAGAGGCCACGGTTGAAGTCCATGGCTAGTGGGCCCTAATAAAGCCTATTGGTGCAATATGCACTTTACTCATGGCCCAAAGGCTATGGCTAGTGGGTCACAATGAAACCTAAAGGTGCAATATGTACAGTGGCCATGGCTAGTGGGCCCCAAAAACCTATTGGTACAAGATGTACAGTGGCCGAAGGAAATGGCTAGTGGGCTGCAAAGAAACATATTGGTGAAACATGTTCAGTGGTCATTGTCAAAGGCCAAAGGCCATGGCTACTGGGCTCCAAAGAAACATATTGGTGCAGTATGTACAATGGACACGGCCGAAGGCTATGGATAGTGGGCTCCAAATAAACCTTTTAATGCACCACGTACAGTGGCCGTGGCCAAAGGCTATTGCCTGAGGGCCCTGAAGAACCTATAGTATAACAAAACCCCTACAATTCAGGGAAGAGAAGAGTTATGGTAATCAGATTTAACACACAAAACCCCTGAAATTCAGCACTGTGATATCAAGCAAGCACCCCTTAACTATGTGCTCCCTGTTCCGCAGTGTATGAGTTCAATTACATCACAGACGACATTGGAGATAACATCACTGGTGACATCACTAATGACATCCCTAATGATATCATATATGACATCACTGATATCACTGCTTTGATTACTAATATTTTGAAATATGAGAACTTTTTCCTGTTACATAACATATATGTGCATATTTCATATTTTTAATTCAGCCCATATTTCTTTAAATGTAGTCTACGGTGCACAGTTGTAAGTACTTGTCATTTAGAACAGAATGAGTTAATGTAGTGTTATTACAATAGGGACAATCTAAAATGTATATGTGTACAATTCCTCTTTTCATAACACTTGCTGTTAAACATGTTTCTACGTCTATTTGTTTTCTCTAATAAATATATGATATTATGTTTGAAATACTTGGAATAGATTTACCTGAATCAGGTGTGTTCCCTACAATGATGTATTGTAATTGCTTACTACTACCTGAAATTCAAACCATGTGTATAATGTTACATATTTCTATTTTTAATTTTATAAATTGATAATTACTAAAAATTAATGCTCCACACATAATCAAATGATACTGTGTATGACTGTCTTGTTCCATGTCATGTTGGTATTACTAAGTGCAATACAATGTTTATCAAAACACAAGCACTAAAACATTATAACTTATATAATCAGTAATGTCATAAATGATCTAATTATTGATCACACCTGTGATGTCCTGCATGATGTAATTAGAGACGCCCTCAGTGATATCATCAGTGATGCCGTGGATGATGTAATGAGAGTGCTGATGTCATCCGTGATGTCATCAGTGGTGTCATCAGTGATGTCATTGTGGTTGTACGCTGTGCGCATAGATAAGGTGAACTTGCTTGAAATGGGAATGCTGAATTCCAGGGGTTTTGTTGTGTTAAATTTAATCACCTTAACTGTCTCTTAACTGATGTTTTTCCCCCTGAATATATATGTATACATGCTCACCTCAATAACACAAACCAATCAGCTCTTAAACAATGTTTCCACTGCCCATTTACCCTCAGCCTCAACAAGCGCCCACATCCAATCAAAGTGCAGTCCTCACACTCAAAGCTTTCTCTACATGACCAAGCACGGCGATAGCAGGACTATCCTGTAACTTAAACAATAAATTACAGGATGTTTAAAAACGGTACTTTGCATCACAATCAAGTCATGGGGCCTCATTACGAGTTTGGAGGTAGCCATGGTGCTATTAGCACCATGGCTGCTTCCAAACCGGGCTCCATTGCCGGGTTCCTGCAATGGGGACTTACCGGGTCATTCCAACATAGGAGGACCCGGTAAGTCCATGCAGGAACCATTCCCCATTCCCATTTGAGCCCCCATAGGACTCAATGGGAATGGGGAGGGAGGTAACAACGGGCAGATTACAAGTGTCCCGTTGTTACCTCCTTCTTCCCCGCACGGGACCCGGAAAAGACGTCTGGTTTTACCAGACGTCTGATCCGAGTCCCGCAAAGGGAAAGTCGTAATCAGCACTGACGGAATGAAGGGGGCCGGTGCCGTACCGGTGCCACCTACATTACCTACATTACATTGTGGGAGACACCTACATTACATTGTGGGAGACATTTACAATTCTTTGCACTACAGAGGGTGAAAAACAAGCCTCATTACACGGTAGGCGGTAACCATGGCGCTATTAGCGCCATGGTTGCCGGCGGTATTTTACTGTGTCCGCCTTGGTGGATGGCAGAATTACCGCCCTACTCCAAGGTGAGCGGGGCGGTAATTCCCCATTCACCAATGCCCTTCCCCATTCCCATTTTTGCCCCCATAGGGCATAATGGGAATGGGGAAGGCGCTAATTACGGTACCGCAAAATGCGGTACTGTAATTAGCACCAAGGCCCTTTGCGGGTTCGTTAAGCAGGTGTTAAAGTACCAGCCCGCAAAGGGACCTCGTAATAAGACGGTAAGGGTTAACGGCCACCAGTAGCATTACCGGTGACGGTTAACCCTTACCGCCTTCCGCGTAATAAGGCCCTTAGTAGCACAAAGTCGAAAATTGCACAGATGCGACACGGCTGTGTTTGAGTGCATATTTGGCGATCACCACGAGTAAATGTACACATTTTGGAAAATGAGCATCAAAATCAATTGGCATCTTCCGACTGTGGATTAGAGAGAGTGGAAAGGTGACAAATTGTTCCGGACACTTCATCACCTTAACTGTTTTTGAAAACTTCCTTCTTCCATCTGGAAAGTGCCTCGAGACACTTCACTTAAGAGAGCAGGGCTATTCAAGCTGATTCATTCATTGATTCTTTGCTACACCAGCTCCTACTGGCAGTATGGGCGCCATTATGAGCTTGGTGGTAATGCTGTGGTAAATTGGCCAAACTACTGCCAAACTCAATTACCCTTACTACCAATTTACAACTGGCAGTAAGTCTCCATTTTTGGAGTCCATACTACACCATGAGGATTTCTGGAGATTTTTTACATTAAGTGCAGGATTCACCTTCAACAACAACGCCACTTTTACTCCAAAAATCTGCAGTTTGACAGCGCGGTAATTCCAGCTGCGGTAAATTCACCAAAATTATAATTTGGTGATGCAGGAAAAGTGGCAGTATGGGAAATACTGCACTATCTGCTGCACTGCCAAACTTGTAATGAGGCCCATATGTCACTGATGCATCGATAATTGCAGGTTCTGACCACTCTAAACATTAGGCGACTTAAAAAAATGTATTCTGCACTAGATGGCTCGCACTTACTGAATGCACAAGGAAAATGGCTGCTCTTGTTTCCTCAATTTACAACATAATAAAGCCAGTCATCAACAATTAATGTGAGCAAATTATAAACTGCATTAGAAATGATTGTACATAATGGAATAGCAGTTCCCCATCAAATGAAAGCATGGCAGAAACGTTCAAACTCATTTCTGATTAATCCCAACGTCACTGTAATTGAATTGTCAGCTGTGTTGCTATAATGAACATTTGGCCTGCTCTGTGCTTGCAAACTCAGAATTGCACAACAAGTGACTTGGAAGAGGGAGAGATAAGGAATAAAGATGGAGAGACAGCATCAAAGAAACAGAGAGGCAGAAAAGGCAGAAACAGATATTGGAAAAAAAGATGTAGTGTTGAGGAAATAAAGATAATTAAACCAGTGACCAATATCTTTTTTTCCTTGTATCTCTTACGTTCTTTCCATATTTAAATCAATCCATCCATTACTTTTTCTTGTTACATTCACTCAGTTCTTTTCACACTTTCTTGTGTGTTTCTCTTTTCTTCAAACCTTTCTTCAAGCCCTTCTTTTTTTCATATATTTCCTCTTTCCTGCTTTCTTTTTATCTTTAGTGCAAGGCATGAAATAAGCAGTGTTGCATAGCAAATTGCTGTGCAGTTATGTAGGTTTGCTAATTAAATTGACACTTGTGTAGCAAAACTAGCTATTTAAATTACCCTGTTCCTCAGGGCTCTCTCTCCACCCTCTTTTCGCTCTGCAAGTTCAAACGGGCCAATAGAGGGAGAGAGTACAACAGCAATCATCTCCTCCACTCTTAAGGGCCAAACGCCTGCGCGGGTGTGCTAGGCAAGATTTTGTTTTTCAAATAATTGCAAATCAGAAGTAAATTGGGAGGATACTTTTATTATGCTAACTATATCCTGTCTGGCAAAGACAAATGTCTGTTATTTTTATTTTATTTTAAAGAAAGTCCTGTAATTCCATTCCCATAAATGGAAGCTGGTATATAATGCATAATTGCAGTATTGCTACTTAAAACACTGAATTGTTTCCATGCTTTACAGTAAAGTTTAGGTTAGTGTATTTAAATCTCATAGTGTCAACTACATTTCATTTTGTTGGGGGAATGCATCATGTTGATGAGTGAACCTTTTTCAAAATGTACATGAACACAGGGCCAAATGCGTGTCATGGCAAACCTAGTTCTGTGACCTGCTGTTTGCATGCATCTGTGCAACTGGTGCCCAGCCCATGAGTTAATCCCATACTTCGTGTCCTTCTTTCTTATCATCCTGTTGCTTTATACCAGCTACCCTGAAAGTGAATGGCTGCAAAGTACAATATTCCACCTAGATTGCCCAATTATCTGCCTGCTACACAATTCAATCTGCATACTCTTACTTTCCTCTTACATAATGAAAACACAAAGCTAATTAGATATTTACACAAAGTAGTGATTACTAGTTCCATCCATTCTGTACATCTCCAGATCTACTGCAAAACTGCACACCGTAGTTTGCCTTCAGAGCTCCCTTTGCCCCATTATTATGATGACATTATATATGAGAACCTGCGGAAGACATCTGGCCAAACTTTTTTCAGAGCCTTATCTTACAATAATTTTTTATTTGTGTACATTCATGCAGGTAACCTTGTACATTTTACAAACACTAAGCCTGGACTTATAAAGTCTACTTGCCCAATTGCATACTCATGTAGGTTTTGGAAAGAATATCATTAGCAGGGGATGTTTGAAACTTTTAATTAACATTTACTTTGTTTGCAATAAATGTCAAATACAAGTTCCACTGTGTGTGGCTGGCCTTTGGACGGCAGCAGTGTGCCAAAGAAAGTGGGTTGGTGGTTACATGCACCATTTTATGAAAAGCACATTTACATTTGTTGTCATCTATTGCCATGGGTCAAGTGCATTCCTGTTAGGTCAAGTAGGTAAATTAAGTTACTAGACTTGCAGGGCTTCTCAGAATTTTCTCACAAATGTCTTACTTCAGCAGTACACAAAAACACAGAATTGTTGCTCCTTTTATGTCTTTGGTACAAATACATTTTGGTGACATTAAAAATAATAGTTCAAATTGCTAATCAAATGAGGTTGCTTGCTAGTCAAGAACATTTTAATTAGCAATGTCTGCTAATCAAATACAGTATACCTTGCAGTGGATAGACACAGTTTGAAAAAGGTATAATGTAAGAAAGCTAGACAAAGAAGTATGGAATGCAAGAAAAAATGAACAATGAAAGGAAGGAAAGAATCGTGGAAAGACAGATTTAAAGAAAGAAATAACCAAGGAAGTGATAGATTGAATGAACGAAAGCAAGTGAATACATGAAGGAAAGAAGATATGAAATAATGAAAGATTGAAATAAAGACAGAAACACCAATGGAATGAAGTGAATAAGGATTACAAGAAAGAAAGAAAGAATGAGAAAGAAACAAAGAAAAAAGCACAAGTGAAGAAAGAGAGACACAGGGGCGAAAACAGATGAAAGGCAATATAGGATTAGTCAAGGGAGAACAATAGAAAAGAAAATGTGGAAAATAAATGTGTTGTGCATAAACATCTACCGCCATGAACTATCGAGTGGGATTCTGGCACAGTCACGTCGTCAATTAACAGAAACCTCTGGGTGCAGAATGAAATGGCAAAACGCCCCTCACATTCTGCAGCTACAACTGTGCACACATTCTCTGAATCTCAGTGGGTATATGCAGCTGGAGTACGGACTCGTCGCAGCCAGCTTGTGTTTGGTGGGTTCACTCTGGTGTCAGGTGGGTGCGGAGGAAGGGCTGGGGTCAGCTCTGTTTACGGTGACGGACAAGTCTTGAACAGGCTGCCATGGAAATTGCGGAGTAGCGGCAGAGTAACAGTCTGAAGCAGAGACTGCCAGCTATTCTACGTTCCAGTCTTTCTACTGTTGTTATTTTTTTCAAGATCACCTGACCACCCTTTAAATACTCCTTGCTCCCGCAGAGCGGCCGCAGAGTAGCAGCAGAGTAGCAGTCTGAAGCAGAGACTGCCAGCTATTCTACGTTCCAGTCTTTCTACTGTTGTTATTTTTTTCAAGATCACCTGACCACCCTTTAAAAACTCCTTGCTCCCACGGAGCGGCCGCAGAGTAGCGGCAGAGTAGCAGTCTGAAGCAGAGACTGCCAGCTATTCTACGTTCCAGTCTTTCTACTGTTGTTATTTTTTTCAAGATCACCTGACCACCCTTTAAAACTTTAAAAACTCCTTGCTCCCGCGGAGCGGCCGCGGAGTAGCGGCAGAGTAGCAGTCTGAAGCAGAGACTGCCAGCTATTCTACGTTCCAGTCTTTCTACTGTTGTTTTTTTTTTCAAGATCACCTGACCACCCTTTAAAAACCCCTTGCTCCCGCGGAGCGGCCGCGGAGTAGCGGCAGAGTAGCAGTCTGAAGCAGAGACTGCCAGCTATTCTACGTTCCAGTCGTTCTACTGTTGTTATTTTTTTCAAGATCACCTGACCACCCTTTAAAAACTCCTTGCTCCCACGGAGTGGCCACGGAGTGGCCGCTGAGTAGCAGTCTGAAGCAGTGTATGGTAGCTATGGACGCTGGGGACTCTACTCTGCCGTCCCCGCATACTGCAGAGAAAAGTTTGAACGATTTGCAGCAAAGGAGCTCACGCTCACGCACTCGGGCTGAAATGGAGGGACTATATGTGCAAAGCAGAAGAAACCCTTTGCCACAGTCAAATTTGACTAAACTGACAACCACTGAACAGCCGCGGAGCCTACTGAGCCCTTTCCGAAGAAATGAGCACACTTTATTGATTCTAGAGACTAGCGGGGGCTTTTGCCTGAAAACAACGTGGGGTAAAGATAAATCATCGGCAGAGTCATTTTCTCCAACACTGGGGTTTCAGCCTACTGTCCAAGGCTCCTACATTAATGAGCTGGGAGAGATGGATTCCCGGACTGTATGCCGAATAAATGAAGAAAAATCTAAAAACTCACAGGGCCGCTCCGAGGCTCTTCAGGAAACTCTGGCTGGCGATTCATGTGAAAATGGCCGCATCTTCCCAACTGTGTGTGCTTCGCCGTCTGTCGGAGGACTGACGGCGTCGAGCTTGGCACAGCTGGTGGAGAACGGTCTGGGCGATCGAACTCAAGGGCCCGCGGGGCCTCTGGTGATGGACACGGGGGTTGCGGCGAGGCTCCCTATGGAAGGATCGCAAGGACAAAAATCTACAGAGGAAGAAACAGAGGAGGGGGAAACTCGACAAGCACCGGCTGAATCAGAGGGCCCTCTGGTGGCCGCCACGAGAAAGACCACGACCGAAAACTCGATCGCAGAGCCATTCCAGGATTTCCACAGACCTGATACCCAACTGAAAGACAGCTCAGTGGGTACGGCAGGAGTAACATCTCTGAAACCCCCATGTGAGACGACAATACCTGATTTGAAAGAATTGCCCTTATTAAAAGAAAACGATCAGGTGGAAAATATAAACCACCCAAAAGACTGTCAACCGACAAAACCACCTGTGAGGCAATTAGAAAATGGGGCGTGTTGTAAAAAATTGAAAATTACTCAAAAACTAAATAACAGCTCAGTGGCTAAAATATACCCTGAAATGTTACAATCACTTCCAGGTCAGCTGCCAGAATGCAAAGGCTTTGACTTCAATAACGCTGGAAAAAAGAGAAGAAAAAGACAAATAAGGCGAGTACTAGAATGTACAAACAGCAAAAGCCGACAAGAAACCTCCATATTCTCGCCTCAGAGCATGGCAGATTTTTTTGTGAATCCTAGAAAAAGGAAACTTGATAACACACGAGAAATAACTGATAGCGAAATGCTGGAAGTGGTGCACTGTGCAGAGGACTTACAGCCAGAAACATCACCTCTGGGACTGAATATTGGAGACCCAAATCTAGAAAGCCATAAAAATCTACTCGGTAGTGCCATAGATGAGCAAGATAAACTCGTGCCCAGTCCTCCCTCTACAAACGAACCCGCGGGGGATGAGAATCAAGTAAAGACACCGGAAAAGGAGCCCGAAAGGGGCAGCACTAAATCGGCCAGTTCTGGGATAGAAAAAAACCCAATTAATAATAATAATGAAAAACCTACATCGATTAACTCTATAGAAAGCGAGGATCCAGAAGACTGGCTCGCAACAGCTGAGGATGTTAACATATCGACACATGAGCCAGACGCATCTGAAACAGGCATGCCAATTAGGGATTTGGGGAGAAACCCTAGACATGATTCCTTGGTAGCGAATACACCGGAAAAAAAATTGGACATGGTGACACTGATGGCCGCGGTGGCAGTTGCCATGGCCCCCTTCACCAAACTGTACGAGGCTATAAATGACTCATTAAAAGACAACTGCTCTCTACTGGCTACAATGCACACTAAGTTTGTTTACCTGGAGGGATATGTTACCACCATGGAAACTGAAAAGTTAAAGGCGGATGCATCAAGACCATCGCCGATAGGGATAGGAGAAAAGATAACAAATACTGAAATTGTATACACTGAAAAGGGCGCCCAAACACGGGATAATGTGTCAACAAAAACCCGAATGCCTACAAAACCAACAGAAGAAGCCGAGGTATTCATTATAGAGGAACCTTCTCCTACTCAGCCGCTAACAATGAGACCTAAGTCTACAAGTACACATCTTCATCTAAATGTAGCAAGGAATGACTCCTTGCTTAGCGGACATAAATCAAAAACAATGTAAACTCCGGCTTCTAAAAAAAAAATATCTACTCTAAAAAACCTCCCAAACAAGAGTATGGAATCTGCTATCAATAAAGATTTTTCCATTTTTTCAGAATGTAAGTCATCAGCTATATCAGCCGCCTACAATGAAAAAACAACTTGTGTTTTGCTTACCAGTCCAGGAAATGAGCTTCAAAGATAGGAAGAAGACACAGATGGCGAAAACAAAAGCAAATACTGACGCAAACTGTTTAATTTCAACAAATATAGAGACATCCAACACACCAACAGGT
Source organism: Ambystoma mexicanum (assembly GCF_040938575.1). Lineage (NCBI taxonomy): Eukaryota > Metazoa > Chordata > Amphibia > Caudata > Ambystomatidae > Ambystoma > Ambystoma mexicanum. Next base: position 1,662,798,358 of record NC_090932.1, read on the forward strand.
GTAAATGAAATGGATACCTCCAAAGCTTCCATAACATCAAAGTGCACAGAAGATCTCCTGATGGATGAAGTGCTTGACAACCTAAATCAACCCTGTGGATCACCGATCATAGAGAAGGGCCATCATAACTCAGAACCTCAAACAGATGGAGGCCGAACAGAAACAGGGGATGAAAGAATATTTTTATCACTAGAGGATTGTTGTAAAAAGATCTCCTGTAATGCAAACTGGGGCCTTACAAAGCAGGCAAAGATTGGACCAAATATTGTCAACAAGAGTTTGCAAAACTCAGACACAATAAAAGAGCTAGAATTTTGGGATAGAAGGGGTGAAAAACAATCTCCCACTACACCTCAAAAAGAGGCAGTAAAACAAGACAGATCTGAGTACCGCACATGGTTAAAAAGACAGAAAAGTGAATAGACATGAAACAAAACAGGAAAGACATGAAAAAAAATATGAAAGAAAGTCCCAAGGTCGAGGGGCGACATCCAAAAAGTACTTTAGAGGCACTCCAGCCTTTAAAATTGAACAACTTGGAAACTATCATGACTATGTGATCTTGAACAGGAGAACTGTTATGGAATTACTACATAGTATCCCGAACTTAAGATCAGTGAACTCCAGAGATCTGGAACTAGTTGAGCCCTTTCATGAAGGACGCCAAGCTATGACCCATTTATTCATTTCCTCTACATCAGTTAAGCGGAGGCTGTGTGACTCTGTGAAGTACTTCTTAAAAATGGGTTATGATATCATTAAATTGGGAGAAGAGAGAGGAGCAAAAGGAGCAGATTTAAACAATCTGAGCGAAAAAAACAGTCCCAGAGGAAAGGAAAAGACCCACGAGGTGATTAAAGAACCCGAGAAGAGAAGAGCCAAAAAATAGACCTTCCAATATACTATAAAAATGATAACTCAGAACTTGGAGTCCAGGAAAGGACGAGGCATCTGTCTAAACGAGAACATGGCCAAGAAAGGACAACAGAGCCAGACTCTGGGGCTTCCGCCCTTAGGGCGCACAAACAAAGATCTAGACACCGAAGTGACGAAATACGATAGAAAGCCAAAGGGGCCAGCATTGCAGATCAAAAGAACGTGCACACAGGAGACGAAAGTGGCAACCAATACCAAAGGAACAAAAGAAAATCTAAACCCTCTACAAAACTTGTGGGCCTGGCTCCCGAAAGCTCAGAGCTCTCAAAGCAACAAATAGCAATTCATCTCTGGCAAAAACTTTGGAGACGACCTGAAAAGAGGCCAAAACATAAACCATGCAAAACTCTGCTCATGGAATACGCGAGGGTTTATGCACCTCACTGTATAGAACGAAGTGAACTTTGCTTCCTTCGACATAATATGTTTACAAGAGACATGGCTTACTACAAAGCCTGTTCTGGATGGATTTGAAATTGCTTTTGCGACTGCCAAAAAGGGACAAAAAGGACGCCCTTCCTCTGGCCTGTTAATTGCTCTAAGAGTAGGAAAAGGAATGAAATTGATTAAGATTCTGACTCTGTCTCTCTTGATGATCTCAGTACAAGTCAAATGGAAATACTGGGATATACAAAAAATGAAACCAGTCTCAACAACAGCAATCTTTATAAACTTGTACTGGAATGCTGAAGCCATCTCCAATCAGGATTTTCTGGACATGGTCGAACTAGAAATAGACAAAGCATACATCGACCACTTTGAAACACATTTATTAGTCTGTGGAGACCTCAATGCTGTATGCACTAACAACGAAATTAAAACCAAAGCCGAAGCTAGGGATAAAGCATGGTCACTACTGATGAAAGCCAAAGACCTGACAAATGTGAGCTCAACGTTCCAGAACTCGGACCTGTTGCCAAATTGGGAAGGTCGAGGCTTGGTGGCAACAATAGACTATATCTACGCCTCGACAGCCTTACTCTCTATTATCTCATCTTTTGACGTCATTAAAACAAAGGCGAGCGATCACAACCTTTTGTCCTTAACTTGGCCAAACGTCTCTCATGAACAAACATCCTCGACCCCAAAGCTCGAAGTAAATACAAAAGGAAACCGACTTGCCTTGAGCTTGGACAACGTCATCTCTTTGACGAAAAATTACATCAAGATAGAACAAAAGGCGCAAGCTGACAATTTACCAGACTATAGTACCTTATTGAATGTCTTCAAAAAACCGAGATTGCAAAATCGCATTAATACGAATAAGTCAATCCACACCTATGACAACCTTTTAGTTGAAAAAAGACGCCAACTTAGGAGAGTCAAGCGAAGACTAATAAAACACAGCTCAAACCACAATGAACAACTATGGATAAGCGAACAAAAAACCTATAAGTCCTGGCTGAAAACCCATCGTCTTGCGATGTATCAAAAAGACTCTGAAGATATGCTGCGATGTATAACCACTAAAGACTCGAGAACTTTTTGGGCTTTAATCAACGCAACGGAATGGATAAACTCGGATGCTTTAATAAATGGCATTCCTGAAGCCAAATGGACAGTGCATTTTGAAAACATCTTCTTCAACCGAGAGGGCATGGAACCCACAAACTTCACAGACACCGAACCTTGGATTGAGCTTCATGATCCGCAGGACATTTTATTCGTCTTAAAAAAACTGAAAAATTCCAGAGCACCTGGGCCAGATGGCCTTACAAACAGACATTTAAAAGAACACCCTGATGCATGGGCCAATTTCATAAGCAAGGTATTCCAAAGATTGACAATTGCAAAGGTACTACCGAGATCCTGGGCAAATGCAGTGGTTGTACCTATTTACAAAAGAGGATCGAGGGACGACCCAAAACATTTCCGGCCCATTGCTTTGCTGAATGTGATTGGGAAGGTGTATGGTTCGCTACTTTTACGACATTTCCTAAGATGGGCAAAGGAGGCACCCTGTGAAGATCCTCTTCAATTTGGATTTAAAAAGAACGTGGGAACTACAATTAATATTCTAACGATTAACATCCTAAAAAACAAAAGCCAGTCGAGAGGGACCAGAACTTATATGGCCTTCATTGACCTAAAACAAGCTTTTGACCAAGTCAATAGACAGAGACTATGGGAAAAGCTAAGATCATGGAAATGCCCTGAACAAATCCTACACCCAATCATGGCTTTACACACAGCCACAAAGATACAAGTGAGGCTTGATAATCAAGGTACACTTCCGGAGAAGATTCCAACCAACCAGGGGGTCAAGCAAGGATGCCCTTTGGCTCCTGCACTCTTCTTGAGTTTCATTGGAGACTACAAAGAAACAGAAGAAAAAATAAGATCTTTTCCCCCACAAATTGTACAGATGAAAATTTCAAGAATCATGGATGCGGACGACATCTTAATTGCTGATCAAACCGCAATAGGGTTGCAGAGACAACTAAACAACCTTGCGGAATATATGAATGCAAATGGTCTCGAAATGAATAAAACAAAGACCAAAATCATGCTCCTTGGCAGAAGAAGAAATAAAGGTGACTCTTTTACTTGGTCCCTGGAAGGCGAACAGATCGAAATAGTAAATGAATTTAAATATTTGGGCATTATTGTGGACAATTCATCTAAGGAGCTTGCAATGCAAAGACATCTGCTTCAGAAAACAACGAACTTAACATCGCAAGCAAAAGCGATTGACATAAAATATGGCCGTTCTTCACTTATCCCAATTGTGGACTTCTACAGGGCAAAGGTTATTCCTACACTAGTTTACGGAGCTGAAGCGATGCTTGGGATACCACAAAACATCTGGAACAAGATGTAAAGTCAATATTGGAGAGAAGTCTTGAAATTACCAAAATCAACGCCAATAGCCCTGATTAGACGCGAAATGAGCTAGCTCTCACTTGTCTCTATAGTGGAAAGGAACAGCATGATGCTGTTCAGAAAATTACTGTTGGAAAATTCTCCAATGCTTGTGGGAGCAATAAACAAAGAAGCTGAAGAAGGTCGTGTGGCCAGTCTGACCAAATGGGACAGAATCCAGGAAGCAAAACTCGATCATATCCAATGCTCAAAAAAAGACCTAATGGATAATCTGACAAAAATCCAAAAAAAGCTAAACAAGATGGATTGGATATGTACTTTGGAAAAGGCAGCCTCATACAAACTAACTTCACGTCTGCCACATACTGCTCACAAACTACACGAACTTCAACCATATGTGAAAAAGTATCCCAATAGAAAGCTGAGGAATACTTTTTTAAGAGCCCGCCTCAATTTACTAACCACAAATGAAATCTTAGAGATAAGAGGCTTGGCCACTACAAACACGTGTAGATTCTGTAAAGATCTGAGCACAGTGGAAACAATTGAACACTTGTTGTTAAGATGCCCAGGAGTCGACTCAATAAGAGGACCTTACCTGAAAGAAATCTTAGCCCCGGCCTATACCTATGATGTAGAGACCTGGTGGCCGAGATTGATTGGAGGTGGTAGAACCACCTGGGTAACTGCCACGGCAAAAATCCTGGACATAATTCTGTCAACGGTTGAAAAAGGCATATAAGTGAAATTGAAAGAAAGAAAGAAAGAAAGAAAGAAAGAAAGAAAGAAAATAGAAAGTTCACTTTTAAAAACCCTTTGGGTTATATAAAGTATATAAAAAAAAAAAATTAAAAAAGAAATTGCATTTTTACATTTTTTACATTTCCCTATCTGTTGCACGGGTGGATATGTCAAATAAAATCGGATAGAAATGCTCATGCTCTACAAGAACATTTCTATTTGGCATTTGGAAATGTAGGCGGGGCCTACACAGACTCTGTCTGGATTATTCTTTCCCCACACCTGATTTTGCCACAGAAGATACGAGGCACGGGTGAAACAGACATGTGGGTAGCCATAGCTAAGAGGCACATTCTGCAAGGTGGAGCTTATGGGCCAATTAAAGTACATTTGCCGGGGCATGTTTACTCTAGTGAACCACCACACACGTGCAGAGCGCAGACTTGCATGTGCATTCGTCACATGTAAACTGTTGAAACTGTTTTGTTTTGTCTAGCTCAGTTTGGAAGCAACTGGCTGCAGCCAATGATCAATCTGCGACACGTTGAGTAAAACCTCAGAGCCATGTGGATGCTCGGAGTCTTCTCTGACTTCTAGGAGTGCGGTTGCTTTCTGGACCCTCCGTCTTGGTGAACCCTACCGCTGTGGAGCAGTCTGGGCACCAGGAAAAGGGTACTTCAGGGACTGATTATGCCCTGTCTCCTTGCTGCAACCCCGCTGGCTTCACTGCACAGTTATGAAGGACACCCTTCACCTCTGCATGCTGTAATGTAGACCCTGCACCTCCTGTCCTCGATGCCACTGGCCTGCTTGGCATTTCTGATCTCCTGGCTATCTTCTGGGGAGAGTTTGGAATGTGAGGAATGGTAAGCAGGACCAAAGATCACAGCCACCACTTAGGATCGATATGGCTGTTTTAAATGGCATGGTCAGTTATTAATTTTACAATCTCTTTGCCATTAACAGTCTCTGGACTGAACTCCTGCTCCTTCTCATTACGCTGAACTGGGGAGAACAGTGACGAGTGCTCGCAAGGGCCTGTTGATGAAACCAGAGTTTCCAGCTCAGTAGGACATTGCTGCACTCATGGGGAAAGTCTCTTACTACAACTCAAAGGGCTTCATTACCAGTTTGGCAGTAGTTATAAAATATTCAGTCTCCAGTAAGGACTTCCCGTCCCTTCCCCCGGAGCATGGCTTAATTACCACAATCACATCATTAGTGTGTGTGTGGGGGGGGCACTATTGTATAAAGCGCTCAGTCCGGGTGACATTCAGGTGATCACTGAAGTCTAATGAAAAATGGAAGCGAGATCTTGACATGTCAATTTCTGATACAAAATGGAGGCAATAGTGTTTATAAACCATTCCAGTTTCTTATTCCCGCTTGAAACTGATTCAGTAAACATTTCTGCACAGGGTATATCTGACGTCTGGAAGAATTCATAAGTACGCACCAGAAAAGTCACCTCATTGCCCCAAGTGTAATGTGCAAAATGAACATTTCATACACATGGGGGGTCATCCCAACCCTGGCGGTAGGGGGTTAACTGCACCGGTAAGGATGCTGGTGCCGTTAACCCCCTACCGCCCTATTACGAGGTCCCTTAGCGGGTCACACCAGGACCGGCTGGTTTTACCAGCCGGCGTTAGCGGGACCCGTTAAGGGACCATGGAGCTAATAACCGGCCCACAATTTACGGGCCCGTTATTAGCTCCTTCCCCATTCCCATTGAGCCCTATGGGGGCTCAAATGGGAATGGGGAATGGTTTTCGAAATGGGGATTTACCGGGTCCGCATACGTCAGAATGTCCCGGTAAGTCCCCATTCCGACACCACGGACCCCGACCCCGAGTTTGGAGGCAGCCATGGTGCTAATAGCACCATGGCTGCCTCCAAACTCGGAATGACCCCCATGGTGTGGGAGTGTCATGGCAACCCCATCAAACCTGACGGAGTCAGTGACACTGGGCCCTGCGGTATGCCTGTTGGCCAAAGTCCTGTCTGGAGATAGATTGGTCACTAAGTACATTGCCCTGGGTTTCATTCTTGGGACACGTTCCATAAAATTACACTGAAAGAATACTGCCCCAATAGTGTACAAGGAGGTGTTCCACTGTCGAAAAAAATACCTGTATACCCAAAGGGCCACAAGAACTGGAGCTGATCAATTCTACTCAATTTGGGACGTACACCCTGATCTATAATTGCAGCTATATGTACATATTTGTTTGTTAACAATCATTGAATGGTTTGTCTCTATACTGGAGGGACATTTACAGGCCGATTCATGGAATAATTAGCGTGGCGCAAGTGGCCAAAAACGTGCGAATCGCAGTGGAATAGCGAAAATCGCAGTGCAAGTGCGAAGATCGCACGAAAAGCAGCGCACATCGATTCATGGAAGGCCGTGCGCGAGAAAACCATCGGATGTGCGATAAAAAAGTGCGCGGCGCACGTTGGCGCACAGGCCATCTAACTGCGTGCGCCAGGTCTCAGCGAAAATCGCACAGGCCACAGCGAAAATCGCACATAGCGCGGCGCACGCAACAAAAGTAGGCAGAACACGGGGCGTAACACTCGGAATGGGAAACAACTTGCCAAAATGTGGGCGTCACGGGGGAAGTACAGGGTACAAGGGCGCGGAACGCCCACACGCTCGCCTACAACACGTATTCATGGAATAGAATAGGGCAAAAAAGCGCACGCTCAAACCAGCGCACAGGCACAAACACGACCGCCACAAGAAAGCAGGCGGTAGCGTCTCTGCGCCTGTAAGAAATGTGCGCCAAAAGGTGCGCCAACAAATAGCACCTATATACTGCCATGATGAATGTCCCATACTGTGGCCCTCCAGGACAAATGACGTGCAAAGGGGTACCCACAAACACGGACACCCGCTGACAAAAAATACGTGTGCGTGTATACCGGGGTGCGCGGGAAGTCTCACACGCGAATTGGCAGGGCATGTGAATTCCAGGGGTTTGCGGGAAGTTCCACATGCGATTTGTCAGGGTACGTGGATTACAGGGGTGCGCGGGAAGTTCCACACGCGATTTGGCCGTGTACGTGGATTTCAGGGGTGCGCGGGAAGTTCCACACGCGATTTGGCCGGGTACGTGGATTTCAGTGGTGTGCGGGAAGTTCCACATGCGATTTGGCCGTGTACGTGGATTTCAGGGGTGCGCGGGAAGTACCACACGCGATTTGGCCGGGTACGTGGATTTCAGGGGTGCGCGGGAAGTTCCACACGCGATTTGTCAGGGTACGTGGATTTCAGGGGTGCGCGGGAAGTTCCACACGCGATTTGGCTGGGCACGTGTATGACAGGGGTACGCGGGAAATTCTACACGCGATTTGGCTGTGTGCTCCCAGGTATTCCCTGTACATCCTCCACGGCCCCTGCAGGCAGCACACACCACAGGGGACTACCCTGCACACCTGCTCATGTCACCCAGCACCCCCACCCCCCAGCATCCAGGGGCACCCTCCACCAGGCCCCCACTCATGTCTCCCACCACCCCCACCCCCCAGCATCCAGGGGCACCCTCCACCAGGCCCCCACTCATGTCTCCCACCACCCCCACCCCCCAGCCACCAGGGGCAGCCTCCGCCAGGCCCCCACACATGTCTCCCACCACCCCCACCCCCCAGCAGTTCAGGGGCACCCTCCACCAGGCCCCCATCCATGTCTCCCACCACCCCCACCCCCCAGCAGTGCAGGGGCAGCCTCCACCAGGCCCCCACTCATGTCTACCACCACCCTCACCCCCCAGCCACCATGGGGAGCCCCCACCAGGCCCCCCCTCATGTCCCCCTGCACCCCCACCCCCCAGCATCCAGGGGCAGCCTCCACCAGGCCCATATTCATGTCTCCCACCACCCCCACCCCCCCAACAGTGCAGGGGCAGCCTCCACCAGGCCCCCACTCATGTCCCCTATCACCCCCACCCCCCAGCCACCATGGGCAGCCCCCACCAGGCCCCCAC